>NC_030809.1:56850796-57153826 GCF_001704415.2 Capra hircus | reverse complement strand
TTGATGGATTTTTGCTTGAGGCAAAGAAAATTTCATTAATGTTTTCAAAATTCTTAGCAAATTAAAAGTAGAGGTGACAATCTTAAGCTGGTTAAAAAATAAAAATCTACCAACAATTTAAAACAGGTGTCATAATATATAGGAAATGCTGAAAGCATTTCTTTTATGAATAAGAAAAGGAAGGATGCTGGTTATGACAATTTATATTTAACATTTACTAATGAGTTACCAGGCAATAATAAGAAAATATAGAATAAAAAGAATAAGAACAAGAAGAAAAAGAAGGAGGGAAGGAATGAAGGCAGGAAAGAAAGGAGAGTGGGATAGAGGGAGGGAGGGAACAAATAAATAATGTGGTTGTTAAAATAGACATATAGTTCAGTTTAGTTCATTTCAGTTACTCAGTCGTGTCTGACTCTTTGCAACCCGATGAATCGCAGCACGCCAGGCTTCCCTGTCCATCACCAACTCCCGGAGTTCACCCAGACTCGCGTCCATCAAGTGAGTGATGCCATCAAGCCATCTCATCCTCGGTCGTCCCCTTCTTCTCCTGCCTCCAATCCCTCCCAGCTTCAGGGTCCTTTCCAATGAGCCAACTCTTCGCATGAGGTGGCCAAAGTACTGGATTTTCAGCTTTAGCATCATTCCTTCCAAAGAAATCCAGGGCTGATCTCCTTCAGAATGGACTGGTTGGATCTCCTTGCAGTCCAAGGGACTCTCAAGAGTCTTCTCCAACACCACAGTTCAAAAGCATCAATTCTTCGGCACTCAGCCTTCTTCACAGTCCAACTCTCACATCCATACATGACCACTGGAAAAACCATAGCCTTGACTAGATGGACCTTAGTCGGCAAAGTAATGTCTCTGCTTTTGAATATACTATCTAGGTTGGTCATAACTTTGCTTCCAAGGAGTAAGTGTCTTTTAATTTCATGGCTGCAATTACCATCTGCAGTGATTTTGGAGCCCCGCAAAATAAAGTCTGACACTGTTTCCACTGTTTCCCCATCTATTTGCCATGAAGCGATGGGACCAGATGCCTTGATCTTCGTTTTCTGAATGTTGAGCTTTAAAACAACTTTTTCACTCTCTTCTTTCACTTTCATCAAGAGGTTTTTTAGCTCCTCTTCACTTTCTGCCGTAAGGGTGGTGTCACCTGCATATCTGAGGTTATTGATATTTCTCCCAGCAATCTTGATTCCAGCTTGTGTTTCTTCTAATCCAGCGTTTCTCATGATGTACTCTGCATAGAAGTTAAATAAGCAGGGTGACAATATACAGCCTTGATGTACTCCTTTTCCTATTTGGAACCAGTCTGTTGTTCCATGTCCAGTTCTAACTGTTGCTTCCTGGCCTGCATACAGACTTCTCAGGAGGCAGGTCAGGTGGTCTGGTATTACGATCTCTTTCAGAATTTTCCACAGTTTATTGTGATCCACACAGTCAAAGGCTTTGGCATAGTCAATAAAGCAGAAATAGATGTTTTTCTGGAACTCTCTTGCTTTTTTGACGATCCAGCAGATGCTGGCAATTTAATCTCTGGTTCCTCTGCCTTTTCTAAAACCAGCTTGAACATCAGGAAGTTCACGGTTCACATACTGCTGAAGCCTGGCTTGGAGAATTTTGAGCATTACTTTACTAGCATGTGAGGTGAGTGCAATTGTGCGGTAGTTTGAGCATTCTTTGGCATTGCCTTTCCTTGGGATTGGAATGAAAACTGACCTTTTCCAGTCCTGTGACCACTGTTGAGTTTTCCAAATTTGCTGGCATATTGAGTGGAGCACTTTCACAGCATCATCTTTCAGGATTTGAAATAGCTCAACTGGAATGCTATCACCTCCACTAGCTTTGTTCATAGTGATGCTTTCTAAGGCCCACTTGACTTCACATTCCAAGATGTCTGGCTCTAGATGAGTGATCACACCATCATGATTATCCGGGTCGTGAAGATCTTTTTTGTACGGTTCTGTGTATTCTTGCCATCTCTTCTTGATATCTTCTGCTTCCGTTAGGTCCATACAATTTCTGTCCTTTATTGAGCCCATCTTTGCGTGAAATGTTTCCTTGGTATCTCTAATTTTCTTGAAGAGATCTCTAGTCTTTCCCATTCTGTTCTTTTCCTCTATTTCTTTGCATTGATCGCTGAAGAAGGCTCTCTTATCTCTTGCTATTCTTGGAACTCTGCATTCAGATGCTTATATCTTTCCTTTTCTCCTTTGCTTTTCTCTTCTCTTCTTTTCACAGCTATTTGTAAGGCTTCCCCAGACAGCAGTTTTGCTTTTTTGCATTTCTTTTCCATGGGGATGGTCTTGATCCCTGTCTCCTGTACAATAGTTATTGGTATTAAAAATATATTGTGCAAAGTAGTCTGATTTCAAAATTATCTATATACAACAATAACAGACATTTTAAAATTATAGTTAAATAAAGATACTATTTAAATGCTCTGAGATTGTAAAATACCCAGTGATAATGTAGCATAAGATTTTCAGCTTTTTGTATAGAAAACTATAAAACTATACTTAAAAATACAAAGAAAGATGCAAATAAATGAAGGAATATATCATTTTATGGATCAGAAGACTAGACAGTTTAAAGAGGTCAGTTATTTTTAAAATTATATATACTTCAGTGCAAATTGAACCCAAATCAAAGTTATTTTGTGATACATGACAAGCAATTCCTGAAATGAATATGGAAGTGTTAAGGAAGAAAGGGAGCCAAGATACTCCTGAAGAAGAAACTAGGTGGGGAATCCTTCTCAGCAAAGAAAGACAGATAGTGTATGGTACTATTTATATGTGGAATCTGAAATATGAAACAAACAAATGTAACAAAATAGAAACAGACTGATATATGCAAAGAGCAAACTGCTGGTTACCAGTGGGGAAAGGGAAGGTGGTGGGGGTGGCGTCTAGGGAGGGGTAGGGGATTAATAAGCACAAATACTGGATATAAAACACAAAAATAAAATGTACTGGGCAGCACAGGGAATAGAGCCAATATTTTATAATAATTCTGCTGCTGCTGCTAAGTTGCTCCAGTCGTGTCCAACTCTGTGCGACCCCATAGACGGCAGCCCACCAGGCTCCCCTGTCCCTGGGATTCTCCAGGCAAGAACACTGGAGTGGGTTACCATTTCCTTCTCCAATGCATGAAAGGGAAAATTAAAAGTGAATTCGCTCAGTCGTGTCCGACTCTTAGCGACCCCATGGACTGTAGCCCACTAGGCTCCTCCATCCATGGGATTTTCCAGGCAACAGTACTGGAGTGGGTTGCCATTGCCTTCTCTTATAATAACTCTAAAAGGAGTGTAATCTATAAAAATATTGAATCACTACATTATATCCCTGAAATAATGTAACATTGCAAATCAACTATGTTTCAATAAATGCTTCAATAAAAATAGAATTTTTTTTAAGTCATAGCAACTAAGAGAGTGTGTCATTGATACAAGGATGCATTGGTGAACTGACAGGACAGAACAGAGAGCCCACACACAGGCTTCTGCATATGAGAAATGGGCTGCATAATAAGGGAAAAACTGTGAGCTTTGCAATAATCTGTCCTGAAGACAGTCACACAGGAGGAGAAAAAAAGAAAGAAATTGGAGTATTAACTTCAAATGCTTTAAAGATTTAAATGTGTAATGTGAAACTATAAAAAATTTTAGAATATCATGTGGAAGAATATCTTTCTGATTGAAAGATAGGGATGAATTTCTTAAGATTAAAAAAGGCAAATCATAGGGAAAACAATAAGGACATATTAAAACTAGGAACTTCTCTTTGTCATAAGAAATCACTGCAAAAATGAACATAAACCACAAATTGGGAAAGCATATTTGCACCATATATATAACTGATAAAGAATTACAATACAAACTACTTAAAGTACTATAAATTAATAGGAAAAAATAAGATGATCCAAAGAGATATGTGCAAAGGACTTGTGGGAATACTTCACACACACACACACACACAATGGCTAATAAAAAAATGAAAAGATGCTGAACCCATTATTAATGAGGAAATTCAAATTAAAGCCATAATGAGATATCATTTTAGACTCAACAGAATGGCCGAATTTTTTAAGTCTAACACAATCAAGTTTTGTCATAAATGTTCAGGAAAATCCATCTACTGCTGTGGGGTAACAAATTGGCTAATAATTTATCTAATTATTATCTAATAAAATTGAAGTTGCACATTCCCAAGATAAAGGCATTCCTTTCACAGTATTGCTTGGAAACATTTGTGCATGTGCTCCAGAGAATATCTACAAAATGTTCCTAGCAACACTCTATCTTAGCAAAATTTCAGAAACAAGCCAAATGCCTCAAGGTAGGTGATGGCGTAGAGCCTGGTGCATGGGTCCCACACAATCCTGTTCAGCAGTGAAAATGAATGAACTATAGCCAGGAGCATATGGTGACTCACTCTCAAGAGAGCGTGTTGAGCAGTGTAAAGCAAGTTGCAGATGAGTGCATATGGTATGATTCCATTTAAATGAAGTTTAAAATTTGCAACACTAAGCACTATATTCTTCTTCATCATCAGAGCGATGCTGGCCTGCACTGCCCCATTTCAGTAGATACACTGTGGAAGGGTATATGGATACTCTCTGAAGCATTATATAGTGGCCCTGTGGCAGATCCAGCCACAGTTGTTAAAACTGAGAAGAAATGCAAGAAAATAATAACCATAAATTCTGTATAGAGGTTACCTCTGCGGAAGAAAGGATAAGGCAAAGGTACTTACTGGGCTTCAAAGATTGTGGTGATGTTCTGTTTCTTACAGTGTGTTGGATTTACTGGCATTTGTTGTGTTATTATTTTTATTTATTATACATATTTTGTAAATCGTATTTTGTATCTAATATTTAATACAATAAAAAAGACTTGTTTGGTGTGGCCATCTATCTTGCTGATCCTGTTCAGGATGCCAATTGTCCGGCTGCATCTCACTGTTCGCTGAACACAGGGTAGGCAAGGCATGAGTTCAGAGGCTGGAAGGAGACTGGAGGAGCCATAGGAACTGCAGACACGTTTCCTCTCTCGTGGCTGGTGCAACAGCCACAGCAGCAGACACGCTGTTTCATCCTCTCTCATGACTGAGCCAGTGGACACAGCCATGAGGCAGCAGTAATGCCACGGCTTTTTTAGGTGAAACTTGTATATGCCTACATCACAAAGTGGCAGGTGACCAAGCGAGTACCTGAGGTAAAACAGAACCTCATCTGTTACATAAACCTTGCAAAGTCATTGTTTACAGAGCAGGGGGCTGAGAGAGCCTGACTGGCCCACCTTATTAATTTCCCCACACCATCCCCGTACCCTGTGATGTTGCTCTTCCAACCCTAATGTGTGTTTTGCAGGATCTCTGCTGCCTCCCTTTACTCCATCATGAATGAACCCTTCCTTCCATGGGTCATGAAAGCTGATGGACCCAAAGAGAAGCCAGGAGAGTGTGGACAGGGAAACAAACACAAGCTGATCTCTGTCAAATCTCTGTTAGGTTATTTAACAATAATTCACTGGGAAACTGACTTACCCTCTCTGACCTCAGCTTCTCATCTTTAAAACGGACATGATAATATATAACTTGCAACACTATGGGAGAATTAAGTAAGTGGAGGAAGTATAAATTAGATACAGCATATTGGGTGAGCAATTTGTAGAAACTATTAAAATGCTATATGTTCCTACCACTTGACTGGAAATTCAATGATTTCAAATCTATTCCAGAAAAATCCTCTCTAAACTTCACCTAAATTTATAGACAGGGCTAGTTTATCACAGAATTGTTTTGGACAGGAAAAAATGGGAAACAATTATCTATATGAGAATTGTTAAATACATTATGGTACATCAATAATTGAAAATACAGTACATAGTCATTAAAATGAATAAGATAATGTATTGATACAGGAAAATCTCTGTGATGCGTGGCTGAGTGGAAAATATTCTCATTCATATATGTGGAGTATGAAGCCCAGAAAAGTTCTAAAATGTCTATTTTTCTCAGAATAGTAGGAAGCAGAACAGAGACTGCCATTCACATAATGCCCAAATAAGAATTAGCCCTGCTCCAAAACACAACTGTCCTTAAGAGAAAGGCTACGATTCTCTTTCTCCCCTAAAAGTTTTTTTTAAGTTATTCATAGTCATAACTGCAGCAATGAAAAACTTGTGATTTTAGGGGCTTTCTGAAATCTAAAAAAGACCCTTGTAAAGATGAGTTCTGTGAGACTAGGGCACCTGTGCTATGTGAGCCTTTGAGTCTAAGCAGCTGCTATATTGGGGGCAGGTAGTTTATCCTCTCTCACATGGTCACCACCTGTCTGTGGAACTATTTTTTGCCTGAAAAACTGGGTCAGAATGTCACAGAAAGGCATCTTCAAGGTGCCCAAATGAATAATTTAGTAATTCTGTAGTTGTTGCAATGGTGTTGAGTTTGTCTCTCAGTATAGTCACAGAAGGAAAGGGAGGAGGTGACCCTGCCATGCCCTCCTCTGTCTCAGTTCATATCACACTTGTCTGTCTCCCTCTTGACACCATAAAACCCTGGACGGCAGTCTCACAGAGTGATTTGAAGGCAGCAAAGGAGGAAGCGGACAGATGAACATGAAAGCAACTTCTTGAAGGCAGAGGCTAGGTAGATGAGGGAACGAGAAAATTTATCTCAGTTCAATAACAAAGGTGCCCTCAAAATTAGGATGATTAGGTTTTCTGTTTGGAGTTTTGGTTTTCTTTTTTACTTCCTGCCATGGAAGAGCCTAACCATTTTCCAAACCAACTGTGCCATGCCTGAATATTTCCGCCTTGTTAACCAGTGCCTCTTCACTGAGAAAGACGAGAGGTGTTGGCTGGTGTCCGTGTGTCTGGACAGCCGGGAGCACCTGTCGAGTCAGATGCCTCCATCCAGCATGGAGGAGACACCCTGTCCAGTGCTGTCACTCAGAGCTCAGGATCGGAGCCCACTGAGATCTCCGAGAGAAGCCCTAGCATGAAGCTGGGCTTCCGGAGGATCCCCGCCTAGCCAGCCGCAGATGGATGGATCGATGGTTAAACGGGCAAGGACATTAAACAAGCCAGGTCAGAATGTACTCAGCCAGCACCAGCTTGCCGTAGACATTACATGAGGACACAGGAAATGTCATTAATGTGGCTGCTAGTATTAGGAGCCACGTACATAGTGATTTTATATAATCCTCATAAGGATTGTAACAGTCCATGTTTATATCCTAAATTTGTAGAGGAGGGGTCTGAGACTCAAAGATTAAGGAATCACTGAAATCCCTCTATCTCTGTGTGATGAGCTTAGAATTAGCATCCAATCCCTCTACAGTTACACAACTCATTCCCACTCCCATAACTTGTCCTTCCATAGACATGGCTGTGATCAGAGCTATTCAGGGCCCCATAAATTCCATCTCAAGGACAGCATTTTTTGCAAACTCCAGCTAAGTTTGAGAACTCTTAGGTTTGAAGGCTCACCTGGCAGCCCCCGAAGGCAGAAAGCTCAATGGGGTTCATGGCGCCTGGCCCCACAGCAAGATTTCATTGTCCCAAAGGAGGGCAGAGGTTGCCTTCCCACCTTCTCTACAGTGAACAGGAAAACCCCAAAAGTATAGCTCCCACTATGCTGCTCCTACTATTTAAGGCAGCCTGTAAGGATGGCACCAGATGTGCTGTCTCTTGAAAGAGAAATAAAAACATTGTTTCAACAACTCTGGGGCTGAGTTCACTCAGTAAGAGAATACCTGCTGTCATTCGATGAAGTTAGCTTGCAGCAGTGCCTGGGGCAAAACGAGGACCAAAAACACTAGCTTCTCTGTGCCAAGAACTTGCGTGGCAGCTTCATATAACTTAAGTCCCAGTGACCCTCAAGGTGGATGTGGTCATCCCTGTTTAACACATGATGAGACTGAAGCTCAGATCCATGTTCCAACAACAATGTACAATTGATTTATCCATTTTGTGCACCTTAAGTGTGTCTGGACCTGCGTTGTACACTGATGGAGACCCAAAGCTATTACAAGGAAAAGTCTTGTCCTACTCCTCGAGATGCTGGCGATCACACCAAGGATAGAAGCAACATACCATGAAAGAAAAGCCGCAGTTCAAGGTCATGAGTTGTCCATGTCACGCCACACTGGAACACTCTCTTTCTCAGGCCACACCTCTTCTAGGAAGCCTCCCTGTCTTGCTGCTCCTGTTCATGAGGTCAATTGCCTCGCTGTTCACACTGTTCACTGAACCCAAGGTAGGCAAAGTGTACACTGAGAGGCTGGAATGAGACGCGGTGAGCTGCAGGATCTGCAGACACGTTTATGCTCTCCTGGCAGCAGCCATAACATAGCATAACCTAACCAAAGCCTCGACGTAGCATACGCTCAATGCTGCCACAATGGCTTGTAGGTGGAGCTCTCTTGACTTTTCACTTTCATGTATTGGAGAAGGAAATGGCAACCCACTCCAGTATTCTTGCCTGGAGAGTCCCAGAGATGGGGGAGCCCGATGGGCTGCCGTCTGTGGGGTCACACAGAGTCGGACACAACTGAAGCGACTTAGCAGCAGCAGCAGCAGCACGTAAGCATACAGTACAAAGTACCCCATGACCAGGCGAGTACCTCCTGCTGCACATGCGCAGTGCTATATGTGATCTCGGCTATTACATAAACATTGTTTACAAAACCTGGGGCAAGAAGCAGAGGCTGTGGGGCAGTAGAGCCTGACCATACCATCTTGGCTAATTTGGTCTTTCCCTATACTCCCCATAGCCATTCTTGTGAGCATTTCTGTCTGCATACAGCATTCGTTTGGGAGGTCATTTGCTTACTTGTCTGTTTCCAGATAAACTCTGGACTCACTGAAGGCAAGAACTATGACTCAACACTTTCCATGCTCTCCCAAGATCTAACAAAAGGTTGGCACCCATAAAACAGCATTTATTGATATGGGATTTGAATCATGAGAGCAGCTTGACCACATCTGGCTCAGGCTGGGAGCTCCCTGCAGAGGGAAAGAGTGTGACACAATAAAAAACAAAAAAAACAAAGCTCATTTCACTTGAGTTCTTTCCTGGTCTCTTTTGCCTGTCAACTAACTTTGCATTTAAATACTAATTTACAGTGGTGTGTGGATACAATTTCTTACTATCAAAAATGGTTCCAAGATGATAGGAAAGGGGACACCAGGCTATGAGCCAAGGGATCTGAGTCTGAATATTGATTCCATCACGACACATTGTGAGGCCCTGACACCTCTCTGAACCTCAACTTCCTCACCCATAAAATGAGAAAGTTTACCGAGCTGAACCTGAGACCTTTCCGATGTTCCAATTCTGTTAATCTGAGAATAGCATGGAGGCCAGCGAGCCCTTCCAAGCTGCCAAGGATGATGTGAAGCCTGGACATCAGGGCAAACAAGAGCTTTTTGAATAATGACTTTGCAGGTAGGCATGGGGGTGTCATAAACCTCCCCTTGCCATCTTCCCAGTTATAATTCTACAAACACTGTAGTTTCTGTGGTAATTTCATTTAATTTTATGGCCTGGCTCCTCCAGCCTTCTGAGTCTGATAAGCAAGTTTGGAAATGATTTGCAAGGTGGGAAGCAATGTATAAACCAGCCAGTTCAACAGCATAGGTGGGTGGAGGCAATCAATCTTAAGACAAGGCACCAGACCACCTTCCAAGTAAAGCAAGCAGGCCAGTGCGGTTGAGGTTGGCTGGACGAGGGCAGATGCCACCCTCATACACACATGGATGGCCTCCAGGTTATCACCAGGCACAGAGAAGAATAAGTAGGATCTGTCCAGGGACTAGTTCCTCCCTGGGGGGGCACCATGATTCCCAAACATAAGAGCCAGAAAGGGTAGGGCAGTGAGGTCACTGACTAATGTCACATGTGGAAGAGACAGGCTCTCCTGGATCCCTCTTCCTTGGGCAAGTGACTAGACCTCCCTGAGCCTCAGTTTCCCAGCGGGAAAACTCAGAACAGTAGTAACTAGCAGCAGGTTGTTTTAACTGTGATATTTTTGTGGAATGGTGGTGCTCTGCCCCGTACAGTAGCAGTGTCTCTGAGATGGCATTCCCCCTGCCCAGCCAGACCTTCGGCCCCCAAATTTCAGGCCCAGATTCTAGACATTTGACCAACTGAGGAGGCCTCCTGTTTGAGCTATGTGTTCATCTTGTCTGAGAGTTTCCTGTGGGCAAACATCAGGTGTCTTATTTTGCCTTGTATCTCCAGGGTACATTGCTGAAATTTGGCTATGTTCACTGATATTGTATTAAATCTCAGAGACAGAATTTGGGGTGAAGTAAAAAGAAATAGGGGGCTTCCCTGGTGGTCAGTGGTAAAGAATATGCCTGCCAATGCAGGAGATACAGGTTTGATCCCTGGGTCGGGAAGATCCTCTGGAGATGGAAAGATGGCAACCCACTCCAGTATTCTTGCCTGGAAAATTCCATGGACAGAGTAGCCTGGCAGGTTGCCGTCCATGGGGTTACAAAAGAGTCAACACGACTTAGTAACTAAACAACAACAATAAAAAGAAATAGCTTTATTGCTTTGCCAGACAAAGAGGGCCTCAGCAGACTAATGCCCTCAAGACTGTGTGTCCCCACCTGGAGCAGGTAGTGAGGAGTTTCATAGCAATGGTTGAAAGAGGAGGGTGTGATCAACTCATGGACAGTCTTCTGATTGGTTGGTGATGAGGTAATCAGGAGTCAGCATCATCAGCCTTCTGGTTCCAACTGCTTTGGGGTCTACCTGCTTGTGGGCAGTGTACAGTTAACTTTGTCCACCTGGTAGGATTTTTAATAGCTGCAGAACAGCTCAAAGGACATGGCTCAGAATATTATCTAAATCTTTGAGGAAGAATTAAAATCTTTGACTTTGTTTTAAGGCTAAAGTATTATTATTTTGTCTTCCTTTTTTTTTTTTTAATTTTTTTTTTTTTTTTTTTTTATCTTTTTCTTCTGGTTCCATTTTCTCACTTCTCTGATTAAATTTATTCTTTGACTAAAGTTTTTCTACAGACAAAAGGCAGGCCGAGGACCAGGGTGGGGTTTATTCTGGGAAGGCCTTGTAGAGTTCTGTCTGGTTACAGGTATGGAAAAGGGGCCAAGCAGGGACGCTTCGGGGCATAATTGAAAGGCCTCAGGACCACCCAAAGCACCCAGAGGGTCACAGAAACACTGCCTTCAAGCAGGCCTGGTTGGGGAAGAAGCACCCAGATCACCTAAATAATCCACTGAAGCTCTGAAGTGATAGAGCACCAGCCTGCCTCACTCCCATGGCACAGGTTTTATAGAGGAGACTTAACCAAGGGCTCAAGGTTAAACCTTCAGAAGACCAACTCCATCCGGCCTGGTGGATCTGAAATGTAAATTGTGGGGCCAAGGAAAGAGAATCTTGGTGGGTGGTGCAGAGCCAGGCAGCAAGACTGGAGTCCAGCAGACTGGATGCTGAGTGGAGTGTGGTCAGAGGAACTTGAAGGCCCTAAACTCCACCTGAG
Organism: Capra hircus; assembly: GCF_001704415.2. Classification (NCBI taxonomy): domain Eukaryota; kingdom Metazoa; phylum Chordata; class Mammalia; order Artiodactyla; family Bovidae; genus Capra; species Capra hircus. The sequence goes on along the minus strand of NC_030809.1, from coordinate 57,142,303 downwards.
ACCAGCACTGTGGGTCTAGCAAACTGTCACTGATCCCCTGCCTGCCCTGCATTGCTCTAAGTACTTTGCACATATTAACTCATGTCCTTCCCACTGCATATGAGGTCAGTGCTCTTTAAGAAGCCATGTCACCGAAGAAGCCAGCCACAGAGAAGGTAAGAAACATGCTTGGGGTACACAGCTAGTGAACAGAGAAAAGAGAGCTGACCACAGAACTTCTCCACCAAAGCATCATTGGCATTTGGGTCCAGATCATTCTCTGTTGAGGGGCTGTCCTGAGTGTTATAGGAAGCAGAGCAGCACCCCTGGCCTCCACTGACTGGATGCCACCTTTCCTGGTTGTGACAACCAATTGTCTCCAAACACTGTCAAATATCTCATGAAGGGTAGAATCACCGCAGTAAAGAACCACTGTCCTAGAAAGTAGCAGAGATCAACACGGCAACAGATGATTTCAATGTCCAGTTCATCACCTGCTGGGGTGGAAACTGGGATTTGAGGTGGGGGCCACTGAGGGATTACAAGGCAAGGACATTGAGCTTAATCTTGTGAGTCAGGTGGAGGAATGAGCTGACCTGATGTTGAGGAGCAGTCAGCTGGGGTAAGGGAGTGATGGAGGAGTCCTGTAGCAAGTGGGAGCTGGTGGTATACCTGAGCTATCAGAGAGCATCTCCTAGATGAAGTTGTCTAGAGGTACCCTGCTTTCATGCCCAGGGTAGGATCCCAGACATTCAACAAGCGGCCCAGGCAGTCTGCATGCAGCTTGACAGTGCTGAGATTTGAAGTCGCTGGAATCTGTTATGCCTTATAGTTATTGTGAGCAGGAGCTTTGGGGGTTCTCAGAGGACCCTCGGAGGGGACTCTCAGCAGGATCAGAATGAAGCGGCTCAGGCGCTGGGGGAGTTGGTGCGTCTGTGTCCTATTTCTGTTACCCCTGAGAAACGGACAACTTCCTACCTGAAATCTAGTTACACCTGTGTTTACTCACCAGATTAGACAGCCTGATCATAGCCTTTGCATGGGTGCAGAAAAAAGAAACATAGGTTTTGGAGTCAAACAGCTCTGAGTTTGAATCCACTTATGGACCACTGTGGTCCATAGCTTATGACCATTGGCCTTTTTGAGACTCAGTTTCCTTATCTGTAATATGAGTACATAAACATCTACCTCTTAAGCATTTTAAGGCTGGAATTGCAAAACAGAAATAGACCCACAAACATAGAAAACTAACATGTTACCAAAGGGGAAAAAAGTGGAGGGGGGGGGGATAAATTAAGAGGTTGGGATTAACATGTACACACTACTATATATGAAATAGATAACCAACAAGGATCTACTGCATAGCACAGGGAATACACTCAATATCTTGTAATAATCTATAAGGGAAAAGAATCTGAAAAAGAATACATGTGTATACATGTGTGCGTATAAGTGAATCACTGTGTTGTACACCTGAAACAAATATAATATGACACTGTAAATCAATTATGTTTCAATAAAATAAAAAACAATACATGTTCATCTTTTAAAAGAGAGGCTGGGATTACATATTTGAAGCATGATGATGTTGTTGCCTTCAGAGTTTTCTGCTGGATGAATCTTGCGCCCAGAAGTTGTTCAGTACACAGACTCCAAGTCAGCGATGCTCCTGAGAGTCACATGCAGCTAAAGAGACCATCCATAACGGTATCTAGGAAAGCTTAAGAAAAACACAGCTCTCCACATTGAAACCGTGCACCCGCTTTTCCTCCCAAATGGCTTCCAGTTTTAACCATATGGCCGTGGTTTTCTAAGTTACACCTTGAATCTGCCTTTGCCTAGGTGGAATGTGCTAGACAAGCCCAGAGACATTCCGCTGCTTTGATGACCAGAACCAGATGCCTACCCAGGCCCAGGACCCATTTTTCCAGGCAGGCTGGCCCAGCGTTCCCAAGTGCGAAGAGCTTCCCACGAAACCACGTTATCTCTGACCACATGCATCACTCACTTCTCCCAGCACTTCAACCTTCAGTCACTCCTGAAGATGAGTCTTTCTCCTACCACCACTATTAAACCAAAACCAGTGCCTCTACAGGGACATTTATCTTTCATTATCCTCGTTTTTGGGGAACTGAACTGTTATCAGGGGCTCCAAAATCCTTCCATACTGGGCCCTATGTCCTATACTCAACAATCAGTGGCTATATACTGGTCTGGTTTGCTCTGCAGTATATCCCAAATCTGCTGGTTGCACCCAAAGCCACATTTTAACATATATTTGCTTCTGGGTTAAAAAAAAGGAAAGGTCAGTGCCTTCCCCACAAACAAGATCACAGCTAAAAAGCATAATACATGTCATTTCTACCTGAGCCTGCAATTTGAGAATAAGTTCATTGAAAATGTGAAGGAAAAGGCAGAAAATGTGTGTGAGACAGCTTCAAAAATGATACCACCAGGTTTACTTTCCAATTTAAACTAATTTGGGTGACTAAGAAGCATAATCGGCAAGCTGAGCCATTGTCTGATCCAAACCCAGCAAATGTCTCCTTCCACAAACGTGAGTACAGAGGCTCTCCTCAAAATGAAGAGTGATGAAGGTGAAAGTCACTGTGGTATCCGACTCTTTGCGACCCCATGGACTAAACAGTCCATGGAAATCTGGCCAGAATTGCCTTTCCCTCCTTCAGGGGATCTTCCCAACCCAGGGATCAAACTGAGGTCTCCCGCATTGCAGGTGCATTCTTTACTAGCTGAGCCACAACGGAAGCCTGGGAAGAGTGATGGTAGATGGAAATGGTCCTGAAGCTGGCAGGTGTGGCGGTCAGGAAGGTAGCAATGTTAACACTGTTGAACAGTTGTCCCGAGCCAGGCACTGTGTGAAGACTTGAAACATGTGTTAGTTGATGCTTGCTGCAGTCTTTCTCAACTGAGACGACTTTATACTGCAGCTGGCAATGTTTGGCAATATTTTGGTTGTCACAATTTCGGGTGAGGGGGAATGCTACCAACATTTAATGGGTAGAGATCAGGGAGGCTGCCAAATATTCTATACCAGACAGCCCCTGCCCTTCACCCCCAACAATTTTCCATCCCAAAAGGTCAGTAATGTCAAGATTCGGGCAACATGGCTGAATACAAAGTATCCCTTTTTTCCAGATAGGAAAACAAGCTCAGATAAATGAAATCATTTCCAAAGATCAGTAAGTGAAGGAAGCAGAATTAAACTTGAGGATATCTATCTGACCTCATAGCTTCAGAAGCAAACTAAGAAGTCACTGCTTCAGTCACAGGGAATTCCCTGCATCCAACAAAAAGATGTTTACATGGTCTGTTTTCAGCACTTTCTCAAGCTGTGAAATTAACCACACACCTAAAGGAAAACACAAATGAAAAAAAATGCACATGCATGCACAGTGTTTAAAGTTAAAAAGCACTGATTGCACAGCTCGGTTATCAAATTGCCATGTGGCATTAGTCAAATCACTTAACTTCTCTAAACTGCACTTTCCTCATTTAAAGAAAATGAATCACACTGAGGTAATAATAACTAAGACTTATTTAATATTACCGTGCTTGTCTGCAGTTTCTCTAGCTAATTAATCAACGTGAAATTGTGTTAGTCTGATGTAAACTTTGATTTGCATGTTAAGAAGCCACTCCTTAATCCAAAGGAATGAAAGCTGAAGCTAGCACTTCAGGAAACATAGTACAATAGCAAAAGAGATATTGTTGAGTGGAAGGTATTTATATATTTGTCGTGGAACTTATACATCCATCAAAGGATCCAGCGGAAACCAGTCAGAGGACAAAACTGATCTGGCAGAAGAAGGCAGAACTTCCCAAGACAGCTGTAAACTTCAGGAATTAGACCCTGAGATTTAGTAGGTCAGTAGTTAAATTCACTGCTGCCCCTGCTCTTGGGATGACACAATGTCACAGTGTGTGTTGCTCTGTAGATTTGTCTCTTTCTGGTATGGTGACCACTGACAAAAGGCCAAAGAGTTTAGGCTAACTTCCACAAGCAGTAGAAGGCTCCTTGAGGTCTTATGAGTGGAGGACTGACATTATCAATTGTTCTCTTTTACTTTAGTTTTAACTGGAGGATAACTGCTTTACAATATTGTGTTAGTTTCTGCCATACATCAACAAGAATTAGCCATAGGCATGCATATGTCCCCTCCCTCTTGAAGGAGCTCCCACCTCCCACCCCGCTAGGTTGTCACAGAGCACTGGGTTTGAGCTCCCTGCATCATACAGCAGCAAATTCCCGCCCCGGAAAGCTCAGAGACAAATCAACATACCAATGGGCACCTTATCTTTGACAAAGGAGGCAGGAATACACAATGGAGAAAAGACAGCCTCTTCAATAAGTGGTGCTGGGAAAATGGCACAGTAACATGTGAAAGAAGGAAACTAAAACACCTCCTAACATAAAAATAAATTCAAAATGGATTATAGACTTAGAGATAAGGCCAGAAACTATAAAGCTCCTAGAGGATAACATAGGCAGCACACTCCTTGACATAAATCACAGCAAGATATTCTATGACCCACCTCCTAGAATAATGGAAATAAAAACAAAAATAAACAAGTGTAACCTAATTAAACTTAAAAGCTTTTGCACAGTGAAGGAAACTATAAATAAAGTGAAAAGACAACCCTTAGAATGAGAGAAAGTAATAGCAAATGAATCAACTGACAAAAGGATTAATCTGCAAAATATACAAGCAGCTCATACAGCTCAATACCAGAAAAACAAACAGCCAGATCAAACAGTGGGCAGAAGACCTAAACAAACATATCTCCAAAGAAACATACAGAAGGCTAATAAACATATGAAAAGATACTCAGCATCACTCATTATTAGAGAAATGCAAATCAAAACCACAATGATATATCAGGTCACATGGGTCAAAATGGCCATCATTAAAAAATCTACAAACAATAAATGCTGGAGAGGGTGTGGAGAAAAGGGAACTCTCTTGCACTATTGGTGGGAATGTGATCCCAACCATATGATGTTTCTGGAAAAGGTGAAACTACTGAGACAAAAAGCATGAGTAGCTGTCGGGAGTTCATGGATGATGAATAGGTGGACAACAAGAAATTTTTAGGTTAGAGAAACTTTTCAGTATGATAATATAATGGTGGATAAGTAACATTATTCAAAATCCATAAAACTGTACGACACAGAGTAAAACTTTATGTAAATTATGAACTTATTTATCAAAAATTTATTGATACTGGTTTATCAGTTATAACAAATGTACAACACCAATGCAAGAGGTGAATAATAAGGGAACCTGTTTGTAGAGAGAAGTGCTTATAGAAGTGCTTGTAGACTCTCTGTACGATTTTTCCATAAATGTATAACTGCTCTAAAAATAGTCTATTAACATTTTAGTAAATTTTCTCATCTACTATTATTATATATATACCCAAATAAATGATTTCTTTTTCCTTAAAAGTAGTATTTCCTTTGAAACTCACTCTTACTTAACTTGTGTCCTCATGAGCTGCTGTCAGACTTATCTTTCACTCTTCCCGAAAGAGGATGAGCCACCATTTCTTCTTAATCAAAACTAGAATGGCTGATTAGATATATTTGCTTTCTGAAAAAGAAAAAGAGGTCCGATTGTTTTTGTTTCTTTCTTCTTCTTCTTCTTCTTTTTTTTTTTTTTCTGCAGTTTTGAATGTTCCTATTCAATTTAACATCTTGGAACTCATTTGGGATTTTTAAAATTTCAGTTCAGTTCAGTTCAGTCGCTTAGTCGTGTCCGACTCTCTACGACCCCATGAATCGCAGCACGCCAGGCCTCTCTGTCCATCACCAATTCCCAGAGTTCACTCAAACTCACGTCCATCAAGTCAGTGATGCCATCCAGCCATCTCATCCTCAGTCGTCCCCTTCTCCTCCTGCCCTCAATCCCTCCCAGCATCAGAGTCTTTTCCAATGAGTCAACTCTTTGCATGAGGTGGCCCAAGTACTGGAGTTTCACCTTTAGTATCATTCCTTCCAAAGAAATCCCAGAGCTGATCTCCTTCAGAATGGACTGGTTGGATCTCCTTGCAGTCCAAGGGACTCTCAAGAGTCTTCTCCAACACCACAGTTCAAAAACATCAATTCTTCAGTGCTCAGCTGTCTTCACAGTCCAACTCTCACATCCATACATGACCACTGGAAAAACCATACCCTTGACTAGATGGGCCTTTGTTGCCAAAGTAAAGTCTCTGCTTTTGAATATGCTATCTAGGTTGGTCATAACTTTCCTTCCAAGGAGTAAGCATCTTTTAATTTAATGGCTGCAATCATCATCTGTAGTGATTTTGGAGCCCAAACAAATAAAGTCTGATACTGTTTCCACTGCTTCCCCATCTATTTCCCATGAAGTGATGGGACCAGATGCCATGATCTTCGTTTTCTGAATGTTGAGCTTTAAGCCAACTTTTTCACTCTCCTCTTTCACTTTCATCAAGAGGCTTTTTAGTTCCTCTTTACTTTCTGCCATAAGGGTGGTGTCATCTGTATCTCTGGTGGCTCAGAGGTCTGCCTCCAATGTGGGAGACCCAGGTTCATTTCCTGGGTCGGGAAGATCCCCTGGAGAAGGAAATGGTAACCCACTGGTATTCTTGCCTGGAGAATCCCATGGATGGAGAAGCCTGGTAGGCTACAGTCCACGGGGTCACAAAGAGTCGGACATGACTGAGCTACTTCACCTTCACCTTTCACTTTCATCAAGAGGCTTTTGAGTTCCTCTTCACTTTCTGCCATAAGGGTGGTGTCATCTGCATATCTGAGGTTATTGATACTTCTCCCGGCAATCTTTATTAAAGTATAGTTGATTTATAATGTGTTGATTTCTGTTGCACAGCAAAGTGATCTAGTTATACTTATATATAAATATTTTTTCATATTATTTTCCATTCTGGTTTATTCAAGAATATTGAGTATAGTTCTCGTGTTACACAGTAGGATCTTGTAATTTATCGCTGATATAAAAAATAGTTTGTATCTGCTAACCCCAAACTACCAATTCATCTTTCCACCACCCTACCCCCATTGCCAATCACAAGTCTGTTCTCTGTCTGTGAGTCTGTTTCTGTTTTGCAGATATGTTCATTTGTGTTATGTTGTAGATTCCATATATAAGTGACTTCGTATGGTATTTAACTTTCTCCTTCTTATCTGCTTCACTTAGTGTAATAATTTCTAGGTCCACCCATGGTGCAGCAAATTGCATCATTTCATTCTTTTCTATGCCTAAATAGTATTGTGTATGTGTACCATATATTTTTTTATCCATTCATCTCTCAATGGACATTTAAGTTGTTTCAACATCTAGGCCATTGTGAATAGTGCTGCTATGAATGAAGGGATGCATGTATCTTTTTGAATTCTAGTTTTGTCCTGACGTATGCCCAGGATTGGGATTGCTGGATCATACGGTTGTACTATTTTTAGTTTTTTGAGGAAACTCCATACTGTTTTCAATACTGGCTGCACAAATTTACATTCCCACCAACAGTATATAAGAGTTCCCTTTTCTTTATACACCTTCCAGCATTTGTTATTTTTAGACTATATAAATTGAATCTACAGACAATCTACAAAGCTGGGATAACGTGGAAAATTATTTCAAAGAAAAGCCACAACACTGGAATATAGTTCTAGCCACTATACCTGGATTTTCCCCTAAATAGTAGCTTTATATTAGTTTCTACTGATCATGTAAAGTGTACACAGACAAAAAGAAAATCTACTTTAACCCCACTAAGAAGTCAGTTTTCAATCTCATCATTGCTCCTTGGAAGGAGACATGTGCTTTTTCTTTAACTACTTTTACAATTCTCTGTCTTTTGTTCTTACCGGTTTTCTTCTGATGGCCTTAGATATAGGTTTATTTCTAGCACTTATTTTGCTTAAGGTTTATAACATTTTTTTGAAACTGTAACTTAATGTCTTTTTCATTTGGAGAAAATTATCAACCATGATTTTTCAAGTATATCTTCTATACCATTTAATTCTCCTCTCCCACTGGGACTCCAATTACAGTTCTTGGTTATATATTTTCATCAGGCTCCATATGGCTCACATTCTTTTTCTGTATTTTGCATCTTTTTTTTCCTCCATGCTCTTCATTTTCTACTGACCTGATTTCCAACCTATTAATGCTGCTGTAAGCTTGTCCAATTTGCTGTGAAACTCATCTGTTGAGTTCTTTAATATAGGTTATTTTATTTCTGTAATGTTCATATGTTCATATAATCTACCTTTAGTTTCTTGATTAAAAAAAAAGTCTCCACTTTCACTAATTTCTTGAGTCTATAATTGTAGAGTTCATGTCTGATAAACCCAACACTTGAATTTTCTGTGAGTCTGTCTCTATTGCCTGATTTTCTATAATTAAAATGTTTGACTGGATTATAACTAATGTAAAGTACACAGATCTTAAGGTTATTTTCTCTATGGATGTTTGCATATGTATATCCTCATGCAACCCCCATCATATCAAAATATAATGCATGTTCAGTCACTCAGTCATGTCCAGCCATGTGCACAATAGCCTGCTAGGCTCCTCTGTCCAAGGGACTTTCCTGACAAGAATACCGAGTGGGTTGCCATGCCCTCCTCCAGGGGACTTTCCCAATCCAGGAATGGAACCCTCATCTTCTGCATTGCCAGGCAGATTCTTTACCATTGAAACACCTGGGAAGCCCAAGATATGGTAGTTATTAACAATATATAGAGTTTAACAAATCAATAAGAATAAAGAGAATCACCACAAAGGAAAAAATGGACAAAAGATCTAAAAGGAAATTCACAAAGATCATACAAATACAAGAATAGATCTGAAAGATGTGTAGGCTTACTTTTAGTCAAGGAAATGCAAAAATTAAAATAGTAATAAGATACTATTTTTCACACATTGCATTGTTACAAATTAATGCATCATTGATCTATGATGGTAAAAAAAGACTTTCATATGTGACAGACTTGACGTGAAAATTGTTAATTGGAAGGTCTCTCTCTGTGTTTAAATTTATTTATTCTTTGATTCAGCAATTCCATGGTTAAGACTCTGTCATTCAGAAATTTTCATAAAAGCATACAAAGGTATATTAGCTAAGATTCTGTTCTTAATGATTTACATATATTAGCTGATATAATTCTCAAAATAATTTAGAGGTAATAAATATATTCCAGTCTGAATGATAGTTGAAATAGAAAATTAAAACTTAAAAAAGGAATATAGTACTTGTTGTGCCTCAAACACTATATAGAAGAGAAAAATTTTTTTTTTAAAGAATGACTGAATGGAGCAGACGAGGCATACACCAGAAAGTGTTGCCCAGGTAAGTCAAGGGTCATAACATGGAACCAGTTGGGTAAAGACACAAGGCTGTGCTAGTCACCTAAAATTTGATACTGATGGGAGAAGATTCCACTAAGTTCACACCAAGTATTTTCAATCACCTGCTATCTCTGTACGGCTCCACAGTGCCAACTGCTGTGGGGCTTGGGAAGGACTACAAGACTTAGTCTCAAAGGGTCTGAACATCATGTGAAAGCACTGTCCACTCTACTCTAGCTTCCCAAAGAAGAAGCCTTGCCCAGATATCTAGGTAGAATTTGGAGCCTCATGTGGGAATTTCTGGTCAAGTGTTTCCATGGTTTGTCTCTGTTTTTTCTCATGGCTGTTCTGTATCTGATTCATCTCTGTCTCCTCCATACTTTGTGTCTGGCACACAATGGACAATCAGTGAATGGCTGTCGAATACATGGATAGACACATAGGTGAGTAGATGGGAGGATAGCAGGTTCTAATATTAACCCTTTGCTTATATATAGATGACAGGGTGGCACTAGATGATAGCCAAAGTTTACTTTTCTGCAAATATTTCTACATTCTTTTTTAGCTTATTTCTTTCTCTAAGATTCCACTTCTGTGGAGTTTATTTCTATGCTTTTAAGTTTTATCAGTACAGAGAAAACTATAACTAAAAGGATGCCATTTGCTTTAGCTGTTTTTCCTCTTTTCAAAGCAGACTGATCTTTTGTATCTATTGTTTTGTGTTTCTGAGAAAAGAAGTACTAACAGACTCTAAGATAAATATCAGAGTATATGTCCACTGTCATATTAATTTCCATCTGTAAGGAAAATCTATTATGTTTATTATTTTTATTATTTCCATGGACACTGAAATCCTGATACATCTCACACTGCCATCATTGCCAGCAATTCTCAGCAATCATGCACAGCTGAAGCAAGGCATCAAGATGGCATAGGAAGAGCCAGTGAGGCTTCCAGAAGCACAGCTCAGGCTAAGGAAACAGCAGCTGCCTGGAGCATGCTCATCCTATGATGGAGAACTGAAGGACCAGAAGCCAAGTCAAACTATGCAGACACATTCCAAGCCTCTGCCGGGATGTGGCTGAGGTCATGTTCACTCACATTCCATTGGCCAAAACAAACCTCATGGCCCACAGGGCAGGGCGTAACACTGGGTTCATGCTGGGGAAGAGAAGAAGAAATATTTGTTAGATAATATTACAAGCTATCACAGGGGAGGGTGCGAGTGTTCATTCCAAATTTAACTCTCAAGGTCTCTGCTGCCTCCTCAGAGTTCCCTGGAGCTCTGCCTGCTTTGTATGTTTTGGTGACTTCTACCACCCCGAACAAAGATAACAATAAAAGAGGCCATCGTTTACTGAGTATCCATATGTCCTTGCCTTATATGTATATGTGTGTGTGTGTGTATTATTTTTAATTCTCACCACAGATCTTTCAGGTAGGACTTGCTATGCTCATACTATATATGAGAAAGCTACAGATCAAAGAGAGAAAGTATCTAGTTCAACGTCACTAAGTCCATGCCAGAGATAGATGGCAAGCCTAGTTCTAGCAATCTATCTAATTGCCCATGAACACATCCCAGCTTCTTAGGGTGCTCAATTCTACTGACCATCTTCTCTGATTGACTGATTGATGAAAAAGTCCTACACATAAAAAAAAGAAAAAAAAAAAAACTAAATTTAAAAGATTCAAAATACCAAGTGTTTAGAAGAACTAGTGTCTCCATACACTTCTAGTGGCAATGGAAAACAATCTTCCCAAGTATAGATATAAGATATAGAGGGTGGTTCAGACAGTAAAGAATCAGTGTGCAATGCAGGAGACTCAGGTTCAATCCCTGGGTCAGGAAGATCCCTTGGAGAAGGAAATGGCTACCCATTCCAGTATTCTTGCCTGGAGAATCCCATAGACAGAGGAGCCAGGTGGGCTACAGTCCATGGGGTCACAAAGAATCAGACACAACTGAGTGACAAACTCTTTGAACTTTGAGATGTGGTTGATATAGATACAGATACAGGCATAGACATACATATAGATATATAAGTAAAGAATGATTTTTAAAAAATCTTTTTATTGGAGTATAGTTGCTTTACAATGTTATATTAGTTTCAACTGTACAACAACATGAATTGCCCCCTCCCTCTTGGACCTCCCTTCCAACCACTCCTATCCCATTCATCTAGGTCATCACAGAGCACCAAGTTGAGCCACCTGTGCTATACAGCAGCTTCCCTCTAGTTATCTATTTTACACAGAATAGTATATGTGTTAATCCTGATTTCTCAATTCACCCCATCCTCCCTACCCCCACTGTGTCCACATATCCTTTCTCTTCATCTGCATCTCTACTCTTGCCCTGCAAATAGGTTTATCTAACTTGGAATGTCAGGTCCATGAATCAAAGCAAATTGGAAGTGGTCAAACAGGAGATGGCAAGGGTGAATATCAACATTCTAGGAATCAGCAAACTAAAATGGACTGGAGTGGATGAATTTAACTCAGATGACCATTATATCTACTACTGCAGACAGGAATCCCTTAGAAGAAATGGAGTAGCCATTATGGTCAACAAAAGAGTCCAAAATGCAGTACTTGGATGCAATTTCAAAAACGACAGAATGATCTCTGTTCGTTTCCAAGGCAAACCATTCAATATCACAGTAATCCAAGTCTATGCCCCAACCAGTAATGCTGAAGAAGCTGAAGTTGAATGGTTCTATGAAAAACTACAAGACCTTTTAGAACTAACACCCAAAAGAGATGTCCTTTTCATAATAGGGGACTAGCATGCAAAAGTAGGAAGTCAAGAAACACCTGGAGTAACAGACAAATTTGGCCTTGGAATATGGAATGAAACAGGGCAAAGACTAATAGAGTTTTGCCAAGGGAACACACTGGTCATAGCAAACATCCTCTTCCAACAACACAAGAGAAGACTCTACACATGGACATCACCAGATGATCAACACTGAAATCAGATTGATTATATTCTTTGCAGCCAAAGATGGAGAAGCTCTATACAGTCAACAGAAACAAGACCAGGAGCTGACTGTGGCTCAGATCATGAATTCCTTATTGCCAAATTCAGATTTAAATGGAAGAAAACAGAAAAAACCACTAGACCATTCAGGTATGATCTATATCAAATCTGTTATGATTATACAGTGGAAGTGAGAAATAGATTTAAGGGATTAGATCTGATAGACAGAGTGCCTAATGAACATTGGATGGAAGTTCCTGACATCCTAGAGGAAACAGGGATCAAGACCATCTCCATAGAAAAGAAATGCAAAAAAGCAAATGGCTCTCTGAGGGGGTCTTACAAATAGCTGTGAAGAGAAGTGAAAAGCAAAGGAGAAAAGGAATGATATTCCCATTTGAATGCAGAGTTCCAAAGAATAGCAAGAAGAGATAAGAAAGCCTTCCTCAGCGATCAATGCAAAGAAACAGAGGAAAACAACAGAATGGGAAAGACTAGAGATCTCTTCAAGAAAATTAGAGATACCAAGGGAACATTTCATGCAAAGATGGGCTCGATAAAGGACAGAAAAATGGTGTGGACCGAAAAGAAGCAGAAGATATTAAGAAGAGGTGGTAAGAATACACAAAAGAAATGTACAAAAAAGAGCTTCATGGCCCAGATAATCATGATGGTGTGATCCCTCATCTAGAGCCAGACATCTTGGAATGTGAAGTCAAGTGGGCCTTAGAAAGCACCACTACGAACAAAGCTAGTGGAGGTAATGGCATTCCAGTTGAGCTATTTCAAATCCTGAAAGATGATGCTGTGAAAGTGCTGCACTCAATATGCCAGCAATTTTGGAAAACTCAGCATTGGCCACAGGACTGGAAAAGGTCCATTTTCATTCCAATTCCAAAGAAAGGCAATGCCAAAGAATGCTCAGACTACCACACAATTGCACTCATCTCACATGCTAGTAAAGTAATGCTCAAAATTCTCCAAGCCAGGCTTTAGCAATACGTGAACCGTGAACTTCCAGATGTTCAAGCTGGTTTTAGAAAAGGCAGAGGAGCCAGAGATCCAATTGCCAACATCTGCTGGATCATCAAAAAAGCAAGAGAGTTCCAGGAAAAATCTATTTCTGCTTTATTGACTATGCGAAAGCCTTTGACTGTGTGGATCACAATAAACTGTGGAAAATTCTGAAAGAGATGGACATACCAGACCACCTGGCCTGCCTCTTGAGAAATCTGTATGCAGGTCAGGAAGCAACAGTTAGAACTGGACATGGAACAACAGACTGGTTCCAGATAGGAAAAAGAGTATGTCAAGGCTGTATATTGGCACCCTGCTTATTTAACTTATATGCAGTGTACATCGTGAGAAATGCTGGGCTGGAAGAAGCACAAGGTGGAATCAAGATTGCCAGGAAAAATTTCAATAACCTCAGATATGCAGGTGACACTACCCTTATGACAGAAAGTGAAGAGGAACTAAAAAGCCTCTTGATGAAAGTGAAAGAGGAGAGTGAAAAAGTTGGCTTAAAGCTCCACATTCAGAAAATGAAGATTATGGCATCTGGTCCCATCACTTCATGGCAAATAGATGGTGAAACAGTGGAAACAGTGTCAGACTTTATTTTTGGGGGCTCCAAAATTAATGCAGATGGTGACTGCAGCCATGAAATTAAGAGACGCTTACTCCTTAGAAGGAAAGTTATGACCAACCTAGATAGTATATTCAAAAGCAGAGACATTACTTTGCCAGCAAAGGTCTATCTAGTCAAGGCTATGGTTTTTCCAGTGGTCATATATGGATATGAGAGTTTGACTGTGAAAAAAGCTGAGCACAGAAGAATTGATGCCTTTGAACTGTTGTGTTGGAGAAGAGTCTTGAGAGTTCCTTGGACTACAAGGAGATCCAAACAGTCCATTCTAAAGGAAATCAGTCCTGGGTGTTCACTGATGCTAAAGCTGAAACTCCAGTACTTTGGCCACCTCATGCGAAGAGTTGACTCATTGGGAAAGACTCTGATGCTGGGAGGGATTGGGGGCAAGAGGAGAAGGGGACAACAGAGGATGAGATGGCTGGATGTCATCACTGACTCGATGGACATGAGTTTGAGTGAACTCCAGGTGTTGGTGATGGACAGGGAGCCCTGGCGTACTGCGATTCATGGAGTCACAAACAGTCGGACACCGCTGAGCGAGAGAACTTACAGTTTTTTTAGATTCCATATATTTTCATTAAGATACAATATTTGTTTTTCTCTTTTGGACTTATTTCACTCTGTATGACAGACTCTAGGTCCATCCACATCTTTATAAATGACCCAGTATTGTTCCTTTTTATGGCTGAGTAATATTCCATTGTATATTGACTTGAGCGGATTAAAGAGGGGTAAATGTCCTTAAAAAAAGCCAGGATCCTAAAGGTAACATTTAACAAAAAGTTACAAAATACAGGGAAATAGGCCAGTAGGACTGCAAGTTTTGGAGCACTGGTGTGAAAGGTTTGGAGAATCAGAAGAGATGTGCAATAAAGTAAAGTTAAGGATTTAGAGCAGGGTGGGATGAAGACATTAGAATGTTTGAACTTTGGGTGATGACTCAAGCAAGCAAGGGCTTCCCATGTGGCACTTACCATGTGGTAAAGAACCCATCTGCCAAAGCAAGAGACCTAAGAGATGTGGGTTTCATCCCTGGGTCAGGAAGATCCCCTGGAGGAGGCTATGGCAACCCACTTGCCTGAAGAATCCTATGGACAGAGGGGCCTGGCGGGCTATAGTCCAAGGGGTTACAAAGAGTAGGACATGACTTAAGCAACTTAGCATGCAAGCAAGCAGGAATGCACAATGTATCCACCTGGATATTCCTTTGGGACAAGGTGGATAACCATTTCAATTTAGAGTTTCATCTGGAATTGCTTGGGGGCTGGGGAGACTCATGACCAGTCCTTCAAAGAGATAACAGAATTGATATCTCCCTTCCTTGACATATACCCCTTAAAATCATGTAGAGTTTAGCCTGGGATAACAAGCTAAGTTACGCCTCCTTGGTATATCCATGCATTTTACTGAAACAAATTCAGAGACTCAAGCTAGTTGCTGCTAACTTTCATCTTGCTAAAACAAGCCCATTTTCTCAGCCAGCTGAACGTGGGTTTTGTTGTTGTTGTTGTTGTTTTTGTTGTTACTTTTTGTATTTTAGGTTTTCCCAAGTGTTCTTCAAAAATTAAAAAAAAAAACAAAAACCCAAACCATGATTCGAATTCTACTGCAGAGGGCTTTTGTTTTAAAAGCAACCCTCTTCCACCACATACTCCCCTACCCATAAGTGGGCTCTCCAAAGACTCTTCTACCATCACTAATAGGAGGTCTCTAGTGGGTTAATTCATTTTTCTAGATAATATATTAATACTAATTATCTTAGTTTTTGAGTTGCCAACTTCAGACTTTTCATGGACGTTACTCTTCATTTATCCCATCCCAGATCCATTCTCCTACTACTCATGCCCAGGGGAAGGACACTGCTGGTAAGGACTGATCAGTGGAGGTTGCATTTAGGTTCAGCCAAAGAAAGCCCTCACATGAGGCAGGTGGAGTGAGACCAGACCTTTAACCCAGTCCACCCTCAAAATTCTCTGTAAGCCCATGTGTTTCATCGTTGTCACTCCAGGGTCCTGAGAACAATGGCAGGTGAGCACTCTGGCACCACCCTCTCTTCCTCTCCCCCTTTTCTCCAAAAATTGAATAGTTGCATCATTATGTTTGGTCTTCTCTTGGTTGGTTATTTTTGCAACTTTTAATGAGACATGTAGGGAGCACATCTGCCATCAAATGCCATCCACACCTCTACACTCTCTCTGTCAATCAAGAATAAAAGCATCCTTCCCCTCCATCTCCATCACTGATGGACCTGGACTTGCAAAGTGTTATAAAAAATTGCAGTCTGTGCCCTGACCCCTGGTGGGTTTTTTTTTTTTTTTTTTCCCACTACAGGTTTATTTTGAATCTGAATACCAATTAACAGTGCCTGTGTGTGGTAGCCACAGAATGATTTCCACTGAAAAGCCTGATGGTGTGGGAGGCTTGCACCTCCTGTTCTTGGAGTCTGACATCTTTTTGCCAGCATTTCCCAAAAGAGAATCTCCCCAGACTTGTGGCAAAATGAGTGATCTTTTCTCACTCTCCACAAATGGCCCCAAGTGATGCCATATTTTAGTGTGCTTCATATTTGGGCCATGACTTATTTGTGCAGATTTTTGTTTGTTTTCCTGGCGTTACAGCCAACAATGTTTTTTACCATGTAGAGAAGCTATGTATGCACTCTCACCATATTTTCAGGTGTATCCAGCCAATCAGGCATCTTGTCATCTACAGAATCACTCCTTCTGAGGTTCACCAACCCCCAGAAGGAAAGAAACACCTCTGAACTTCCCTACCCTCCAGCCACACCAACTACCGCCTGGATCCCAGGGCTCCTCTGCACTGGCATCTTCCCTTGTTCCAGCAAATTTTATCCTCCAAGAGCTTTCTTCTGTGTTTAAGAGCTAAATGTTTTGAGTCTGTGTGTATCTATAGATATCTTTATTCTTCTCTCACAGTCCAATTGCTCTTTCAGTCAGTAGCAAGATGAAAGGTTCAAGGGCATCTCGACCCCCTGAGCTTTGAAAACACTGCCTTACAGTCTTCTAGCATCCTGTACTAGTGATGTGAGTTCTGATGCCAGTCTGATTTTATTCTTCTATAGAATGTGCCCCTGCTGCCCACCCTCCACCCGCTGGTCTCTGAAAGCTATTAAAAATTCCTCTTCAGCATTGTTGCTCTGAAGCTATATAACAGAGATATATGCATTTTTAAAATTCATCCCTTCCAGTCTGAAGACCCACATTCTTGACTGAGCTCCAAACTATTTCCTCCTCCCTTCTTTGTGTCATTGAAATTTATATGTATTTCCCCCCACTTCCATCTTCTCTGTTCTCTCTTCTAGAAATTAATTCTAGTTGGACCTCTTAGGTCATCTCTCATCTTGTTTTCTTTTGTTTTGCCCCAAGTATAGATTTAACTTTATCTTTAATTTTAGTTTTAACTTTCAATTTTTTCATTGAATTTTTCACTTCAGCCAGCATATTGTTAATTTCCAATAATTCTTTCTGGTTATTTGCTTTTCCTTTTTCATAGCACATTATTCTTATTTTATAGTTTTAATATTTTCCCAAATCTTTGAGCATATTACAATTCTGCTTTTTTTTTCTTCACTTTAAGTTACTTTCTTTTTTATTTCTGTTTCTTTAACTGACATTAGTTTCTTTCTTTTCTGTTTTTTTTTCTTTTTGACTTGGCCCTTTTCTCCCATGTTCTGGTTCTTGTACGTGACTTGGTTGTCATATACTGTTGTCTATCAACATTTAAAAATGAAAGACCAGGCTGACTATTCTAAAGTGTTGTTAAGAACTTCCTCTTTTATTGTCTGAATCCATCTGTTTCCTAATCAGCCTTTCTTTGGAAGGAAAAATTTGACTGGAAGATCCATGTTTCTAAATTACACCATCTCTGCTTTAAAGTATGTGGAAGAGGAATTTTCTGACAGGCTCTGTGCCCCCAAATCCCAGAAAGAGGAGAGTTTTGCTGGAAAAAAAAAGCTCCTTCCCACACTAGCAGCCTTGGTTCATTTACAAGTTTTCTTAATTTTCCTAAGAACTGCTACTGCTACTGCTAAGTCACTTCAGTCGTGTCCGACTCTGTGCAACCCCATAGATGGTAGCCCACCAGGCTCCCCCGTCCCTGGGATTCTCCAGGCAAGAACACTGGAGTGGGTTGCCATTTCCTTCTCCACTGCATGAAAGTGAAAAGTGAAAGTGAAGTCATTCAGTCGTGTCCGACTCTTGGCGACCCCATGGACTGCAGCCTACCAGGCTCCTCCGCCCATGGGATTTTCCAGGTAAGAGTACTGGAGTAGGGTGCCATTGCCTTCTCCGCTTCCTAAGTACATCCACTTGTTTTTGTCTGGGGTGGGGGCCGTGGCTGGGGGCTGGCATTTTATTCCCAAAAGATGGGAGAGGGGAGTTTCCTCCACCCCAAATCTTCAACACGTCTCCTTGCCATCATCCCCACTTCTAACTCCCACCCTGCAACGGCTGACACTGAGCCTAAACCTCTGTGTCTCTGAAAGACTTAATGGTACCCTCCCCACCCCACTCACTCCCCATGGCTAACCCATCGGCCTCCCCCAGAGCTGGAGCCTTTGTTTCCCTATTTCCTCTACTCAGCATGCTTCACACCCTATCCATTTTCCCACAGTTATTGAAATCTCTTATATGCTGAAGGATCTCCTTAAAGCATCTTCCCTTTGGAAGTTAAATTTTTTTATTTTTATTGAAGTACACTTGGTTTATAATGTTGTATTCATTTCTGGTGTACAGAAAAGCGATTCAGTTATATGTGTGTGTGTATGTGTGTTCAGTCATGAGTGACTCTTTGTAACCTCATGGACTGTAACCCATCATGCTTCTCTGATCATGGGATTTCCCAGGCAAAAATACTGGAGTGGGCTGCCATTTCCTTCTCCAGGGGATATTCCTGATCCAGGGATTAAACCTGTGTCTCCTGCTGTGGCAGGTGGATGCTTTACCAATTAGCCACCAGGGAAGCCATATAATATACATTATTTTCATATTCTTTTCCATTAAGATTATATGTATATATATATTTGTATATATATTATTTTCTATTAAGATTTTCCATTATGTATATATATACACATGTTTACGCATGTGTGTATATTTACATACATATACGTATGCATGCATGCTAAATCTCTTCAGTCATGTCCGACTCTTTGTGTCCCTATGGATTGTAGCCTGCCAGGCTTGCCAAGCGCGTCTGTCCATGGGATTCTCCAGGCAAGAATACTTGAGTGGGTTGCCATGCCCTCCTCTAGGGGATCTTCCCAACCCAGGGATCAAACCTGCGTCACTTGCAGCTCCTGCATTGCAGGCAGATTCTTTACCACTGAGCCACCAGGGGAAGCCCTTTGTATATACATACATTACTTTCATATTCTTTTCCATTAAGATTTACTACAGGATACTGAATATAGTTCCATATGCTATATAATAGGACTTTGTTATTTATTCATTCTGTTTATAATTGTTACTGTTCTTCAGTCGCTAAGTCATGTCTGACTTTTTGCAACATGGAAACTAATTTCTTTTATTGTTCCTTTCATATAATTGTAATGGGCTATTGAAAGTGAGAGAGTATGAAATACACTAATTTTATTGTTTAGAGCCGCCCACCTGCAGAAACTTATAAAGGAAAGAAATAACTAGACACTCACATCCACATGGCCTTGCCATGACCATTATCATCTGGAGGTGGACCAATTATATCTGGTGGAGATCATGACACACATTTATGTCTGCGTGTGTTTATTCACATGATATTTTAAACTTTTTCTACAGTGCTGTGAAGCCTGTACCTTTATCATTTTAATGAATGTGTGAGCTTCCAAGGGCGTCCGGCAACAGCTCCCTAGAAGCACACCAGATGGAGGCATCATTAACCCCACTTAGCACATGAGAAAACTTTGGAGGCAAAGACACTTGGCAAAGTGGCAAGTGGTGACCCACAAATGAGAAATCATATCACCACATTCCCAATCCTGGTCCTTCCTTACTAGTGACATTGCTCTGGCATGAAATAAGTGGAGCTCACAGCAAATAGAATCACCACTCCGTCTTCCCAGTCACAGACTCCATGCCCAGAATTCCTCCCTCGTCTTGGGCCCAAGTCAGTAAAAGAGGAGGAAGCTGACTCTTCCTTTGTTGGGCCAAGAGTTCAGCTGGGAGCAGCTGGAGAAGCCATTTTTTAGTTCAGTTATATCCAAACTTAAATCCAGAGGAAAGGGCTGTGACCCAGAAAGGGCTCCCTGGAACTTTGTAATTCACTAAATGCTGGAAAATTCTATTTCCCTATGTTCTGAGGGGAACCAGTGGAAATTCGTCCAGCAACTTTTTGCCTCTTTCCTCAGGTATGAATAACCTAACCTTATCAAGCTGAGCAGGAAACCAGTGAATCACCAAGGAACACAGGCTGAGCAGGAAGGGTCCTAAGGAGAGTGAACTGCCAGCCCTTCCCCACCGCAGAGCCTTCACTGAGTAGTTGTGTGAACCTCAGCAGTTCCTTCACCTCTGGTGCCCGGTTTCCCCTCTTGTAAAATGAAAAAGATAGAAAGGAAAAACAAACAAAAATAAAGCACCTCCTGCCTCGTAAGGACACTATGACATTAGCAATAATCACATATGAGAGTCCTCAACATAGCATCAGGTCTGGCACATCCTATGTCTTCAGGAAATTGTCTCTATCTACATAATCCTATGCCTTCCGGGGATGTGTTTCCCTGAAAATTCACACATTCCCCACTGTGTGGGAACCAGCCAGGCTGACCTCCAGGCTGTGCCCTTTACCCAGGCTCTTCTAAGATTCCAGCCAGCTCCACCCCCACAGTTTTCTGTGCTCTTCCTGTTTGGTTTCTTTGTTTGGTTGGTTTGGGGTTTGTTTATTTATTTTGCTTCTGTTTGGTTTTTGTTTGTTTGTTTGTTTTCCCAGCATGAAGCTTCCTGGCTCATTTCAATCCTAGCTCCTAATAAATTGACATTAGAGCTGTCCCCCGCTGCATGAGATTTTTGCCTATGGTAGTTTCAAACTATCTCAGACAACCTGGTGTTTCTGCTGGGTTTCTATGCAGTCCATTTCCCCTAGCTTCAGATTATAAACTGTCAGACACAGACCATTACAGATGCTTCAAGATCTGCCCTTGGATGAGGTTCCCTGTAAGTCAGGGGTATGAACTGCGGCTCGAGGTCTCACAGTCTCACTGACTTTGAACTTGGGGTACCCTCCTCTCTGCCTGGTAAGCTGAGAGCCAGCCTTCAGCAGTCTAGATCAAAGTGGGCTAGCAGGTCAGCATCAGCAACCAACATCAGGTTCTCTCCCTCTCAGACTTCATACTTCCTCACCAATGCTCCTCCTTGGAAAGACCTGTGTGCTCCTGGAGAAGGGGTGGGTTTACTGGGGAAGTGTGTGTGGTGGGGGTGTACTGCCCTAGATCTGTCTGTGCTTCTCTGTGCACTGCCTTTTCCACGCTGCTCTCCACTCTCCTCAATACTCACAACTGTGGCAGCATTACTGAACCAAACACCTTCTCTCCACTACTCTTAAAATAACAGAGCCACAGCCTGCTTTCCTGAAAAGTTGCCAACTTGCCAATCAGCTAAGTCAAACTATTTCTATGTCGATGAGGAAGAACCAGAAAAAGACCCAAGAAGACAATATTTGCAATATACATGAAAAAGTATTGCTGCCGCCTTTTGTGTGTTAAGAGTTCAGATAATCAATAAGAAAAACATTAGCTTCCTCTCTGAATTTGGAAATAGCATGAAAAATATACTCACCTAAAAGAACACATAATTTGTAAATGTGCCTATGACAGCATATTCAACCTCACAAGTCATCAAGAAAATGCAAACTCAGATAACTACATGTTTCTCATCTACAGAATCTACAGAATGACTTAAAATCTAGTGCTTAATTCTGAGATGAGCACTGGCACTCTTGACTGGGGAGAATACAAATTGGAATAGGCACAGCTCATAAATATACCAAAAGCCTTAAACACACTTTGACTCTTTGATTCAATAATTCCACTTGTGGAATACTAGCTAAGAGGGAAAAATACATGAAATGAAGATATTTATGTTCACAGGGTTTATGAAAGCAGTGTTTAACAAAGAAAAGGAAACAACTTAGTAATTAAAATGAGTTAAAATTCTTTCATATTTCTACATGGAAAAATGGTTATGACATAATGTTTGGGAGGGAAAACTCAGCACTCAAAATTACACGTGTGCTGTGTGCTAAGTCACTTTAGCAGTGTCGACTCTTTATCACGCTATGGACTGTAAGCCTTCCAGGTTCCTCTGCCCATGGGATTCTCCAGGTAAGAAAGAATACTGGAGTGGGTTGCGATGCTCTCCTCCAAGGGATCTTCCCAATCCCGGATCAAACCTGCACCTCTTACGTCTCCTTCATTGGCAGTCAGGTTCTTTACCACGAGTGCCACCTGGGAAATTTTAGTCAAGGAAATCTCAGTAGTACAAAACAAAGGTCCACAGATGCAAAAAAAAAAAAAAGCTAGAAATAAAAATACCTTCACGTCCAGAAATTAGGGCTTCTCTGATGTCTCAACAGGTAAAGAATTTGTCTACAATGCGGGAGACATGGAGATACCTGCTCAGTTCCTGGGTTGGAAAGATCCCCTGGAGGAGGAAAATGGCAACCCACTCCAATATTCTTGCCTGAAAAATCCAGTGGACAGAGGAGCCTGGCAGGCTACAGTCTGTGGGGTCACGAAGAGTCAGACATGACTAACTGATACATGACAGGTATCAGAGCTTAACAGCAGTTGTTAGAATTGGGTTTGATTTTTTTTCCCCTCTCCATTTAGCCTTTTTACACTAAGTGCATCTATTCCTTTGATGAAGGACAAACCTTTTATTAGAATTTTTAAACTTTTTATTAGAAATTCATTTAAATTAAAAAATTAAAGCCCTCAAGTAAAATCTGTCCACCTCTGCCTCTAAGAACTCATAGCCCTCTCCTAAGAAGGGGACCAGCAGCAAGTGTATGTTAGTCTGGGGTGGGCATAAAGCAGGCAGGGGTACACCTCTTGTGGGCAACTCCTACCTTGTATGGTGCTTGGAAGGAAGAGAAAATCCCCAACATGGCCTCCATCGCACCCTCTTATCCCTTGGAGGGTTGTAGGGGGGTTACACCAACCCTGTCCTACACGCATTAGAGTCTGCCAGGGCTGAGACTCAATCCTGGTTCTACTGCCATGATCAAATTCTTGTCACTGTTCCCAACCTCAGTTTTCTTACCTTTAAAATGTGTCCTTCAGGAGGGAAAGGGGCTAGGGATGAATTGGGAGATTGGGATTGACATATATGTACTATTGATACTCTGGATAAAATAGATAACTAATGAGAACCTACTGTACAGCACAGGGAACTCTACCCAGTGCTCTGTGGTGCCCTAAAAAGGAAGGAAATCCAAAAAAGAGAGGCTATGTATGTGTATAGCTGATTCACTTTGCTGTACAGCAGAAACTAACACAACAATGTAAAGCAAGTATACACCAATAAAAGTTAATTTAAAAATAAAATAAAATGGGCCCTTGACAACATCCTGTTTGAAGGTACTCATGGGAACTAAGTGAGATGAGAACTGCTTTATTGTTTCAAGACAGAGCTGAGCTTTTTACCTCATTAATAAATATCTAACACATTAAGACACACTAGTAACGGATTTCTGTGATTTAATGTCAGACTCTTGCCATATTATCTATCTCATATAATTATTATATCTTTTTAAAATAGTCCTCATTTCTTTAATATTAGGTACTTTCATGATTAAATCTTCTAAAATATCAAACATGTCCCTACTAGCTGAACTTCTCACTATTAAAGACTGTGCTGTGTGCTTAGTCACTCAGTCATGTCCCACTCTTTGAGACCCCAGGGACTATTAAATACTATTTACCTTCTTTTCAGATTTGCCTGGGGTCCTTACCATAAACCAAGTGTTCCAGTGAAGGAGAAAGGAACAGATAACTTTAACTCCTATGTGCTGAGTAAGACATCATATTGTCTGTTTCATGATTAACTGGCTAATGTATTACTCATAACAAACAAGCTTTGCAGATCTCTTCAATTTCATAGATGAGAAATATGAGGCTCAGAGAAGTCAAGTAAAATGCTGAGTGTAAACCAGCTAGAAGGCAGTAAAGCCACAAAACCAGATGGAGTCCCAAAGCCTCAGCTCCTTGGTAGCCCAAGGGTGCAGTCACATTCTCTCCTTAAGGAAGGAGCCGAGATGTTTTTTTGTTTGTTTGTTTGTTTTTAATTTAAATTTATTTATTTTAATTGGAGGCTAATTACAATATTGTACTGGTTTTGCCATACATCAACATGAATCCACCATGGGTATACACGTGTTCCTCATCCTGAACCCCCCTCCCACCATCACCTTAATACCAAAACCTGACAAAGATGCCACAAAAAAAGAAAACTACAGGCCAATATCACTGATGAACATAGATGCAAAAATCCTTAACAAAATTCTAGCAATTAGAATCTAACAACACATTAAAAAGATCATACACTATGACCAAGTGGGCTTTATCGCAGGGATGCAAGGATTCTTCAATATCCACAAATTAATCAATGTAATACACCACATTAACAAATTGAAAAAATAAAAGCCATATGATTATCTCAATAGATGCAGAGAATCCTTTGACAAAATTCAACATCCATTTATGATTAAAACTCTCCAGAAAGCAGGAATAGAAGGAACATACCTCAACATAATAAAAGCTATATACGTCAAACCCACAGCAAACATTATCCTCAATGGTGAAAAATTGAAAGCATTTCCCCTAAAGTCAGGAACAAGACAAGGGTGCCCACTCTCACCACTACTATTCAACATAGTTCTGGAAGTTTTGGCCATAGCAATCAGAGCAGAAAAAGAAATAAAAGGAATCCAAATTGGAAAAGAAGTAAAACTCTCACTGTTTGCAGATGACATGATCCTCTACATAGAAAACCCTAAGGAGCCAAGACGTTTTAGAATGCTACTTTGCTCTTGTATCTCATCTGAATAGTTTGTTCAGCTTTCTACTCTTGTTGTTCAGTTGTTTAGTTACTTAGTTTTGGGCTTCCTGTCCGTAAGGAACTTGTGGTACTTTTTGGTGCTTTTAACCTGTCCTACCTGGCAACCACTCCAGTACTCTCGCCTGGAAAATCCCACGGACAGAGGAGCTAGGTACGCTACAGTCTAAGGAGTCTCAGAGTCGGACACAACAGAGCAACTTCACTTTCACTAAGAAATTAATTAAGCAAATTTTAGCCTTATGTCCAAAGACTAGTTAACTGTAAGTGAGGTGCTGGGAAGTCCTCCCGTTCAGTTCACTTCAGTACAGACGCTCAGTCGTGTCTGACTCTTTGTGACCCTATGAATCGCAGCACGCCAGGCCTCCCTGTCCATCACAGAGAGTTCACTCAGACTCACATCCATCGAGTAAGTGATGCCATCCAGCCATCTCATCTCATCTCCCCTTCTCCTCCTGCCCTCATCCCTCCCAGCATCAGAGTCTTTTCCAATGAGTCAACTCTTCACATAAGGTGGCCAAAGTACTGGAGTTTCAGCTTTAGCATCATTCCTTCCAAAGAAATCACAGGGTTGATGTCCTTCAGAATGGACTGGTTGGATCTCCTTGCAGTCCAAGGGACTCTCAAGAGTCTTCTCCAACACAGTTCAAAGGCATCAATTCTTTGATGCCACAGTTCAAAGGCATCAATTCTTTGGTACTCAGCTTTCTTCACAGTCCAACTCTCACATCTATACATGACCACTGGAAAAAACATAGCTTTGACTAGACAGACCTTTGTTGGCAAAGTAATGTCTCTGCTTTTGAATATGCTATCTAGGTTGGTCATAATTTTTCTTCAAGAAGTAAGCGTCTTTTAATTTCATGGCTGCGAGTCACCATCTGCAATGATTTTGGAGCCCCAAACAAATAAAGTCTGACACTGTTTCCACTGCTTCCCCATTTATTTCCCATGAAGTGATGGGACCAGATGCCATGATCTTCCTTTTCTGAATGTTGAGTTTTAAGCCACTTCAGTATTCTTGCCTTGAGAACCCCATGAACAGTATGAAAAGGCAAAATGATAGGATACCAAAAGAGGAACTCCCCAGGTCATTAGGTGCCCAATATGCTACTGGAGATCAGTGGAGAAATAACTCCAGAAAGAATGAAGGGATGGAGCCAAAGCAAAAACAATACCCAGCTGTGGATGTGACTGATGATAGAAGCAAGATCTGATGCTGTAAAGAGCAATATTGCATAGGAACCTGGAATGTCAGGTCCATGAATCAAGGTAAATTGGAAGTGGTCAAACAAGAGATGGCAAGGGTGAACGTCGACATTCTAGGAATCAGTGAACTAAAATGGACTGGAATGGGTGATTTTAACTCAGATGACCATTATATCTACTACTGCAGGCAGGAATCCCTCAGAAGAAATGGAGTAGCCATCATGGTCAACAAAAGAGCCCAAAATGCAGTACTTGGATGCAATCTCAAAAACAACAGAATGATCTCTGTTCATCTCCAAGGCAAACCATTCAATATCACCCTTATCCAAGTCTATCCCCCAACCAGTAATGCTGAAGAAACTGAAGTTGAACGGTTTTATGAAGACCTACAAGATCTTTTAGAACTAACCCCTAAAAAAGATGTCCTTTTCATTATAGGGAACTGGAATGCAAAAGTAGGAAGTCAAGAAACACCTGGAGTAGCAGGCATTTTTGGCCTTGGAATGCAGAATGAAGCAAGGCAAAGATTAATAGAGTTTTGCCAAGTAAATGCACTGGTCATAGCAAACACTCTCTTCCAACAACACCAGAGAAGACTCTACACATGGACATCACCAGATGGTCAACACCGAAATCAGATTGATTATATTTTTGGCAGCCAAAGATGGAGAAGCTCTATACAGTCAACAAAAACAAGACCGAGAGCTGACTGTGTCTCAGATCATGAACTCCTTATTACCAAATTCAGACTTACATTGAAGAAAGTAGGGAAAACTGATAGACCATTCAGGTATGACCTAAATCAAATACCTTATGATTATACAGTGGAAGTGAGAAATAGATTTAAGGGTCTAGATCTGATAGATAGAGTGCTGATGAACTATGGAATGAGGTTCGTGACATTGTACAGGAGAAAAGGATGAAGACGATTCCCATGGAAAAGAAATGCAAAAAAGCAAAATGGCTGTCTGGGGAGGCCTTACAAATAGCTGTGAAAAGAAGAGAAGCAAAAAGCAGTGGAGGAAAGGAAAGATATAAGCATCTGAATGCAGAGTTCCAAAGAATAGGAAGAAGAGATAAGAAAGCCTTCTTCAGAGATCAATGCAAAGAAATAGAGGAAAAAAACAACAGAATGGGAAAGACTAGAGATCTCTTCAAGAAAATCAGAGATACCAAGGGAACATTTCACACAAAGATGGGCTTGATAAAGGACAGAAATGGTATGGACCTAAGAAGCAGAAGATATAGAACTATACAAAAAAGATCTTCAAGACCCAGATCATCATGATGGTGTGATCACTAACCTAGAGCCAGACATCTTGGAATGTGAAGTCAAGTGGGCCTTAGAAAGCATCACTATGAACAAAGCTAGTAGAGGTGATGGAATTCCAGTTGAGCTATTTCAAATTCTGAAAGATGATGCTGTGAAAGTGCTGCACTCAATATGCCAGCAAATTTGGAAAACTCAGCATTGGCCACAGGACTGGAAAAGGTCCGTTTTCGTTCCAATTCCAGAGAAAGGCAATGCAAAAGAATGCTCAAACATTGCACTCATCTCACATGCTAGTAAAGCAATGCTCAAAATTCTCCAAGCCAGGCTTCTGCAATACATGAACCGTGAAATCCCTGATGTTCAAGCTGGTTTTAGAAAAGGCAGAGGAACCAGAGATCAAATTGCCAACATCCGCTGGATCATCAAAAAAGCAAGAGAGTTCCAGAAAAACATCTATTTCTGCTATATTGACTATGCCAAAGCCTTTGACTGTGTGGATCACAATAAACTGTGGAAAATTCTGAAAGAGATCGGAATACCAGACCACCTGACCTACCTCTTGAGAAGTCTGTATGCAGGTCAGGAAGCAATAGTTAGAACTGGACATGGAACAACAGACTGGTTCCAAATAGGAAAAGGAGTACGTCAAGGCTGTATATTGTCACCCTGCTTATTTAACCTATATGCAGACTACATCATGAGAAACGCTGGACTGGAAGAAACACAAGCTGGAATCAAGATTGCGGGGAGAAATATCAATAACCTCAGATATGCAGATGACACCACCCTTATGGCAGAAAGTGAAGAGGAGCTAAAAAGCCTCTTGATGAAAGTAAAAGAGGAAAGTGAAAAAGTTGGCTTAAAGCTCAACATTCAGAAAACGGAGATCATGGCATCTGGTCCCATCACTTCATGGGAAATAGGTGGAGAAACAGTAGAAACAGTGTCAGACTTCATTTTTGGGGGGCTCCAAAATCACTGCAGATGGTGACTGCAGCCATGAAATTAAAAGATGCTTACTCCTTAGAAGAAAAGTTATGACCAACCTAGATAGTATATTCAAAAGCAGAGACATTACTTTGCCGACTGAGGTCCGTCTAGTCAAGGCTATGGTTTTTCCAGTAGTCATGTATGGATGTAAGAGTTGGACTGTGAAGAAGGCTGAGCACCGAAGAATTGATGCGTTTTAACTGTGGCGTTGGCGAAGACTCTTGAGAGTCCCTTGGACTGCAAGGAGATCCAACCAGTCCATTCTGAAGGAGATCAGCCCTGGGATTTCTTTGGAAGGAATGATGCTAAAGCTGGAACTCCAGTACTTTGGCCACCTCATGCAAAGAGTTGACTCATTGGAAAAGACTCTGATGCTGGGAGGGATTGGGAGCAGGAGAAGGGGACGACTGAGGATGAGATGGCTGGATGGCATCACAGACTCGATGGACGTCAGTCTGAGTGAATTCTGGGAGATGGTGATGGACAGGGAGGCCTTGCGTGCTGCGATTCATGAGGTCGTAGAGAGTCGGACACGACTGAGCAACTGAACTGAACTGAGCTTTAAGCCAACTTTTTCACTCTCTACTTTCAGTTTCATCAAGAGGCTTTTTAGTTCCTCTTCACTTTCTGCCATAAGGGTGGTGTCATCTGCATGTCTGAAGTTATTGATATTTCTTCTGGAAATCTTGATTCTAGCTTGTGCTTTTTCCAGTCCAGCGTTTCTCATGATGTACTCTGCATATAAGTTAAATAAGCAGGGTGACAATATACAGCCTTTACGTACTCCTTTTCTATTTGGAACCAGTCTGTTGTTCGATGTCCAGTTCTAACTGTTGCTTCCTCACCTGCATATAGGTTTCTCAAGAGGCAGGTCAGGTGGTCTGGTATTCCCATCTCTTTCAGAATTTTCCACAATTTATTGTGATCCACACAGTCAAAGGCTTTGGCATAGTCAATAAAGCAGAAATAGATGTTTTTCTGGAACACTGTTGCTTTTTCCACAATCCAGCGGATGTTGGCAATTTGATCTCTGGTTCCTCTGCCTTTTCAAAAACCAGCTTGAACATCAGGACGTTCATGGTTCATGTATTGCTGAAGCCTGGCTTGGAGAATTTTGAGCATTGCTTTACTAGCATGTGAGATAAGTACAATGTGCGGTAGTTTGGGCATTCTTTGGCATTGCCTTTCTTTGGGATTGGAATGAAAACTGACCTTTTCCAGTCCTGTGGCCAATGCTGAGTTTTCCAAATTTGCTGGCATATTGAATGCAGCACTTTCACAGCATCATCTTTCACGATTTGAAATAGCTCCACTGGAGTTCCATCACCTCCACTAGCTTTGTTCATAGTGATGCTTTCTAAGGCCCACTTGCCTTCACATTCCAAGATGTCTGGCTCTAGATTAGTGATCACACCATCGTGATTATCTGAGTCATGAAGCTCTTTTTTGTACAGTTCTTTTGTGTATTCTTGCCACCTTTTCTTAATATCTTCTGCTTCTGTTAGGTCCATACCATCTCTGTCCTTTATCGAGCCCATCTTTGTGTGAAATGTTCCCTTGGTATCTCTGATTTTCTTGAAGAGATCTCTAGTCTTTCCCATTCTGTTGTTTTTTTCCTCTATTTCTTTGCATTGATCTCTGAAGAAGGCTTTCTTATCTCTTCTTGCTATTCTTTGGAACTCTGCATTCAGATTCTTATATCTTTCCTTTTCTCCTTGGCTTTTCGCATCTCTTTTCACAGCTATTTGTAAGGCTTCCCCAAACAGACATTTGCTTTTTTGCATTTCTTTTCCATGGGGATGGTCTTGATCCCTGTCTCCTGTACAATGTCATGAACTTCAGTCCATAGTTCATCAGGCACTCTATCAGATCTAGTCCCTTAAATCTATTTCTCACTTCCACTATATAATCATAAGGGATTTGATTTAGGTCATACCTGTATAGTCTAGTGGCTTTCCCTACTTTCTTCAATTTAAGTCTGAATTTGGTAATAAGGAGTTCATGATCTGAGCCACAGTCAGCTCCTGGTCTTGTTTTTGCTGACTGTATAGAGCTTCTCCATCTTTGGCTGCCAAGAATATAATCAATCTGATTTTGGTGTTGACCATCTGGTGATGTCCTCCCAATAGCGAGGTGCAAAGACCTCGGGACTCAGTCTTTGCTTACCTGGCTGGTCTTTGGCTTCAGTTCCCCAGCTGCCATTCAGATAGTTGCAGTTGCTTTATTTATGAATTCTGAGCACAGGCGACACTATTATCCAACATGAACCTACATGTATTACAAAATAAAATGTTAAACTGTTACAGTAATCACTGCCAGCTTCTATTAAATGCCTTTTTTGTCCCACTGTCATTATGTAGACATTGCCTCTTTAAAACTCTGGTGTGTAATTGTTCTTGCATCCATTTTACAGATAGGGAAACTGAGACTAAAAATTTCCACACCTGGCCAAAGACATTCTGTGAAGAGTTTACTTCTCATCAACATAAGACATGTTGAGTGTGGAATTTTGATTAAAGCTCTATAACCAATGAGCAACCCACTCCAGTACTCTTGCCTGAAAAATCCCATGGACAGAGGAACGTGGTGGGCTGCAGTCCATGGGGTCGTGAAGAGTCTGATGTGACTGAGCGACTTCATTTTCATTTTTTCTTTCATGCATTGGAAAAGGAAATGGCAACCCACTCCAGTGTTCCTGCCTGGAGAATCCCAGGGACGGGGGAGCCTGGTGGGCTGCCGTCTTTGGGGTCACACAGAGTCGTTCACGACTAAAGTGACTTAGTAGCAGCTATAAACATTATCTAACAAAAGAGAATTCGAAATACTTTCCACTGTGTCAAACAGGCAGCTCTAGTAAAGACACCTGGAGTGTTTTAGGCTGGGAGAAAGGGGCAGAGCATCTGCATTGCACACCTCCAGGGGGCAGTCTTGAGTTGTGTTCAATCTGGGTGGTAATCCCAACTGCACACACATTGCACAGACTGAGGTGCCCTGAGATTGCAGCAGAGATGAGGGCTGTCAGGTAAACAGCAGTGAAAACCCCACAGAAAAGACAGGAGAAGGCCAGGGTATTTCCTTGGACAGGGATTTAAAATAAACGTGACCTGTTCTGGAGCTCCCTGCCTTTCTCTCTGCGGGGTGAAGAGAATATAATGCTATATATCACACAACATTCTTTTTGGTTGAGATGGGTAGAGTTCATTTAACCGGAGTGTCAAAATCCCTGTCGCTTTTAGTTGCCTAATAAAGTGAATTCTCCAAACACTCCACTCTGTCTGAAAGCCTCAGACAATGGTGATTCAAACAAGCCACATGGTCTTTACCCAGCATCCTTTTTTTCTAAGAATCTTTCCCAAACATAAGCCCATGGATTGGGGCAGTTGCCCTAAGGCACGAGGAGGCCAGGAACTCTCCGCAGGCCACAAAGGCTCCGCGGCTCATAGGATCCGCCAAGACTCCAACGCGAGTCTGGCTCTATTTATTTGGTCACCGTCCGGGACCGTGGCGACGGGGAAGGCCATCCGGGAAGCCCATCTTGTCATGTCTGGGAGCTTTACAACCCACACACAGGGTCATTCTCAAACACAACCTCTATCTGTTAGCTGCAGATAGAAACAGAAACTAGTTAGAAAAATGTGATTCTCGCGCAGAAAAGTCGGAACACAGAAGAGTTCAGAAGTGGGCGGGTGTATGTGTTTAAAAAAAAAAAAAATGGGTGGGAACCCCATCAGCCAAGTCTGCAGAAAAAACTAAATGAAGTCTGCCTATCTCGGGCCGGAGCCCCTCCCCTCGGTCCGCGCCGAGGAGTGTGACACAGGTGCCGCTTCCTCCGGCCGCTGAGGGTCAGGAGCGGCCGATCGCGACCCTTGCCGCGGTCCCCCTGGCCGTGCCCCGCACCGGTCAGCGATGAGCACTCTGCTGCCGCTGACCACGACCCAGCAAGGTGAGTACCCGCCGGGGGAGGGGGGAGGACGGGAACCGAGAGGGCGGGAGGGGGGCGAGCCCGAACTCTGGCCAAGCAACCCAGGGACTCTGGCTGGCGCCCGGTGGGCGAGGGACCCACACGACCGCGTCACCGAACATCGCGGGAGCCCGGGCGTCGCAGCGCCCTGGGCATCGCGGGGTCGGTGTCCCCCGAGCCTGGTGCGCGGGCTCTGCGCGCCCCGGGCCTAGAGAGGCCACCTCCGTCCCCGCGGCCACCCGCTGGCTTTCTGTTTCTTTGTGTGGTGGTGGGGAAGTGCCTGTGGCCAGAACTTTTCCCCTAAGAGAATGAAGAGGGAGAGACAGATCGGTAAGCAGCGCAGAGAGAAAGTACAACAAGTTGTTTTCAGGACTGCGCTGGCAGGAAGGTGGAGGCGCGTTCTGAGAAACTCGGAGTTAACTCTGCTAACTCCCGACCCCTCTCTTCTCCCAGGAGGGCGGGAACCAGCCACACGCAGATGTTGCAGGG
Organism: Capra hircus; assembly: GCF_001704415.2. Lineage (NCBI taxonomy): Eukaryota > Metazoa > Chordata > Mammalia > Artiodactyla > Bovidae > Capra > Capra hircus. The sequence goes on along the minus strand of NC_030809.1, from coordinate 57,109,349 downwards.
ATCGGCTCGGCTCGCCTTGACCGTTTGGGCGGTTGTAATTCTTCAGAGCCTGTTTTCTCTTTTTAAAACCGGCACATGCTTTCTTAAGGACAGGAAATCCCTCAGGGATTCTTTGTGATTTTTCAAAAGCAATGTTCAGAAATGTTACTGGGCCTCCCCCAACCCCACCCCCTCCCCCGGCATTGAGCTTTTGCAATAAACATTAAATTTTCATTTAAAAAACAAGCAAACAGACAAAAAAAAAAAAAGTGTTGATCACTCCTCCCTACCCTGGCTAGGTCTGATTCTTAGAAATTGTCAGAGAGGAGACTGAGTCTAATGTGATACATTTAGTGGTTAACAGGGTCATGATTATGGGTACTGGAGACACACTCCATTTGTTTGTCTTTTTGGAAAATGGTTGTGTGGCCTTAGGCAGCAAACTTGAGCCCCGGTGAGCACCGCTGGGTCTGTCTTTGTGCACCATGTGCCTCTCTGTGGACATGGCCATGTGTGTGCCCATGAGGCGCTCCGAGTTCCTCCCTGCCTGCTTTTGGACCATGTGTGCAACTTATTACAGGAACTTGAGGCAAGCCAACCTCCCTTAGCTGCAGTTTCATCATCCTTTGTGGGAAAAATAGGATAGTGTGCCTGTTTGGATTGTGAGAGTTGACACACATCAGTGGCTCAGCATAGAGATGAACACATGTTAAGCGCTTAATAAATGTCCAGCCTCTTTATCATACTGAGGATCCATGAGCTCCTGTGAGTTAGTGTTTACCTTTGTGTATGTGTCTGTGAGTGTGAGTTAGACACTAGTGAGTGTGTGTCTGTGTGAATCAGATACTATTTAGTGTGTATGTGTGTCTCAGGGCCAGTGTTGAGGGGACAGGACACTGTGATTTTTCTAATTCAGGTACCAAGGAAGTGTAGGCCTACAGTCCTTCCAGTCTGGAGAAGATGCATGCTTATGGAGCCTTGCCCTCCCCCAACCCATCCACTCACCCTGTCCCTCTACATCAGTTCTCCAGGATTCAGGTTTCAGACCTTGACCCTTGACCAATGACTGCAAACACTTCTCTTCCAGAACTGATGGAGATGCAGCCCTTACTTGCATACCATTCCAGATTACCCTTAGGATTTACTTTCTGGCAGGATCTCTGCCGTGGGAGAACCATGGGGCTCTATTTCTCACCACCGCTGCTAACTCAGGCAGGATGTGTCTATATCCTTCCTGTCTCAGTTTACATCACTACCCCACCCCTAGAACCAGATATTACAACCGAGAGGACCTGCTGCTCCCTCCCAGCCAGGCCTCCCCTACCCAACTAGGTGCATAAACCCAAAGGCCACAATTATTGCGGAGGAGTTAAGTGCAGAAATCAATCGCCTTGCCCTTGATGGAGAGGGATCAGGCTCAGTGAGGAGATGGCCAGGTCTGGCAGCTTTATATAGAATGCGCTACCTCTGGCAAAAGCAGGGAGGATTGTGTTCAGTGCCAAATGACATTCCATCAAAGCTGTTGCTCAACCCCTCCAGATATCCGTGGCTTTGGGGAGTCACATGGCCTTGGCACAGCCAGCAACTGGACCTTCCAAGGGTGCGGAGAGTTGGCCAGTTATTTCTGGGGACTTGCAGTGCCTCCAGGGAAATAGGAATGTGGGGTAAGAGGTGTCCTATGTTTGCAGTGGGAGCTCACCAGCCCATCTACCATGGGGAGAGAGAGGCCCTTCACCAGCAAGGAGTAGCTGGCAAGTCAAGTCAGTTTGCCTTTGAGTGGCAGGTATATAGTCCATCAAATGCCCTTCTGAGACCCCAACCTAAACACCTTCCAAAGGGTGAGCAAACACAACAGGCACTCTTAAGCACAAGCTACAAACAAAACAAGAAAATTTAAACAGGTGTTTGAAGAGATCATAATAGGAAAGGATACTTTCTTCCCATCTCCAGGGCAGGAACTTTATACATTTATGAGAAACTTTCTAGAAGTATTGTATATCTATACAATTACTTTTTTGTTTACAACATGAAACATGTATTCTACTTTAATCTCTTTTTTTTTTTATAAGACTATATTTTACAGAGTATACTTTCTCACCATATATATAGATCCATCCTTCTTGGAGCTGCATAGTATGAATATGAATGGGTTATTTAACCAATTCCTGCAAAAATGGACATTTGTGTTGTGTACAGTCTTGGATTTCTTTTTTTAACCAGACACAGTGCTGCCATGACAACCTTGTAAGTAGGGTTTCATATGCATATGTTTATGTACATTTAGGATACTTTCCCTCAGAATTTAATTTGGACAAAAAGTATTACATGTGAAATGTTTTTAGATACTGAAAAATGCCCTTCAAAAGGACACATGCATTTCTAACACTTTCTGACAGCCAATGAAAATGGTGTTTTCCCGCATCCTCACTCACACTGTGTGGTTTTTATCTTGGCCAATCTGTTGTGTAACCCATGTTGTCACTTTTGAATGTGCCTCTGTAATTACACGTGCTTTTGCACTTCTGTAAGACACTGTGTTTCTTTTGCGGAGAAGTACCTGTATGGCCTATGCCCACTTCCTAGCAGGTTCCCTACCCCCAATGAGGAAATATGTCCCAGAAGTTAAATGAAGTGTCCTGTCTCTCATAGTGAGTGAGAGGGTGGACCTGAGCCCCACAAGTGCTGTGCTGGGGAGTCAGACTTGATCTCCAACACTTACTGACTTTGAGGAGATATAGGAGACCTCAGAGCTTCAGTTTTCTCATCTGTCACTGGGAGTCACAACAGCTACTTCTTGGGAATCGTGTGATGAACGAGAGAATAAGGGTCTGGCGCTGTGCCCAGTCATGTGGTATTGGCAGATGTTGTTGTTAACAGAATTTAGCAAACCTGACCTGCAGGTGCTGATCATCTCCAGAGTCTCCCTAGCAGAAAGCAGCTGAGTTTGCTGTTGATAATGTAACAGAAGCAATGTCAGTACCTACATGCCTAGGCCCATGGTCCAGCCTTGCCTGGGTCATTCCTCCACAGACTGGACTCTAAAGCATATTCTTCGCTGTTTTGCAGATGAAACACTGGAGGCTGGAGGATGATGATCCTCAGGGCTTCCTGGTCCCCAGGGTACAGCCAGGCTGTGGACTCAGGCTATGAGACCCCAGGGCCAACAGAGGCTAACCTGAGTGGGGTATTAGGGTGCATGTGGGCCTGCTGCCCATGTGTGCCAGGCAGGGCCTTCTGCCTCCCACAGGCCATGAGAACCATGCCCAGGAAACCAGGGCTGTGCCTTTGCACAGATGCTTAGAACCTGCCAACCACACCATAGCTTTTCACCCAGGCCTGTGGTCCAACCTCAGTCCACCACTACTTGCCATCACCCCTTCTGTGTGGTCAGGCCTGACCCACACTGGGCCAGCTGCTGCCCTCCACAGTCAGCGTGGACCGTTCCCTAGGGTCCTTCCTCCTGCCTGGACCACCCTGTCCCTCCAGCTACACCCTCACACCTGCCTGCTTCAGGCCTCCGGGCTCTCTGGGTACTGCCCCCCACCATACACACACTTGTACCTGCTGGTCAGTTAAGGCCTCCCTGGGTCCTCCTGACACCAGAAAACCACTCACTGGGGCCCTGAGGACACTTTGCAGCCTGAGGAATTTTTAGGTCTGTCACATTTTCAGGAATTCTAACTTCTAAGAAGCTCTGTGACCCCAACTGCCCCCTACCACTTGGGGCCTAGCTCAGCAAAGTGCTCAGCCAGCAACTCAGACATGAACAGGTGACTACACAAACCACCCAAGGGCCAACACTCCTGGGCCCATGTCCATTCGAAGGGCCAAAAACACCTTTTAAAATCATCTGCTCAATAGGTCCTAATCTAGAACATTGCAGTGGACAGAAAGTCAAACCCAAACCAATTCTAAGAACATGCTAATGGGCCCCGGGCATCACCACCAAACTCTTCTACTCTACATTCACTGATTGGTATTTCATTTTGACCTCCTCTGCTCCCCCACCTGCCCTCCCCATCTTTGCTCAGGGTTTCCTTCAGAGCATTATGTAATCTGAACTTCTGTGGGAAGACCACTTCCTGCCCTTAGTCGTTATAAACTTTAATTTGGGTACATCCTTCCAGAACAAATGTTAGTGTGCAAAATCTTAGCCAAGGGCAGATACTGTCAAGGGTCAGTTCTTTCTCTCAGGTCAGCGGGAGCATGAGCTCAAGACGCTGGGCTCCTTCACAGGCTGAACCTCGCACAACTCCCCTCACCCTCCCTCTGGCCACTGGAGAGCCTGTGTGCTGGTTCCCTGTGGTCAAAGACAGCCACTGGCCTGCCTCTCCCTGTGATCTGTATCAAAGCATCACTGGCTGCCCATCTTCCTGCTCTGAAGTCCTGCCCTTCCTCTTGGCCCAACATCTTCTCCAGCTCTCATTCATGACTCTTTAGGATTGATAAATTGCTCAAGACTCAGTGTGGAGAAGGAAGTGGCAACCTACACCAATATTCTTGCCTGGAGAATCCCACGAACAGAGGAGCATGACAGGCTACCGTCCATGGGGTCACAAGAGTCAGACATGACTTAGCAGCTAAACCAGTGTGGATAACTTTGTGAGTTAAAAACCCCAAGGGTAGGGGCCCAGTCATCAAGAGCCCCACCCCACCTCTGCACATACAATATGGTGAGATCCACTATCTGGAGTTTGACCAGGTGACCACAGTAAATATCAGAGAAAAGTCATCTTGAGTTTCCAGCAGGAAGGAGGGGATAAGTGCACCTGTTCTTAACAAGATCTGGCCTCAGGGAAACTTAACCAGAGCTGATCTGATGTGATACTGTTAGAGACTAACTGACCTAGAGGAAGGGAAATTCCCACCTCCAGCCCATGCTAGCCTTCTGTGCCCACCTGCAAGGAGAGAAAAACACTGAGGGACACTTGTGAAGTTCCCAGTCCAGAGAGATGGGCTCACTAACAGATAGACCTCATTAGACCACAGGGTGCTCCCCTTCCCCTACCCTCCACCGCCCCATCACAATAGGTCAACCCAATATATCACATCTGGCTGCCAAGAAAAATTACAAGACATACAAGAAGACAAAACACACAATTTGAAGATATAAAGCCAGCACCAGAACCAGACATGATAGATATGGGAATTATCACACTGGGAATTTAAAACGACTGTGATGAATAACTCTTTATGACACTTTTGTTATAGTCTGTCTTGTATCTGCCACACCTCCCTTCTCTTACTGCCAAAGCATTGTGACTGGTATACTCTCTTCTGTTCAGTGGATGCACCCGTGACCCTTGCTGGGTCTCTGAGGAAAGGAGCCTTGAATTTGGGGCCTTTGGGAGGAACATGCTCTGAACAAGGATGCCCCATCATCTCACTGCACACCTAACGGGGGTATTTTATCTCCACTGTAATGGACTGACTGGCACGTCACTTGCAGGGAGCACAGCTGGGACCCCCCACCCACCTTCTCCTTCATACAATGCACACTTATATGGGAGTTCAAGTATGCAGCTACCAGCTGACCCTGGACCCTGGCACACACACCCCTGAACCCTGGAATGGAGAGTCTTCTTGTTTTATTTGTAGCTGTGGACACATATTTCAGCCATGTCTTACAGTGAGGGGGATTGTGGTTTGCCAGATCAAAACTAGATAAATCGTCCTGCTGATCTGCCTTTTGTGCTGGGTTCCTATCTGTGACCTCTGTGTTCACTGGACAGCAAAGTCCCCGGCTGTGAAATGTCCTTTCTCTTGGGATGTTCACCATACACACAGACTTTAGCAAGTAGGGAGTTCAAGCTCAGGTCCCTCTGCTGTATCTTATGAAGCTGTTTAATGCAAATACACTTGGCCTCAATTGTCTAGTGACAGGGAGGTTAGAAGACCAGCTTTAGAGTTCAGGCATTGGGTTTGAATGTGGATGGGCTCTGACTTGACTGTGGCCTTGAACATAGTGCTGGCCCCCTTATTCTCAGCTCATGGGTAAAACTCCTGATATAAAGCCTGGTCTGCATTTATCACTGTCCCTGCCTGAATGCTTTATGGTGTCCTCAGTGAGTTCTGGCTCACTCTCCACTGTACGGCTCCTCTCCCTATTTGCTCATTGGCCACTGAAAATACCAAAGACAGGAGGCAAAGTCTGCCCTGGTTCTAGGGCTCCAAATGAAGCCCTCAGACCTAGCACAGAAGTCACTTTTGCAATAGCTCTGGGATACTGTGCCCTTCTGTTCTAGGACAGCTTCCTCCAAGGGGTCTGTTCTTTCAGTACTTATCACAGAGTTGGCGAGGTAGGGCAGACAACATGTGTTCTCTCCCACCAGCTGTGTGACTTTGAACCAACATTTTACCCTCTGCAGCTTAGTCTTCTTAGCTAGCATCCGAGGAGAACAACCCTTGCTCCCTCAGCTTCACTGCCTGCTTAACAATAAGAGTCTTGGCTGTCTTGAGGAAGAGTAGGCTCCTTAAAATCATACATGAATGAATGGATGGAGGGATGGATAGAAGAGATGGGTGGGTGGATGGAGGAAGAGAGGGATGGATGGATAGATGGATGGATGGGTGGGTGGAGGGATGGGGAGATGTGAAGTTCCAACCAGTGTAAGCAAGTCTGATCTACACAGAGAGTGCTGTTGCTCCCATATTCACCTGCATCTTTCCTGTCCTGTTAGCCCTGCCCCCTCAGTGGCCCACAGTGGCCTCTAGCTCAGCCTGATGCCTTGCCCCTCCCAGCACTCCTTGTGCACCCCAACCTTCATGCACATGGGGCTCCTTCTCTCCCACCTGGCCTGCAGCTGCTCCACCTCTCAGTGTCTTTCCCTTGATGTTGCCATTGGGCGAGTGCAGAGCTGGTGTCCCCTCTCTCCTGGGTGGGCCCCCTTCTCACCACTTCCTGCCTCCAACCCATGCTTGAACTCCTGCTACGAAGCTGGGCCTTCTCTCCTTTGGTTGTGCCCTGGGATTGACTTGTCATTTGAATAGCTTTCCTTCAGTTTCTGCCAAAGTTCTCAATTTAGTGAATTCAGTTCTGCTTTAGCTGAAAATCCCGAGTTGTCTTTTTTTTTTTTTAACATTCTCTTTTTTCCCCCTTTTCCACAAATTTTATAAACTGACCAACTGTCTCCCTGACTCAGAGCATAAAAAATTGGCTGCACTCTGCTTAAGTTATCTCATTTCACCCTCTAGCAGCCCTACGGTGATTATTTTATCTCCATTTTGCATGTGATGATATAGAAACTCAATAGGCAACGTGAGTTGCCCAGAGCCACCAACCCCTCGCTCATGCACAGCAGGTGTTTCTATGAGGGACTCAGCCAGGGCCACCTCACACATTAGGCACAGCACTTAGAGCTTTTAGAGAACCACAGAAAAAGGTGTTTCTTTTACAGTCAAAAGGGGAAAATGAACTTTTAAGACTAAACCTTGTATTTGTCTTCATATCAATGTCCCCTCTAAAATATGATTGTTAATATGGGGAGTGGGGAGAAAGGACCCAGGAAGACAGAGCACCTAGGCCCACAAAGGCCACCTGGTTCAGCCCATCCAGGCCCCAGGACCTGGTGCCCACCGGTCCCTGCCCAGTGCCCACAGCCCTGACCCTCCTCTGCAGGGCTTCCATGTCAAATCCTCCCGCTCTCCCACTGCCCAGCAGTCCTACCCACCCCAACAGAGGAAGAGCTCCTGGGCGGCTACCTTGGCTCCCCCATGCCTGCTCTTTGCCTCGACCCTGGGAGATTGCCAGAATCAAAAGGAAATGCTTGAGGATACCCAGAATACTCCCTTAAAAAAAAAAACAAAAAACTTTGGCAGCGCAAAAAAATTTATTTCCTCAATCACAGATCGAACCCGTGGCCCCTGCAGTGAAAACCCAGAGTCTTAATCACTGGACTGTTATGGAAGTCCTATCTCTGTATCTCCATCTCTGTATTTCTCTTAACCTCTTGCCTTTTTCAGCCGTGAAATTAGGCTGTTGTTCTTCACGTCAAAGTTTAAAGGTTTTTTCCTGTTTCACTGTGAAAGAAGCAATTCGTGTTCATTGTACAATTATACATAAAAAATCAGGAAGGATGTGGGAAGAGTCTCTCTAAGCAGAGGTGATTTTCAGATACCTACAGGATAGCCAGGTGACAGGAGGAAGGCAGTTCATAAAGAGACCGGGCAGAGATACAGATGGAGGAGCTCAGTGGAAGGAGGCCACCCAGTGAGGGGCCCAGGGGGGCAGCCATGAAAAGCCTGCTGGGCTCATACTGATCACTGTGGATGGTGGATCTCAGCACAGGTGCAGAGGCAGGGTGGGGAGTGCAGTTGGCCACACCCAGGAAGGATAAACAGGGTACCCTGTTCAACCGGAAGATGTTACTCAGATGTTGTTTTTCAGTCACTCAGTCATGTCTGACTCTTTGTGACCCCATGGACTGCAACACATCAGGCTTCCCTGTCCTTCACCATCTCCCCAGATGTAGATTTTATTAATTCCAGCTTAGAAACATGGAAACTGAAGTTCAAACAGGCTATTCCCCCAGGGCCCCACCGGGCATCACTGGCGCTGTCTGGCCGCCAGCCTGGTGTATCCGTCTGCCTCTGGGATGTGGCAGACGGCATGCTGGGAGGGGTTGCCCATGACCCTGGGAGTCCAGTGGTCTGCTCATCTCCATATGTCCCTGAGTTTATTCTCCTGCCTTGGAAGGAAAGGCCTTTCTTTATCCATCCCACATGGGGCCAGTTGTTCTGTCTTTGCCCTCCTCAGTGAGCCCCCACCTGGTGGCCGAGCAGCTGCTGATGAAATGCTCCTTGTGGCCTGCGAGGGCTGGGCTGTGACGGTTATACCAGCTGAGGCCAACCCACACACAGGTCCTACTCTTCCTCAGGGAGGCAGTGGGCAGCTGCCTTCAGGGTCGCTGCAAGGGCACCCAGAGAGAATAATGCCCCCACCAGTTCCTGGCCAATTCCTGGAATGCCTGCACCAAAGACCCACCCCTGCGTTGGCAGAGTTGTCTTTTGTTGAAATACCACCAGCCGTGGGACCATTCCTGCACTCTGTGTTCTTCTTTGCTAGGCACTCTCAAATCCATCTCCTTTCTTCATTCAGGAGTCACTAATTTTTGTTTATCCATTCTGTATATAGAAGTCTACATATGCTTACCTCAACTTCCCACTCCATCTCCCCTCCATCCCTCTAGCCCTTGCAATCAGCAGTCTGTTCTCCTATTGTATAGGACAGAGAACTATATTCAATATCTCAGGGTAAACTAGAAGGAAAAAGAATATTTTAAAAGGGATGCATATATATGTATAACTGAATTACTTTGCTGTACCAGCTGTAATTAACACAACATTGTAATCAACTATACTTCAATTTAAAAAAATAAAGAAAAAAAGGAGGCACTACTTGCCTTCTCTGGTAGGTGAATAAAGTGAGATGTTTAGAAACCCTCCTCAGAAATGTTAGGAGGATTACACAACCAGATGTAGTATGTGGAGCAAGGTAGGGGTGCATGTCTCTGATTCCCTTGGGAATGCACTGTTTTTGCCACAGAAATTCACTCATCAGGTTCTTAAGTGGGGACAGGATGATGTAATGGCTTTGAGGAGCTGATGCTGGGACCATAGGGTCACCAAAAGGAATGAAGGCCATCCATCCCTGAATCTCCAAAAGCAGTGGCTTCCCACCTGGGGTCCCCACCTCCAAAACATACACACATTAAAAAATAATGTCACAGCTACAAATCTCCATTGCAATTATTTTCAGGAGAAATGACATTTCTACAAAATAAATTGCGAGATGAAGTCTGGAAATATGAAAGAGATAAAAAGCCCATCTGTGTAGTGGAGCTGGGCGGCCTGGCAACTCCACTCCAGGACCCCCTTGTGATTGTCACTCTCAAGTCATGGCTGGACACCGAGGGCTTCAGTAACCCAGTTTTCAGTCTCCTGGCTGGTGCGTCCCAGAATGGCCACCTGAGGTCTCATTACTATTTGTTGTCAGTGATGACATTTGGGGGCTTTCGGAGGGTCTGTCCATATTAGACATTTTCATCACATAAAATACTCTCACTGCGGTTAAATTGAGGACGGTATGGCAACTCACTCCAGTAAACTTGCCTGGAGAATCCCATGAACAGAGGAGCCTGGCAGGCTGCAGTCTGCGGTTACAAAGAATCGGACACGACTGAAGCGACTTGGCATGCGTGAACATACATGGTTAAATTATTTGCCTACAGTCAGACTGCAGCATACACCCAGCTGTCCATTACTTTACCAGTTAACCCATAAGAAAGGTTGTTATCAAACTTCGAGGCTCCGTGAAGAAAATCTTAAAAGCTAGAAACTATTGGGTCGGCCAAAAATTTCGTTCAGGTTTTTAAACTCAAATGAACTTTTTGGCCAATCTAATAGATAGATGATTCCATTAGGGAAGCAATTTATCCATAAGCGTTTACTAACGACCATGTACACCCCTGGTTCATCAACAGAAACTTGAAGACTTCTATGTATCCCCCCTGCCCTAGGGATGCAGGAGGAGATAAAAAAAGTCTAGAGAAGATCCTTGTCCTCAGAGCATCGTTGGACTTCTTGGTGCAGCAGAACACACATCATGACAGGAATAAAAAGCATCCAAACCCCTTACTGAGAAATTTCTTAGCAACTGAATTCAGGTTCCAGATTGAATTGCCTGTGTCTTCTTCTGAGTCTTCATAGCTAAATAGATATCTAGCAATTTAAAGACTAACTTAACTTCTCAAATATAAATTGCTATCTAAAATTAGTTAACATTGACAGCTAATGTTAAATTATGGTGTATTTCTCCTTAACTTGGCATAGGTTTATCTTGTTAAGACTTTTTCCTTGAAGAACTTGTCAACACACAGCCTAAAAGTTGAGAATTATGTTTTATTTGGTGGATAAATCTGAGGACATAAACCCAAGATGCAGCCTCTCAGATAGCTCTGAAAGACTGCCCCAAAGAGGCAGAAGGAAAGCCAGGATATATAGAAGTTTTTCAACAAAAGACCAAGTAGTTGGAACATCAAGTAATCAAAAGATTACTGTTTATCAAAGAAAACTAGACATCTTAAGTTAATGAATTCAGCACTTTTCTGTGTCTGGGAAGATGCAAGAATCTACGTTCACTGAATTAATTTCTTTGATATGCACCTTAGCTATGTGGGGCCAGTAGCCTGTGCTTTCTTATCCTGGGTCTCAGAGGGGTGGCTGCGCAGCAGTGCTAGATGGCAGATGTCCTGCTTCCGTCCTAAGTTCCCTCGGGCCTTACTCTCTGAGTGACTATGATGAGATGGCTTGATGGCTGCAGCATTCTTTGCTTACTGATGTGGCAGGCAATATTTTAGTTCACAGACCAACGTTCATTGTTGAGAATGTTCTAACTCAGGGAATGACTGAAGTTAAGACAAGGTGAAAGAATGTTAAAATACAGACAATAGTGCAAGTGTATGGGGTACCTGCTGTGAGCGTGGATGATCTGATGTGTCACACGTGCTGAGCAAATGTTGGTTCAAAGTATTCTTTCCTTGTCACCGTCTTTCTCTGTGAGATGGGTCTGTGGATGGTGCCTCCCTCCTCTGGGTGTAGGACAGGCTGTGAGCAACAGGGCTGTGATTTGAACCCAGGTGCTCCAACCCCAAGGCCATCTTTTCAGCCCTGCTCAGTATCACCATTTGTATGTGTAGACAGTGGCGAGTTTCAAAAGAGAACAAAATTCTCTGCCGCAGCAGTGAAAGAAGGTTGGTTCCAATGGGCTTTTTAACTACGCTTATTTATATCAGGCTTTGGTCACTACTCCTAGGTCATTTCCTATTTAAGAATCTTGGAGCTTCTGAAAAGATCTTCTGGAAGATGCTATTTTTAAAGAACTAACTCGAGTAAAATGACATTTGTCACTCACTGAAAAGGCACATAATGCTAGAGAAAGTCAGAGTACATCTTTGAAGACATTGCAGTCAAAGACAGATGAAATCCATGGTTTTCCTTCAAAGTTCAGACACCCTGTGAGACTGTGTTTCCGGGCTGTTTATTTCCTGAGGCTTTGGTCTCTGGCCAACTGTTCACTGTCCTCTGTTCCTTTGGTAAAAGCCACAGGGTCACACTGCCCAGAGGCACAATTATCTGGGTTCCTGCCCTAGTGCCCTGGGGCTCTAGAAACAGAGGCCTGACTGTCTACGCAGATAAAAGGTTGACCGCTCACTGCCCTGCTTTCTGCCTGGGGTCTCCAAGGTCCTCCTTTGAGCTCCCTTGAGTGGGACCCTCCTCTAAGAAGAAATGAACAGAGGATGGTCATTCTCCTTGGCCTTGGTTCCTGACGTCTCCTGAGCCAACCAGCTCCACTCAGGAACCCTTGTACAAATGCTTCCCAGACCTCCTCAGGCCTCCCTGGAGCAAACCCGTGGTGTAGCCAGGCTGTGACCACTTGAATAAGCAATTTGTTCTGGTCTCGATCTGACATCTCAGGACTCAAGATTCCCTGGAAGGACCCTCTGTGATGAGGCCTCTCTAATCAGTGCAATTGGCCAGGGGAGCTGCACAGACCCCAGTCAGAGAGGGCAGGCCATAGCCTTCACTGCAGAGATGGCCTTGAACCTGTGCAAGGTTTAAATCAGAGGTGGGACCTGCCACTCTCATACTATCTCATCAGCCACTGTTTTAACCCCACCAATAACCAGTGTAGGTGAACTTGAGTTGGTGACTCACTCTCTCTGGCCTCCACGGCCCTGGTGCCTGCATCCTGTCGTACTCATGGAGTGTTCAGGACACAGTGAGCCATGGATGCAGCCAGACTCTGGACTCTGTGCAGAGTGGCCACAGCAATAGATGGTGTCCTGTGTTCTTATAGCTAATGATCTTTCAACTTGTACCTCTTCTGCCTGGGGCCTCTCTATGGTTCTCCTTGCTCCCTTGAGCAGGGCCCTACCCAAGAAAAAATGAGCAGAGAGTGGCCATTTGAAAGTATAGTCTGTAAACATGTCAGACCTGGGTTCAAGATGCGGCTTAGCCACTCGAAGCTCCATCCTCATGCGCACCTTAAATGAGATGTAGGAAAGGCCCAGGCCTAGCACTGAGCCACCACAATGCAAATATTAGCATGAGGGGGAAGAGAGAGGCTCAGTGACACAGAGACTTAAGCCAAGGGTCTGCAGACTAAGGCCCATAGGATGCCTGTTTTTACAAATAAAGTTTTATTGGAATGGGCTTCCTTGGTAGCTCAGCTGGTAAAGAATCTGCCTGCAATGCAGGAGACCCTGTTTCGATTCCTGGACTGGGAAGATCCCCTGGAGAAGGGATAGGCTACCCACCCCAGTATTCTGTCCTGGAGAATTCCATGGACTGTATAGTTCATGGGGTCGCAAAAGTTGGACACAACTGAGCGACTTTCACTTTCACTTTATTGGAACACAGCTGCACCCATTCGTTTGTATAAACAAACTTCCTTCAAGGGACAACAACAGAGTTGTAGCAGAGACCACATGGCGTACAGACTATTTAATGTGTGGCCCTTTGTCAAAAAAAGTTTCCCAACTGCTGTGTTAAACCAACAGGAGCATCTCCAGTGGCTTGAATTCTAGGCCTGGAGCCCACCTGGCCCCACTGCACTTCTCTCTGGAGGAAGCCATAGCCTTACGGATGGATAAGATGCCGCAGAAGAAAGACCTGCAGCCGAGGCTAGGGACCAGGCAGCAGCCAGGGAGGCCCATCAGGCCAGGCCTGGCTCACCTGGGTGAAGATGGAATGACTCATTCCCGTGACCTGATCCACCCAATCTGCCAAGGGAAGGGTCCCTCTTGTGGCTTTTACCTTCTTTTGTCCTCTTGTCACCCGTCCACCCCCACCCCCGTAAACATAGGCAGCTGGGGCTCTCCTACCGCCTTGCAGAAAATCTTCACCCCAACTGGGCAGGTATAGGAAAAAGGGCCACACATCAGACAGGCTGTGCCTGGACCAGCCAGCTCTCCTGTCTCGTTCAGATAACAGGGCTTCTCACCAGGGCCCAAGCATTGGGCTAGGAGCATTGTCCTGAATCTGGTTTTGTTTTTCTTTTTTTAACTTTTTATTTTATATTGGCATATGGTTAATTAGCAATGACATGTTAGTTTCAGGTGTACAGCAGAGTGATTCAGTTATGCATGTATGTATTCTTTTTCAAATTGTTTTCCCATTTAGGTTGTTATATAATATTGAGCAGAGTTCCTGTGCTATATAGCAGGTCCTTGGTTGTCCATTTTAAATGAAACAACATGTACATATCAATTCCACACTTCTAGTCTATCCTTCCTGCTAACCCTTCCCCTCTGATAACCATAAGTTGGTTCTCAAAGTCTGTGAGTCTGTTTGTGTTTTGTAAATAAGTTCATTTGTATCATTTTTTTAAATTCCACATTTAAGCAATATCATATGCTAGTTCTCTTTCTCTTACTTCAGTATGACACTCTCTAGATCCATCCATGTTGCTACAAATGGCATCATTTCATTCTTTCAATGGCTGAGTAATATTCCATCGTATATAAGTACCACATTTTCTTTACCCAACTTAGTGACATCTTTCCCCATCTCAGGAGGTTATTATCCCTCTTCTCAGATTAGATATGTTGACTCAGAGGAAAAAGTATGTCCACATTTCACCAGTTATAAGATAGTGGACCCTGAGTTCAACAATAGATTCCCTGAGTCTACACTCCTACTCTGCCTCTGCCACCGGCATCAGCAAGCTTTTTAGCCCAGTCCATGAGTGTGTTTTGAGCACCCACTGTGTGTCAGGCCCTGGGGATTTGACAGTGCCCCAACCAACAGTCATCCAGAAAGAGAACTTACATTTCAGTGGTGCTGGACAGATGGACACGAGACCCGCAGGTAGAGTGCTCAATAAGTCAGACGATGCTAAGTGTGAGGAGGAAGATCAAGCCGGGAAAGGAGAGAGGCCCAAGGGCAAGAGGTGGTGCCATTCTAAAGAGAGTGGTCAGAGAATCTTCACTGGGGAAGGTGATATTTGAGAAAGACCTAAAGGAAGCCAGGGAGCCAAACGTGGGATTGAATATCTGAGAGGAGGCACAAGAGGCAGAGCACAGCACACGCAGAGGTCCTGCAGTAGGACTGGGCTTGGCCCGATCGAGGAACTGATAGGAAGCAGTGCAGCGGGGAGAGGCGTGGGAAGTGGTGACTAGGAGATGAAGTCAGACAGGTAAGGCAGCAGAGGGCCAATGGGACTGTCTCCCAGCACCCATTGTAGCAGCTGGAATTCTACCACCTTCCTGAATTTCCCTGCAAGAAGGTTTCTCATCCCGAGGGAGGAGCCCCTCAGCATCTCTGCTAAGGCTCTAGCAAGGTTCTGAGTCAGCCATGACACGTACTGGGAGCTGAGAAGGAGAGAAGAGGATGGCAGAGAACTCCTAAGTGATGCCTGAGATGCAGTGGTGACTGAGGCCTTCACCAGGCACCCCATTTGTGTTTATGCATGTGTGCTCAGTCATGTCTTATTCGCTTGAGACCCCACGGACTATACCCCACCAGGCTCCTCTATCCATGGGACTTCCCAGGCAAGAGTACTGGAGTGGGTTGCCATGTGTTCTCAGATGCCCTGAAAGATGCCTTAGTTGCAGGCCCACATGTGCACATACACACACACACGCACAGAGGCTGGTTTTCAGAGCCTCTCTGAAATTCTGGGTGGAGTTTTTCTGCAGGGCCATGCTGAGCTCTACATGAAATGAATATGGGTATGAGGCTCCTGGCACCTGCCCTCACAGGCACTCAGGACTCTCAGGGACTAGCTAGGAGTGTTATGATGTGGGACAGAGCCCCATGCAGAGTCAGGGAGGGGGACATTGCCTTCTCCCTCACAGCTCTGGGTCCATGTAGGCCCTGGGGAAACAGTCCAGCAAAAGGCACAGAGCAGTCCCCAGGGCTGAAGGGTCTAGCCCAGCAGGGGTGGAGAAGAGAATCAGGAAAGGATGTGGACAAGTGTGCTCTCAGGCTCAAGACTCCTGGGGCCCAAGCCGCCACCTGCCTGGGAAAGGTGGTCCCCACAACACCCTCAGCCTCACCTGGAAGCTTCACACAGAAGATGCAACCATCAGTTCCAGAGAGGCTTCTGAAAGCTGACCTCTGCCTGTGTGCACAGGTGTGCTTGAGTCCCTGGTGGAATGAAAGAGCAGCCAAGAAACACAAAATACAAAACACCCTATTATCAGAAGGGTGATGAGACCAGTGTGGGCTCCTACAGTTCGGCTTAGAAGCCAGGATTCTACCACCTGAGTCTCTCTACACACCCATGTAAGAGGCACAAATTAATGCAACTGGTCACAGAGGAAAGTCCCACTAGCAGCCAGGTTCCTAAGATGGGAACAGAGGTTGAGGTTTCATCTGCTTTTGGTTTATACACTGTTGTGTTTAATCTGCTGAGCTGCCCTGGAAACCATCTGGTTAAGTGTGGCGGCCAATTAAATATGGCTCAGGAGCTCATCCTGGCTGCCTCCTGCCCTCAGATATCATCATCCCTGCATGCAAATGGAGGTGCTCTTCAAGTGACTGGCTTCTCATCTCCATGGGACAGGCATGCTGGGCTTCGGGTCACCTGAGCACCCTTTGTACTTGGAACCTCTCTCATATACCAATGCATGGACATGTTTCTCATCTTGCCTGGTCCTCCCTGCAGCCTGGGACAGCCCAGAGGGTGTGGAGATCTCCCCCCCTGAGATCTCTCTAAGCCAAGGGGCCAGGCAGGCTGTTCTTGTGCCCACCAGGGAAGGGAGTGCTCTTAGACACCACTTAAATGAAGGGTCTGGGATCCTCACACAACTCGGTATCCTGAGTGTTCCTGGAAAAGGGACAAATGACTGTACCAAGCCCACACCAATAGCAAATGGAAGAGCCAATCCCACAGTCCAGCTGTCACTCAATTCCATAATGTCTGCACCCCACAGGCTCACTTACTGGCAGGCAGTATCCTCCTTCATGATGCCGAGTGCTTTTTGTGCCATGAACCTAGGGGACGTTTTTTACTCAGCCATTAAACAGTATTAAATAATACCATTTGCAGCAACATGGATGGACCAAGAGATTATTACACTAACTGAAGTAAGACAAAAACAATTACCATATGATATTGTTTATATGTGAAATCTTAAAACAAAGATATAAATGAATTTATTTACAGAACAAAAATAGACCCACAGATAGAAAACAAATGAATGGTTACCAAATGGGAAAGGAAGGAGGGATAAATTAGAAGTTTGGGATTAATATAGTATTAATATATACACACTGCTTGCATGTATGCTAAGTCACTTCAGTCATGTCTGATTCTTTGCGACCCCATTGACTGTTGCCCACAGGCTCCTCTGTCCATGGAATTCTCCAGGCACAAATATTGGAGTGGGTTGCCATACCTTCCTCCAGGGGATCTTCCCAAACCATGGATCAAACCGACGTGCCTTATGTCGCCTGCATTGGCAGGCAAGTTCTTTACTGCTAGTGCCACTTAGGAAGCTCATATATGCGCGTGCACACATACACGCATTTATATATGTAACTGAACCACTGTTCTATATACCTGAAACTAACGCAACATTGTAAATCAACTAGTCTTCAATAAAAAATTAAAATCTAAGGGGATAAATGCTTCACGCTTGAACCTGGTTCACACCCCCAACACTTGGAGAAGGAAATGGCAACCTACTCCCGTATTCTTGCCTGGAGAATCCCATGGACAGAGGAGCCTAGCAGGTTACAGTCCATGGGGTCACAAGGGTTGGACATGACTTAGTGACTAAGCCACCAAACCACCACCACCGACACACACACACACACACACACACACACACACACACACACACACACACACACACCCCACACAGGAGACATGGCCAGCAGCACTATCAGGGAGCCGTCCTCTTTGCTTTCAGCTCAGGTCCCGCTGGCTTCTGAGTGGGGTTGCCCATGCCCGTGAATCTGCCTTGCAACAGCATCAGGCAGATAGCCCGACTGTGTCTGCATGCAAAGGCATTCTATTTCTCCCAGGTTTTTTTTTCTTCCCTTCCTTTATTCATGCTGATGGAAATGGCTCCTTCACCCAGGCCTGCCTCTGATAAGCTCCAGACGGTTTCAAGAAAGCAGAGCGGAGCCTCTTATCAGACAGCAGCAGTGGATCTGGTGCCAGCACTGGGCGGGCCTGGTGCTGATAAAATGGGCCTGGGCCCAGCTCACCAGCTGCTTTCTCAACCTGACCTCAGGGCCTGACCCATCAGAAGTGAGGGTTGCCAGACCCAGGAAGCTTCTTTACTTTCTTAGGCACTAGAGCTGACTTCCGGTGACCACAGGCAACAGGATGTGATAGGAAGCCACTGGGGACAGAGGTTTGGCAATGAGGCTGATGGGACGAAGGACCCCAGGAGGCCTTAGGGCTCTGACAGGACAGTGGGAGCTGACTCCTCCCAGGGGCATATCGGGATCAAGTGTGTGGTTTGAGCCCTTCCCTGCGAGGCCCTACTATTCTTAGTCCTGGATAAGACACCCCAAGACTGGGGAAGGGGAGGTATTAAGGCATTTGGTCTAATGTGATGTGATCACGTTTGAAGTAGGTTTGCCAGATCCAAAAGCTCAGGCTGCCTGCCCCCTTCCTGGGAGCTCTGGTTTGAAGGAGATCAAAGAGTTCATCTCCCCACCCCACTGCCCCCACCACACCCCATTTGAAGACAGAAATTCTACCTTCAAACATTAACTTCTTTTCCTTTAAGCATGGGTCACTGTTAAATTTCCTGTCCTTGAGGTAGGACAGACTGGGCTAGCTGACTGTTTTGTGAAAAGTGACTTGGCCATATGGAATCGAGAATAGTACTGATGAACCTATTTGCAGGGAAGGAATGGAGACACAGACATAGAGAATGGACTTGACACAGCAGGGAAAAGAGAGTGGGACGAATTGATAGAGTAGCATTGACATACACTATCATGTGTAAAACAGACAGCTCTTGGGAAGCTGCTGTATAACACAGGGAGCCCAGCCTGGAGCTCTGTGATGACCTAGAGGGGTGGTATGAGAGTAGGGAGGGAGGCTCAAGTGGGAGCGCATACATATATATAATTATGACTGGTTTGCATTGTTATATGACGGAAGTCAACACAACATTGTAAAGCAAATATCCTCCAACTACAAAAATTTTTCTTAAAAAGAAAAATACCTTTCCTGTAATAAGCAATAAAAATTGATTATAATATATGTAAAAAAAAAAAAGAAAGAAAAGTGACTTGGCCTTTCTGACCTTATTTGTCCCATTTGTAAAATGGGTTGGTCATCCCTATGTCCAGTGCCCTGCTAGGAGCACCCAGGATTTCACAGGTGGAGGGCATCTTGCCTCCACTGGTCACCAGGGTTCCACCACCAGGCTTTGGCCTACACTGGGAGACAGGGCCAGGGCCTAGCAGCAAGGTCAACAGTAGAGCCTCAGTCTGCGTTTGAATCCTGGCTCTGTCCTTGGATGCTGTCCCTGAGCTCCAGTCTTTTTATATTTAAAGTAGGGATGGAAACGCCAGTCTGGCAAGGTTGTTTGCAGGAGTTCAGTTCTTGAGAGCTACTGGTGATTTGTGGCTGTCCCATGAGAATGGTTTTGAATGAGAAGCATCTTGAGTGTGAGATGATGTGAGTGAATCCCCAGCACAGAGCAGACCTATAAAAAGCAGTAGCAGGAGCCCAGTTGATCTGCTGGCTGCCCTCTGCTCCAGGTGCTTAGGTACATGAATACGTACGAGGTTGAAGATCCCTCCAAGATAAGCAGAGACAGCAGGCTTCCATGCAGGGCAGGTCTTACAGGGCCACTTGGCATCCTGGGCCAGTGCCTGGATGTGCAGCCACCGAAGAGGCCTGCAGGGTGGGTGCAGAGGGGTACAGCCTGTCTTTAGATGATCTGCAGGAATGCTGTCTAAGTAACCCTCATGGGGACTTCACTGGTGGTCCAGTGGTTAAGAATCCACCTTGTAACACAGGGGACATGGGTTCAGTCCCTAGTCGATGAGCTAAAATTCCACATACCTCAGAGCAACTAAGCCTGTGTGCCACATCTACTGAACCCACACGCTCTGGAGCCTGGGGGTCACAGCTTGAGAGTCCATATGCCACAACTAAAACCTGATACAGCCAAATAAATAACACATTTTTTAAAAAGGGTTGACAGCACAGCCAGGAGGAGCAGCAGCTCCTGACTCTTAGTCCCTAAAACGGGACCACACAGGTGGCCTGCCCTGAGATGGACACCAAGCTGGAGAACTGAGATTAGAGGAACCAGAGGAACCTGATGTATTGAGAAACCAGCTTTCCCTGACTGAGGCTGACAACTACTCAAGGCCAGAGAAAAGGCAGGCTGAGGGGCAGAGCAATAGGACCAGCCAGGGTGGCTGCTCTCATGAGCTGTGTCTATGGAAGAAACAGCAGGACTCCTCAAATCTCTCCCCTGGAATCAGTCAAAGCCTCTTGTGTAATCTTGAGAGCCAGAGGACCAGCATGTATAAATGTTCTCTGTAGTGATAAAGGCAAGAGAGATGGTCTTCACACCTAGCAGCTAGTAGATGCTTGATACAGTGTGTTTTGCGATCACTGCCAACTCCTGCTTTTGTAACTACATATCTGGAAAATTTCCTGCTGTCTTTCACTGCACTGCTGGGAGGAACTTTCACTCAGTAAGCTTTTGATGATCACCTAGATGGTCACCTACCATGTGTAGGTCACCTGGCAAAATATCAGGCACCAAAAGGAAGATGCCAGAGCCCTCAGTGTGCCCCAGAGTTCTTTGATGTGTTTGATGAGTCTGTCCTCAGAAACAGAAGGTCACTTCCTTCCAGAAGATCAGAACAGATGCCCTCTACAGGTGGCATTGGGCCAGTGGATTGATGTGTGGACATTCACCAGATAAGCCGGTTGGAGTGGACATTCCAGGCAGAGGGCACAGCAACAGCCAGAACCTGGGGGTGCAAAATATAATTGGAGTTCATGTGACCTACAAGGGGCTGACATGGGACAGAAATGATGTGAATGTGTGAGATGACAATGTGGGAATTTGGACTGGCTTGTGGCTGTCACTCTGAGTTTGGTCCTGGGAGCTCCCAGTGGTCTCCTCTGGGTGGATCCCTATTAGGGAACTCACAGTGCATCTGTTAAGTTGTCAAAAGAACTGAGCAGTCCATGGAGCTGTCATGCATTATTTGGGACATACTAAAAATTGTGTTGCTATTTATCTAGAAGTGAAGTTTAATTATCATCCTGCATTTTATCAGAACATGAGTGTTTTTCAAAGGCTCTCATGAGATGCTACTGTCCAGTCAGAGTTGAGGACCATAAGCCAGGGGCTCCTGCTGCTCTGAGCAAGCTCACTGTCTCAAGCCCCAGGCCAGGTCCCTAACTGCAAAGACTCTTTGAGTATATGGAGCATTCCCACTCTTAAAAACATTTTTAGGGAAGCTTTTGAGATTTCCTTCTTATTCATCCTTTCCATCGAGTTCATGGATGCCTCCCACAGCAAGTAAAAAACCTATTTTTGTATAAGTTTGAAAATCTGAAGCCAATTAATTTTTAATATTTAACTGATGCAATTGTAGAAGTGATTCAATGACTGGATATACTTAAATACAAAATAATAAATCCTTATTCATAATGCTTTAACACTCCCAACACACATGTCTTCTTAACTAACTTCTAACCACACTCCTTCCAGAACCTCAAACTCTCTAACCTTCAAGACCCCCAGCATTGTCAAGCGTGCCTTCTTGGCGCCCCCACCTCCCACCTATACCTCCTTCTCCGCGTGCATTACTCTCAGTCCTGTCATTCTCTTACTGGGTCATGCTGATCCTTTCTTGGTAGCTCCAAAGGGCTCTTCTAAACTTAGAAGAGAGAAGACTTTCCTCTCCGTTCCTGTACTACAAACTTTCTAGAGATTTTCTTTTTCTATAATCTCTCATCTGCTCATTGCCTACAAGAGAAGACACAGTTTATCTAACCTCACCTTTAAGACTCTTCATTACTCACCAAGCAGATGAGTGATAAAGTTTATTAATGACATCAAATGGGATAGTGATGGTGGAAGATGTAATAAGACAAGGAAAAGGAAGAGAGGAAAATAAACTAAAAACATGTACTGAATTTAGTCATTGATATTTTTCCCTTCCTTTTCCTATTCCGAATAAGAGGTATAAAATTAAACATTGCATTTGTTTTAATGTAAAGTCATTCATACTAAAAAGGATAAAAGTATTTCAAATCTACATTGTCTTAGACCATCTGGCTTACCTGGCAGTCCCTCCCTAATCCTGATTACTCCAATAGATCCAACCCTGTAGATGGCTAATGTCTTTTTTGCTGACTCTATTTTTGCTCTCTCTACTTGGTTTGCTTAAGAAATTGGTACCCCTGTCCAAAGAATAGTAAAGTGTGTTTATACTTTCCCTTAACCCCCTAATATGTACTAGATTTCAAACCCAATTTTGAGGTGCTGAGATCCCTGATGAGGCAATATGGACAATCCTTTCTGTTTATATTAGCTGCATTAAAATAACAGGAGAGTGAAATTCACCCTTCCTGTTGGTCATTAGACCTTAACCCCTTGTGGGACTTTAAATAAACCACCTACAAAATTCTGGAGTGAAACAAAGTTTAAGTTTGTTGGCTTTATTTGATTAGGTTTCCAGGGCATTTATCACTTTCTGTGAAAGAAACATTTAATTTAGATGGCAGTTGATTTGTGTCATGGGATTTCAATTGACAGGAGGAAGAGTTATGTGTGTGTTTATGACTTCTTTGCTTTTAAAAGATTAATGTTAGTGAAACATAAATCACAAGACCTTTAGAGGAGAGAGATGCTGGAAAGACAGAGCAGGAGTGTGTCAGGGTGATGGATTGAGACATATTGTAAAGTATCTTCATCAGGGAGGAAAAGAGAGGGAGGGTGGGACACAGGGGTGGTGGGGTGGGAGCAGCGAAGAAAAGTGGCTTTTCCTCCCCACGCACAAAGACTATGCAGGGGCTTGAACTAGAGCCAAGCAACTTCTTAGCTCCATTGCCTGATGCAAACTGAAGAGATGAGCTGATGACTTCCTGAAGCCCCTTTCCTGCCCTGATAGCCAGAGGACAAAAAGAATGCTAACAGCACAGCGGAAGTACTCAGGAAGCCCGAGTATTCCAGGAGACAAACACTCCCTGCCCCCCAAGTCACAAGAACTGGTCCCCTGTTCTGCTCCCCCAGGCACCTACATCCAGAAGCCGTGTGTGTGTGTGTGTGTGTGTGTGTGTGTGTGTGTGTGTGTGTGTGTGTGTGTGTGTGAAAGAGAGAGACAGAAGGGGACCTATTCTTAAAAAGGTGGGAATGATAGGAAGAGTTGTCATATGTTGGATACAAACCTCCTGGGAGCCATACAGGTGCATCCTTCTCTGCAGATCAGTGAGTTGAGGGTTGGAGATGGTCATAGTGGAGGAGCCAGGATTCATGACCGTCTCTCCCTGGCGTTGCAGTCCACCCTCCCTTCACATACAATGTGCTCCCTTGAAACACTTTCAGACAATTTTTGTAAAGAGCAGTTTGCTGATGTGCATTCTCCTTTCTCTTTACCACCACCTCGAGCAACACATTCCCAATATTTAGATCAGAATGCACCCTCTCTTTCCTAGCATGCTTTTCAAACACTATTCCAGCAGGGAAAAAAAAAAAAAACTACAGTGGTATTACTCACAGTATCAGCTAACATGTATTGTGCCCAGACTCATCTGTGAGTGTGTGCAGACACCATCATATGCATCATCTCATGTCATCCTCACAAATAGCCTCAGAGACAGGCTCCCTCATGACCCCATTGCACACGTAGCAATAGTGAGCCCAGCATGGCTCCACCCAGGGTAAGGAGAAGGCAGAGTCCCTTGATGCAGCCCCCTCCCTGGCTTGGGAGGAAGAGAAGAATTCCAGGGAGTGAAGGGGGAACATGCTTTCCTTCCTTCAAGGATCATTCCCTCTGTCTTCACCTTTTGAGTTCATGAATTGAAAGTCCTATATGTCTGGTTCACTCTGGACTCCCCTTAGTACATTCTGGAAGAAGTACTAGTGTCTGTCTGTAGAATGCAATCACCCTACTCCTTCATCTGACAGGCTCTCCCTGAGGCTTTGACCAGATCCCAGGGCAGCACACCCTACCACCACTTGCCACCATCCTTTTCAGTTTCCGGGCCTGACATGGGTCTCTGTGGATCCTGCCTGTCAAAGGTCACAAAGGGAAGAGAAAAGCATTTTCTGTCTCCTGTTCTCTAACTTATGGAACCCAATAACAAAGCGTGGCTAACGACATCATCATCATTTACACATGCAGTCTGATCGAGGACATTTAGTCATGTAATTAGGTACCTAATTGTGCTGAAAATGCAATTATATGATTTCTTAAGTGAATTAAGTCCTTGGAGAAGTGGTAAGGATTAGCACACGTGATCTAGCTGGAGAGCAGGGACCATGGAAGGCATGTCAGCATGACTATGGCCCACACAGAGGCCAAGTGGCCAGTACTTGAACCACATGGGTGACCACGTGAACACATGCACAGCCATACATGCATGCGCTGTGCACACACACAAGATGTCAGCTTCACCTTCACAATGATCTACTACAAACCAAGAACTTAATAAATGAGAGCCATTAATATCGCTGGGAGCTTTGTGTACCTCTGTGAAGTGACGACTGTTTAATGGCTCACTTGGAGACTCTCAGAGAGATTATTTATTTAACATGTGAGAGGCAGGTGTGTAGAAAAAATAATGATAAAAGAGTCAGTTGGGACATGTCAGAGGATATTTTATGCAACATCACTTATTCATCCAACAACCCAACATTGTGTCAGATAGTGAGGGGTAAAATACAATCCTCCCTCTTTATAGCTCAAAAATGAGTGTAGAGATGGATGACCACAAAGCATTTTAGTGATGATTTGAACAAGTTGTTCAGCAAACTACAACCTTCAGACTAAACCCATCCTGTGACCTGTTTAGCTAACAAGGGTTTACACATTTTTAAAGGCTTGTTTGAAAAAACAGGAAAACTGATAAAACAAAGAATATGCAACAGGACCATATATGGGCTGCAAAGCCTACAATATTTATGAGAAAGGTTTCAGCTCCTGCAGGAATAGAGGAAGCAGCAGATGAGCCCTATGCAGAAATCAGGGAAGGCTTCTCAGAGGAGGTGGCATGACCTGAACTTCATAGCTAAGCAGGAGTGTCTACAGCATGGTACAGCATCTCCATCTCCCCAGGAACTTCCTTATGGCCAACCAGTCCACCACACACAAGAAACCATAAAGGATAAATTTAGAGGATTTGTTCCTGAAAGAGTCCAGAGGTTCTGAAATGTCGGGCAGTGGGGTGTGGAGCTGCACAACAAAAGTGGGGTGTCCCACTGCACAGCAAAAGGACCGGATGTGGCTGGCTGATCCCCAACACTGAGACAATGGGGAGGGACAGACCACCCGGCTTCTCATGTCCCTGTGGTCTCGATGCCAAGGATGTTAGCCCTTGAATCACCAGTAGGTCCAACCTGGACACTGAACAATGTGGCAGAGAAAAGCAGCTGCAGGGAAAGGAGAAGGCACACAAACGCCTGGACACCCAGGCCTTCCAGTTATCCCTGTCCCCAGATCCCTTTATCTCCCTGGCATCTCAGCACACAGGGACCGCAGGCTAAACCACCCAGCCTCCTACCCCAACCCGACTGAACACACCTCCCCTCCCTTGCAGCAGAAACCTGGCTTTACAACTGGGCACAGTGTGGAAACAGGAGACACTGTTGTTCCTTCCTTCCTGAATACACACATGGTGCTCTCTTCTTCCAAGCAGTCATCTGCTGTCTGTCTCAGCATCTCAGCTGTCTCACCAGCATCATTCTGTGAGCTGTCCACACACACACACACACACACACACACACACACCCCGTTAACCTCAATTCCCCCCCCTGGCATCAGCTCCTGCAGTCATAACCAGAATAAAACATTCACGGGGCACTTCCAAAGTCTTCATTTCAAGTGGCCTGATCTCCGACAGCTCAGGCCTCTGCTAATTCCACATCTTCACTCTAGCAATTCCTCAGACAAGTGGGCATCTTGAATCTAGTACCTGACCACTTGCCCTGTCCATCACCTTCCATCTACTCACTTCCCTGCAGAGCATCTTAGACCCCACAGCCAATCATCACATCTCCTAGAAAATATGTTCTGAACCCATCACCTCTCACCTCTCCCACTGAAGTTTAAGCCAGCATCCTCTGTTCTCTGAACGGTACCATGGCCCCAACCTGGTCCTCTTCCCCTGAACAGTGGCCAGAGTGATCCTGACTGCATGACAATCAGTTCATATCACTCTTCTTCTCCAAATCCTTCTATGGCCCCTGTATACCTCAGAGGAAGAACTGAAGCTTGTCCAGGGCTCTCTAGGCCCTCCATTATCCTCTGCTGTTAATTCTCTGGCTGCATCTTCTACAGCTCATGCCAGGCTCACTTCACTCCAGCCACACTGGCCTTCTGGCTTGTTCTTAAATACACTGGAGCTGCTCCCACCCCAGGGCCTTTGCACCTGCGGTTCCTACTGTCTGAGATACTCTTCTCCAGATATCCACTGGATATCTTTTCCCATACCCTCTTCAGGTGGTAGTCAAATGCCGCCTCTCCCTGGCCACACTTACTCAAATTTGTAACTCCTGCTCATGGTCCTTGTTCTTTTTCTTTTTTTCTTTTTTTTGTCTTCACACTGTCTAGTATACTCCATAGCCTATGTTTTTCTTCTTTGTATTGTTTGTATCCTTTCCCTTGAATGTAAACTCTAGAAAGAGAAAAATTTCAGCTTCTATTTTTTTTTACCTGCTATGTCCCCAGATGAATTTTGTTGAATGAACATAAGAACTCCCTTAACCTTTTCTTCTTTTCTCCTACTGGCTCATGTTTAGATCAGTAAATATAGCTCTTCCCCATCCTGTGCAGCTGAACTCAAGCCTGCCTAAGAGCACCCCCTATTCACACACACACATCCTCAGATTGACTGGTCCCCCCCACTCAGTGCTGTGATCTCCAATCCAAATCCCCTGTTCAACAAGCCCCCACCTCTCTCTGTCCATTTCCTCCCTCCGCTTGTTTTCCCTCCAAGCACCAATTATGAGGGAGGCTTATCTCACTGAAAAAGAAACCTCTGAAACATCAAAAGAAGGTATAGAAATCTTTTTGAGGAGTTTTGCTATAAGGGGTAGCAGAGAAAGGGCCCAGGCGTGGGAGGGAGACAAGGTGTGAAGAAGGGCGGTTTATCTTTTCTTCAGTTTGCAGAACAGTGTGCTGTCAGGGGTGACCTGCTGGCAGGGACCAATTTGATGATGCAGGCGAGAGAGGAGAGCTCTCAGTGGTGACGTTTATAGTGTGTGGGGATGTGGAGTCTCGTACACACACAGGCCCTGGGGTGCACAGGGCAGCCATAGATTGAGTGGGAGGAAAGTTGTGACAGGGCTGCCCAGCCACTGCAGGAGAGCCTGGCCCAGTCTCCCAGGTGTGGCTCGCCCCAACCCCGAGGCTTCTCCTGGCTCATGCCTGCTTTGTCCTGGGCTCCAGTGCTGCCACACAAGTCCAAGGCCCAGGGCTCAGCTCTGGCTCCTCTCCATCTACACTTGCTGGGCTGTGGCCCCAGGCCATGTCTGTGAGTGCCGCCATGATGCTGGAGCTACCCCTTCAGCCCTCACCTTTCCAGACTCCTCTCTCCGATGGCCTGCCCTGCACCTGTGCTTCACATCTAATACATCCCCGAGCTTAACACATCCTCAACCAGCGCTGATTTCTGCCCCCTCCCTGCCCCACACCACACGCCCCTTGTAGTAAACTCCATCCTCCCTGCTCAGGCCAAAACTCTCTTTTTTTTCCTTTGTGTGCACACTCCACATCTAACCCATCAGCAAGTTCTATTTGCCCCACATTCCAGATATACCCCAAATGTCCCCCTCCCTTATCACCTGTGGCACCCCGGCTCTTATCCAGGTGCTTGCCTAAACCATGGCCGCGGCCTCTCCATCTTTACTCAGGGTCTCTCCTCAGCACAGCAGTCAAAGTGATGATTCTCTCTCATACACAGCTCATACGGCTCCTGCTGGACCCCTGTGCTGGCCTCCCATCCCTCACAGAGTGCTGCAGGGTCCGACCTGTCCTGTTATCACTGCACCTCCTAGCACTCTGCCCCTCTCTCACTCTGCAGTGGCCACATGGTCCCTGGCTCACCTGGGAACACATCGCCTGGCTAATGTCTCCTTGGGACATTCCTCATTCAAATGTCTGTAGGGCTCACAGGCTCCAATATTTCAGCCTGTATTAGTCCTTTGTGACTGCTATAATGAATGCCACAGTTGTTGTTGTTCAGTTGCTACTACAGATTTGGGCTAAAGCAACAGACATGTATTTCTGACAGTCTGGGCACTGAGAAGTAAGTTCAAGATCAAAGTGCTAGCAGGTTTGATATCTGGTGGGGGCCACCTCCTGGTTCATATCCAGGCATTTTCTATCTGTGTCCTCATGTGGCAGAAGGACTGAGGGAGCCCTCTGGGGTCTCTTTTACAAGGGCACTAATCCCATTCACAAGGACTCCACCTTCATGACCTAGTCACCTTACAATGGCCTCCTAATTCCACCATGCTGGAGGTTTGGTTTCAACATATGAAATTGGGCAGGGGTGGGGAGCGGTAGGAGGCAGAAGGGACAAAAGCATTTAGTCTAGCACAGCCCAAACGTTGCCTCCTCTGGGTGACCTCCCTGATCACCTCCTCAGTTATTCTTTTTCCCTTTCTCCCTTTTTATGTCTTCAGGATTTATCACCTCCCTGGCCTTAAATCATGAATCCCTATTTTTAACTCCCTATTGTCTCTCCCTACCCTAGAATGGAAAACCCCAAGGGAGGGTCTTAGCGCAGTTCACTGTTAGACCTTCAGACTCTAATAAGGGGAATGTGATGGGCCCTCAGTGAACTTTCTCTGAAGGGATGATTCTGGAGGAAGCTTTGGAATCAGACCCCATTCCCACCCACAATGTTACTGTTGTGTGACCTCAGGCGGGTTTTAGTTTGCTCCACTGTTAAGTGATGGGCATTATTGCATCCAATTCGTTCTCCTGAGAAATTGCACCAGTATAGGAACTTATAAAGTGAGCCCCTAAGTGATGGTGATTATATCATTATGCATATCTAGAAAGGAGGGCTTTCACGTGGGAAGAGAGACAGTAGTCACTGGGGGAAGTGGAAGCTAGAGGGTAGCAGGAACTTGAAGGAAATTTTTAGCCAACCAAATGCTTTGCCTTTGCTGGTGGTGGTGGTGATGTCAGAGTAGGAGAGGGGCATTCTGAGTGCCGCTGGGGCAGGGGGAGAGCCAGGGCCTAGCTGGGCTGGGGCCTTGGCCCTGCTGCTCTCTAGCTGAGAGGCCTTGGGTGAGATCCAGGATCTCCCTGGGCTCACTCTCCACATTTCTAAAAGTAAGGGTGTCCACACCTGTCTCATGCCGTTGTTTCTCATGCCAGGGACAGAGAAGGCAGTGGTGATGGAGACGCCCCTTTGGACCCCAGGTGAATGCTCCCTCTACATCTGGGTCTTTAGGTCCCTGCAGTACCCACACCCCCAAAGTGGTCCATGGATGCCCCTGATCCTCCCCATGGGGCCACACTGTCTTCAGGAAGGGGGAGGAAAGGAGAAGTGAGGATAAGGAAGTTCTTCTACCTACTGCCTGGCTTTCCTGTGATAAGAAAATCTATGACCAAATCTAACTGACAGGCCAGGCAGGCGCAGAACAGCAGCAACCTCAGGGTGTGAATGGGAGAACACACAGAGCCAGCGGGTGGGGGTGGGGGGCGGGGGGCATTGGTTCTGCTTTCACCGGATCTGCAGGAGGAGACATTCTCTTCAGATAAATCTTCAGAGCAGCCAGATGTCTCTCCCCAACCCGTCAGCGAGGAGAGGCTTTATAACCCTGGCCTCTGCTCTTTTCTAAGCTGGAGAGGTCAGGTCCTTGGTCCCCATTGGTCCCCCAGCCTGAAATCAGGGCTGGGAGGAGCCTCACTGGCCCGTTCCCTGGGCCTCCACATTCAGCTGCTCCTTACAGAGCTATCGTCCCCATTGTAACTGGATCTGCTCATCATCCACGCGATTGGCCCTGGCTGGGGCATAACCATCACCACCTGTGAAGGCTGGGGACCGTGCCTTAGAGAAGCACTTGCATCAGCCCAGGGAGATAGTCATAGAGCTGCAGGTCCCGGGTGCATGCATGAACATATATGTGGATGAGGATGTGTGTAAAATCTATATATTAGGAGAAAAAGACACCCCCATAACCTACCCCCTAACCTATAACAACCCAAAAGCCACCATCTCAAGAAAGTGTATTTCCTTTTTTTCCTTTTACTGACTCTTTTCTAGAATGTTTAACATAGTTTATATTTAGAGTCCTATTCCTTTCCATTAAATCCTACTATGAGTGTTTCCCCCTGTCACTAAGAATTCCCATGTGTCCCTCAGTAAGTGCAGCAGAACTGTCTGTCCTGTGGATGTATCATAATTTACAGAACCAGTTTCTTGATGCAAAACATTTAGATAGTCCTCTCTTATTTTCCATCTTAAACCCAATGGCAATACACTTTGCCAAGCATGAATTTTTGTTGCTGTTTCAGGTGATTTCTCCAGGATCAATAACTAGAAATGGAGTTTGATCCTTGGGGTGATATATTTGCCAAAGAATGTGTGAGAGAAGGAAAGGTACCCATTTTTGAGAATCCCACATTTTTTGAGCAATCTAGACAGCATATACTTTAGACAATAGCATGTAAATACATGAAATATCATGAACATTTTTGTAGTGCTTTACATTTTATAAAGTGCATTCTTAATTTTATCTTCATAACAAGTTTAAAATAGTGCATTCTTCTATATACTGGTATCTAGAACAAAAGTAGTTCAGGCGCTGGTTTTCTGAGTTGGCAACCCACTTCTTCCATTGCGTGAAGTTGCTCTGTTCTTGAAAAGAAGCAGATACAGTTTCAAGTGGTTAAGAACTCAAGCTTCAGCAGGAGATCAAGCACTGCCATGTAAATTTGGTCTTGTTAGTCTTTCTCAGCCATAGTTAAAAGAGGCTGATGGAGCAAGGGTGGGGATGGTGTGTTTGGAGTTACAGCGGAAGTTGTAAAGGGAAGACCATCTGGTTAAGAGCCGTCGTCATGGAGGCAGCAAAGAAAACATAACCATTCCTCTCTGTCCTCCAAAACTGCAATTTCCTGCTACCATCTCCCAACGTAAATGGAAACCAGCTGCCTGGAAGCTCAGGAGATGCAGCCTCCCCAGGGTAAAGAGGAAGACAAGGAAAGGATTGACAGCCAGTGAAGAGATTCACAGGGCAAGTTCCCAAACAAAGGAACTTCAGTCCTCTGGGGGTTTGGAGCTCAGCATGGTGGCACATGGAGGCATTCTACTTCACCAACCTGGAAGCTCTCTGAAATCTCTCCTTTTAAGATTCTTATGGAGACTTCATTGCACAGGCATGATTCATTAAATCCTGAGGCACTGTGAGAACCCCACTTTGACTGAATCTGTGTCAACACTGGACAAGGATAAGTGATACTCAAAAAGATCGTCTAACTCATAAGAGGTCTATGAATGGTGACTACAGAGTAGCACCATTGCAACTGCCCCCAAGGAAATGGGTTGGAGAGGCTGCGGCACTCCCCAAGGTGGCCTAGGTGGCGGGTGGGGGCTCAAGTCACCCTGCGGGACCACCCTTCGTGTTGTCCCCTGTCTACTCCAAACCAGGTAGTCATGCTCAGCTCACAGGTACCCAGGGGCTCCCATCTAGCAGGTGGGGCTTTCTTGCACCCTCATCATCCCCATAGCTAGATGTAGCTAGGGCTGGAAAAAGCAGGTCCAGAGGCTTTTGGGCTCCAGCCGGCCCTGGAGGAGTGGGGAGTTGGGAAGCCAGGCCATGCTAATTGAGACACACAGTCGCTTTCTGGCTCCTCAGAGCATCTCCAGGAACCCACTTCCTTTGACATTTTGGTGCCTGTGACAACTTCCTCTGGAGAAGCCCTTGCCTGCTACATTATCAAGGCCCGGGTGTACTTAGCTGAATCAGCCTTGGCTCTAATTCCTTCCCTGGGTGTCACCACGCTCACTCAAGGCACACATGGGCATTCAGGGCCAGCTGAGGACCCTTCCAGAATTTCCAGAGAGCAATGCTGCAGCCTCCTGACTGGTCATTGGTCAGAGGGCATGTGTAGCGACCAGACCTCGGAACAATGTCCCCTGTTCCCTTGCCCAGACAGGCAGGGGAGCCAGCAGAGGTGACCAATGCTCAGACTGTGTCACTGTGCCAGGTCTCCAGCTCCATCAGCTGGTCCTGAAAGAAAGGGTGTTGAGGCTGTAGCCCAGGCAGCTGCGGCTGTAGCTGCTTGTTTGCATTGCTGAGAGGGTACCAGCCCCCCACCCCCAGTCCCCCTTTCAAAGGACTGTGTGTAACTGTGTTTGAACAGAGCCTTGTGTGCTGTCAGTAGCACTTACGGTCATGAGTTCCGTGGTTTGCAGTGGGAGGCCCCTGGACCAGAGCAGCATCACCTGCATAGGTGAGAAATGTGGGCTTTCAGGCCCAACCCGGCCCTGCTGACTCATAATCTGGGTGGTGGGGGCAGTGACCCAGGGAGCTGGGGTGTGACAAATCCCGTGCCCCAGGCACTTCCCATGCACACTCAGCTGTGAGAACCAGGGCCTCAGCTGTCAGTCTTTTAGGCTGGGGATTTACTATCTCTGTGTTACAGATAAGTAAAGGGGGCTATGAGACATGGGGTGGCTTGCCTGCAAAATTCTTTCCTACACCACAGGTGTCATCATCCCTCGAGATGAGAAAGGTGGAATATCATACCATTTGAGAAGACTAGTAAGATACCTAATAGTATTTACTGCCTCCCGTCCTTAGGGCCTTGTTTCTTGTACTCAGTGGATGGTGAGTACATTTATCTGTTCCCTCTTTATCCACAGCTCAGCAAATTCCTCCCAGTTGCTGCTGGGCTCTGGAGCCTGATCCTGACCTTGGTCGAGCAGGGACCCTGTCTCACTGTCAGACAGAATCCACCTTCTTTTCTTTCAACATGAAGATCACTGGGCTTGATGAAGGGACTTATGCAAATCAGAAGTTAAATAATATATACATAAATACATATGTATGCATACATGTATGTATGTATACATGTGTATATGTGTATGTGTATGTGTGTGTATATATACATGTATGTATGTATGTATGGTAGTGCTTTAGTCGCTAAGTTGCGTCCAACTCTTTTGACCCCATGGACTGTAGTCCACTAGGCTCCTCCGTCCATGGGATTTCTCAGGCGAGAATACTGGAGTGGGTTGCCATGCCCTTCTCCAGGGGATCTTCCCAATCCAGGGATGGAACCCGCATCTCTTGTGTCTCCTGCATTGGCAGGCAAATTCTTTACCACTAGAGCCACCTGGGAAGCCTATAAATATTATAGTTGAGAACAACAACAAAAAATTCCATGGTGGTCTGTTGGTTAAAAATCCAGCTTCTACTGCTGTGGGGCTGGGGGTGGGGTGGGGGATCCATCCTTGGCTGGGGAACTAAGATTCCATCATGTGGATGAGATGCAGCCAATATATTGTGGTGCTGGAAAAGACTTTTGAGAGTCCCTTGGACTGCAAGGTGATCAAACAAGTCAATCCTAAAGGAAATCAATCCTAAATATTCACTGGAACAACTGATGCTGATGCTGAAACTCCAATACTTTGGCCACCTTCTGTGACAAGCCGACACATTAGAAAAGACCCTGATACTGGGAAAGATTAAAGGCAGGAGGAGAAGGGGATGACAGAGTACGAGATGGTTGGATGGCATCACTGCCTCAATGGGCATGAGTTTGAGCAAGCTCCAGAAGATGATGCAGGACTGGGAAGCCTGGTGTGCTGCAGTCCATGGGGTCGCAAAGAGTCAGACACAACTGAACGACTGAACAACAACAATATGCAGGTATTAATAATATGATGGTAGATTCTCCTCTCTCCTTTTCCATTGTGCTAAAGCCACACCAGCTGTTTCGAGCATAGGCTTTCTCCTCCTCCCAGGAAGAGCGAACCTTCTGAGCTCTTTTTGGTGGTCTTAGTGTTGCCTTATCTGAGATTCTGGTGGTGCTT
This sequence comes from Capra hircus, assembly GCF_001704415.2. Taxonomy (NCBI): domain Eukaryota; kingdom Metazoa; phylum Chordata; class Mammalia; order Artiodactyla; family Bovidae; genus Capra; species Capra hircus. The sequence continues at coordinate 57,075,145 of NC_030809.1, read as the reverse complement.
GCTAGACCAGACACTTCTTTGGCCCTGCCCCCGCCCAAGCAGCAGATGGAGACCAAGTTCCAGGCTCCTCCCCAGGACCACACACAGCAGCCAGACTGGGATATTTTCCTCCCCTTCTTCCGGTCTCTTTTGAATTCCATTTTCTTAGAAATCCTCAGATCTTCAGGAGGAAGAAGGGTAGGTAGGGTGTGGAGAGGAAACAGTGGTTCCCTTTCCTCACTCTGTGCTTTGAGGCTATTTGCTGCCCCCTTAATAAGCCCCAAACCCCACACAACCCAAAGCTGACAAGGCCCCTCTCTCAGAGGAGCATCCACATATGGACAGTGGTGACTTCTGTATTGGAATAAGACTCTATTAAAAAAAAAAAATCTCAGGAATAATAGCAGGGAAATATAGCTGGAGGAAAGCAGATACTCTGGGCTGTGAGTTATAGCATCCTCAACTTTCAGTTCCCCTCCATTGAGCACATCCCTGAAACAGCAATGCCTGGATATGAAAACTCCCTGAGTAAGGATCCAGAGGCCTGAAGACCCCCTTTCCAGCCCCCTTATCTGCCCCCAGTCTGCATATAAACTGGAGAAGTCCAGTTTATCAATGCCAAGAATGGCTCTATTCTCCAGAGCAGGGAGCCCACCTCTCTTCACCCCATCCCAAGTCCCAGTGCTTCACCCATGTGTAGCAATACGGCTGGTATGTTGCAGCCTGCAAGTCTTCGGTACCCACCAGACACCTGTCCCTGTTTTTATACAGTATAAGCAGGCACCGGGGCAACAGGGAAAGCTGGATCACAGCCAGGAGGAGGCAAATATGGCTGAATCTTTGGATGGGGTTTCAGAGCAGTGTGAGGACATTGCACGTTGATTTGGCCTCCCTGGGATTGGGGAGATTATTTATAAGGTGACACACAAGGGACTGCAGATGGTGACTGCAGCCATGAAATTAAAAGACGCTTGCTCCTTGGAAGAAAAGCTATGACCAACCTAGGCAGCATATTAAAAAGCAGAGACATTACTTTACCAACAAAGCTCTGTCTAGTCAAAGCTATGGTTTTTCCAGCAGTCATGCATAAATGTGAGAGTTGGACTATAAAGAAAACTGAGCGTTGAAGAATTGATGCTTTTGAACTATGGTGTTGGAGAAGTCTCTTGAGAGTTCCTGGACTGCAAGGAGATCCAACCAGTCCATCCTTAAGGAAATCAGTCCTGAATAGTCATTGGAAGGACTGATGCTGAAGCTGAAACTCCAATACTTTGGCCACTTGATGTGAAGAACCGACTCATTAGGAAAGACCCTGATGCTGGGAAAGATTGAAGGCGAGAGGAGATGGGGACAGTAGAGGATGAGATGGTTGGATGGCATCACTGACACGATGGACATGAGCCTGAGTAGGCTCCAGGAGTTGGTAATGGACAGGGAAGTCTGACATTCTGCAGTCCATGGGGTTGCAAAGAGTTGGACATGACTGAGCGACTGAACTGAACTGAACACAAGGGACCATGAGGGCAATCATCTTGACCTTGAGACTAGCAGACACATTCTCACCAAGGCACATCAGGTTCACATGGGCCTCACCTGGCCAGGTACTTTGTCCTGAGTATTTGATCTGGGAGCCTGGGTAAGTGGACACAGGCTCTCTGCACAGATAGGAAGGGTGACCTGCTGGCAGTTGCAGGCAGGTAACTCCCCTCCTCCAGCATACAACCAGCAGCTCCCAGGAGCCCAGACCCTGACCCACGATGACCAGGTATCCCAACAGGCAGACCCACCTGGAGGTCCTCCTGCGTCACCTCCCACCACGACCTTTCCATTGACATCCTTCTCTTAACACCGCTGCTGGCATTGCCCACTCAGCATCTCAGAAGGCCAGTCTTGGGGAACACCTCCTCTAGGAAGCCTTCGTGAGAACCCAGAGAATTACCCTTTCTGAAGTTTCCCATAGACATCCTTGTCTCTACTGTAGGATCTGTTCCTTGAAGGCAGGGACCTTGCCTTAACTCTCTGCCACGTTGCTGGGATGTAGCAGGTGCTAAAGAAAGTTTGCCAAAGGAAAGAACGAATAAACAAAATCCTGTTTCCTCACTGTCCTAGAACCTGGGCATCCTGGGGCTGAGTCTGATGGTTGAGTTCCCTCTAGAGCAGCCCCAGGCACATCTTTTATTTATTATTAATTTTTATTGGAGTATAGTTGATTTACAGTGTGGTATTAGTTTCAGGTATACGCAAAGTGAATCAGTTATGCATATACAAATATTTACTCTTTTTCAGATTCTTTTCCCTTACAGTCATTATAGAATGTTGAGTCAAGTTGCCTGTGCTATGCAGTAGATTCTTATCAGTTATCAGTTTTATATAGAATAATGTGTGTGTGTCAATCCTAATCTCCTAATGTTTCCTTCTCCCCATTTCCCCTCCCTGCTCTTCCCCCTTGGCAAACATAAGTTTTTTTCTCTGCATCTGTGATTCTGTTTCCCAGGCACGTCTTTATTGCTCATACTGACACTCTAAGACAAAGAGTCTAACTTTTCACATGAATGTATCTGGTCTCAACCATGTCATAAGTGTCTTGGGGACAGACCTCATCCTTTCCACATACCATGAAGCCTGGGGCTGGGCAAATGCTGGTTTGCAAGAAACAGAAATTGTATAACAAGCTATCCATTTCTTTCCTTGGAGTGCTTTAGCTTGAGTGCTACACCCTTTCAGAGCAAGATTAACAACAGACCAAAGAAAAATAAATGTCTTTGACCTTTTTCTTACCCCAAAGGAAAGTCAGTTAGTAAACATCAGTTGTCAGCTAATTTCTACTTCACTTGCATCAGGTCTTTGAGGCCAGAATGTAGAAAAGGAAGGAGAAACTCCAGTGCAAGCAAAAGAGAATTATCTATAGCCACAAAGGTTCCTGTCCTTCCCCTGGACCCAAGTCAGACTCACGCAAAGCCATCGCCCCCTTCCCCCGAGTTCACTGAGCCAAGTGACTTTTCTGACCCAATATCATCAAGCAACAGACGTGGCTGCCACTGCATTGCTGACATCCGCACTGTTGTCATGGCTTGAATTCACCCAGGACCTCGAGACACACCGAGATTCCCTTCAGGATTCTAAGACTAAAATACTCTTCCTTTTCTCAGAGTTCCCTGCCCTGTGTGCGAATTCTTTTCTTGGCTGGACCAGGTGGGCAATGGGAAACAGAAATGGGGTGCTTCTTCCAGGACCTCTGAAGCAGGAGGAAAAATCATTAGAAGTGGGTGGGGAGGTATGAAGACAAAGCCTTGCAGGAAAAAGAACTTCCTAGCACAGCTTTATCGAAAAATACAAGAGAAGTGAGGCCCTTGGTAGTGACGGAAGGGTCAACTTGTGTCCCTGGGGCCAGTGCTTGCACTGCGACATCTGAGAAACACCACTGGACCCCTGAGAATACAGCTGTGCTTAAGGCTGTGCCCTGTTGGTTGTGTCCAAGCTGCCAGGCAGAATGGAGAACGTTTCCTACGTGGAGGAGCAGCACCTCTGCACCCTGCTGCCTCCCAGGGCTGCTGCCTTCGACCAGGGGACAGGCACTGACCACCCTGCAGACCTGGGAAATCAGCAGGGAGTTAGCTGCAGTCAAATTACATATGGTGCAGGAGCAAGGCCATTTCCAACTTCAGCAGCTGGCGCTGAGGAGAGAGAACACATTTTAGAGCTGTGGCATCTCAGGTTACAACACAGGCGCTGCTCCTTCCATCTGTGAGACTTTGACCTCTTACTTGAGCTCTCTGGGCATGCATTTTATTATCTGTAATTCACAAAAAGGGGCAAAGTCTTCCCTTTTGCTGGCTTGCTGTTCAGACCTAAGAGGCAACTTCACCCAGTGCCTTCTGCCTAGTAAGACCTCCTCCCCCTGCTCCCCACCCCCACCCCAAGGCTGAGTCCCCAGGACCTGTGTCAGCACTTCTCTAGTCCTAGAACATTGTGCCCACCCCTGAAAATTTCCAAGATTCACTAGAACATCAGCCTCCCCTGATCCCTACCCTCATACTCCACCTCCATGGGAAGTAACATCCCCACATGAGAGCTGGGGCAGGAACAGCCCTTCCCTTCCTCTCTGGATCCACAGCTACAGGAGACACCTGATGTCCGCTCCCTTGACCTGGCCCCCTCTGGCAAGCTCTGCAGCTGGGTGATCACACATGGGCTTCAGAAGCCGAGAGATATCAGACTGCTTGGCCATTCCACAGCCATCACCCACAAGAGCTTTCACAGGTACGATGCAAGTGAAGCAGAAATCAGCCGTGCTTTGTTCTCCTTCTGTCAGCTTCTCTCTTGATCAGGCTACCCTTGAACCCGACACTATAGGACAAAGTGTTTAGCTTCTTTTTTTGTCGTTGTTGTTGTTTAGTCACTAAGTCGTGTCTAACTCTTTGTGACCCCATGTACTACAGCACTCCAGGCTTCCCTGTCCTTCACTATCTCTTGAAGTTTGCTCAAATTCATGTTCACTGGGTCAGTAATGCCATCCAACCGTCTCATCCTCAGTCACCCGCTTCTCCTCCTCCCCTCAGTCATTCCCAGCATCTGGGGCTTTTCCAGTGAGTCAGCTCTTTGATTTAGGTGGCCAAAGTATTGGAGCTTCAGCTTCAGCATAAGTCCATCCAATGAACATTCAGGGTTGATGTCCTTTAGAATTGATTGATTTGATCTCCTTCGGGATTGGTTGGCTTGATCTCCTTGCACTTCAAGGGACTCTCAAGAATCTCCTCCAATACCACAATTCAAAAGCATAAATTCTTTGGCACTCAGCCTTCTTTATGGTCAGCTCTCACATCCATACGTGACTACTGGAAAAACCATAGCTTTGACTAGACGCACCTTTTGTTGGCAAAGTGATAGCTCTGCTTTTTAATACATTGTCTAAGTTTGTCATAGCTTTCATTCCAAGGAGCAAACATCTTTTAATTCCATGGCTGTAGTCACCATCTGCAGCGATTTTCAAGTCCAAGAAAATAAAATCTGTCACTCTTTCCATTTTTTCCCCATCTATTTGCCATGAAGTGATGGGACCAGATGCCATGATCTTAGTTTTTTAAATGTTGAATTTTAAGCCAGCTTTTTCACTCTCCTCTTTCACCCTCATCAAGAGACTCTCTAGTTGTCTAAATCACAGTCTGTAAACATCATGGTGAATGATACCCTCAGTAAGAAACCCACTTTACACTGTGGCTCAGATGATATACTCATGGTGTGTGTGTCCACAAGAAGTCAGAGCTCCCTAAACAATATCCCAGCTGAAGGTGATGGACCCAGAGTAATATCAATAATAAGATTCAGAATCAAGCCAGTGGCTACAACTGATAAATACCTATTCTGAGCTAGGTACCACATGTGTGTGTTAGTTGGTCAGTTGTCTAACTCTTTGTGACCCTATGGACTGTAGCCCCCAGGCTCCTCTGTTCTTGGGATTTCTCAGGCATGAATACTGGAGTGGGTTGCCATTTCCTTCTCTAGGGGATCTTCCCAACTCAGAGGTTGAATCCACATCTCCTGCACTGGCAGGGGTATTCTTTACTGCTCAGTCACCAGGGAAGCCCCTCGTCTCTGGTGAGGGCGTTGCAGTCTCAAGGAGAGCTACGAAGGAAAAACACAGGGTACTTTGGGTCTCTACAGAAAGTGGGGAGGCCACTCATACTTGTCCAGTCTCAAGACTAGACTGTTGTCTGCTTCTGATCTCAGACCCACACCTGATCATAAATAACACTTTGCTTTGCCATAAACCTCCCACCCCGCTACCGTAAGTTACCCATCAACCCCCACCCCAGATCCTGAGCTCACAGTGATCCTAATTCCAAGCTCATATGTACCCTTGAACCTCAGCAATGTGTGACCTTTCATTTCAGGCTCTTAATCCAGTTGCATACTAACCTGTCAACTTCCTGCACAGGGTCTGAGCTCATTCCAACTAGCCTTCTACAGATATCCCATGTCTTTGCTGCCAGCTGAAACGGCACAGGGTGGGGTAGCCAGTGAGGACTCTGAATGAAGCATCTCCAGAGGAAAGAGAGCAAAGCCCAGGTTTTAGGACCCTTGGTGCCATGGATAGCAAGCAGTTATCTGGGGAGAAAACTGAGAACTAGAGAGAAGTGAGCACTGTTATAGGGGCTAAGCTTTCTGCCTGGAATGCTTATACTCTTGTCTGTGCAGCAAACTCCTATTCATCCTTCATGAGCCATCTTGATAAACCCTCTCTGGAAAGCCTTCTCTTACACCAGCAGTTCTCAACCCTGAATGTGCATCAGAATTACCTGGGCCCCAACTCCAGCATTTCTGATACAAAAATGTAGAGCCCAGGAATGTGCATTTCTAACAGACTCCCAGGAAATCCTGCTGTTCTAGGGACCACACTTTGAGAACCACCATCTTACACCATCCCCACCTTCCCAGACATGCCCAAGCATCCTCCTCGATGCCTGTTCTGACCTATGTGGCAGGTCTGGCCAGGCTGAAGTTTCACTACCACGGAGTCAGTCACATGGGGTAACTTGAACAAATTAATCTCTGGTCTCCACACATAAGCCAAGAAATTCACCCCCAAGTGATCCAAGCCCTTACATCTGGTCCTTACCCAGCCCACCTAGGCTCATCACTGGGCAGGACCTGCAGGGTTAAGCGTGTCGACGTGAGACTGCTCAGGCTCACACAGAAGAGACTCCAACCAGGGAAGTCAGTTACACTTTTCTGGAGCTTAGCTTCCAAATCTGTAAAAAAGGAATAATAGTAATTAGTACTGAATGGGATTGTCACAGGGACTATTTGAATTAAAATACCTTAAATGTTAAGAATGGTACCTGGCAAATGGCAATCAATTGTCAATTGTTTTTAAAAGAGAAATAACAGTCCTTTCTAATCCTGGCTTCATTGGACAAACTTGACTTAAGAAAGGCTTGCCTTCACCTGGAAAATTCCTCACAGCAATCTTGGGTATTTGAGCTTCTATACCCATCTACGCTGACTTAAGGAAGGTTCTGTCCTTTCTTACTTAACTCTGAGGGGCTCGGTAATCTAGGGAGTTCTAGAATGCTGGCCTCTGAATGCATTCATTTGTATGCATGCTTTTATCCTAGGAATCATACATTCAGTAAATGTTTATTAAGTGCCTACTATGTGCTAGATGAGTCTGCCTGCAATGCTGGAGACCTGGGTTCTATCCCTGGATCAGGAAGATCCCCTGGAGAAGGAAATGGCAACCCGCTCCAGTATTCTTGCCTGGAGAATCCCATGGATGGAGGAGCCTGGTAGGCTACAGTCCACGGGGTCGCAAAGAGTCGGACACTACCGAGCGACTTCACTTCATGTGCTAGATACTAAGTCCCAAGGTGCATTTGATGATGCTGGATTGAGGGGTACAGCATCCACTTGACCTTCCCTTGTCTGTGCCTCCCTCCCCCACCCTGACGCCTGCTCTGTCTCTTTGCTGACTTGAGGCTTTGTTTTCTTCTCTCCTCCACCTCCAGGCTCTGTGCTGGCCTCAGAGCCCTCAGCCTGACCCTCCCTCCTCTGGGGGCCTCAAACCTGGAACCCCCGCTTCCTCCCACCACCAGCCAGCTTCTTATCAGAAAGAGGCATCTGGCAGCTTCCCTGGGGAGAATGACCTCATCACACTAATTAAAGCGACTCTCTGAACTGAAATGACTATTATGAAGCAGCCTTCTCTGTTTTAATAGGAGGCGCCCTTGTAATGGGAACATGGGATTTCCATGTGAACACTGAAGTTTCCATGCTGTAATAAATCCTTCCTCTCCTCATCTCCCAGAGGGGAGGTTCCTGCTCTCCTGCACATTCTAGCCTTCTGTCCAGATCACTGAGCTTTGGGAAAACACAGTAACTTGCATAATCCCACACAGAGTGCCTCTCCCACAGAAGAATGCAGAAGCCTGTGTAGGGTCTCAGAGAGGGATCTTTGGGAGGGGCATCTTCAAGAGAGATGAGACACAGGGCCCCTCAGAGAAGGCAGCCTAAGTCCCGGCCTCAAGCCTGACCACCGACAAGGTATGTGATGGTGGGCACGTCACTCTCTGAGCCTCAGTGGCCCACCTGTGAAATAGGCTAATAAAAATGGTGGTGCTGTCGTTCAGTCGTGTCCTGCTGTTTGCAACCCCATGACAATAGCCCACCAGGCTCCTATCCACGGCATTCTCCAGGCAAGAATATTAGACTGGGTTGCCATTTCCTCCTGCAGGGGATCTTCCCAACCCAGGGATCAAATCTCCTGTTCATCCTCCTCACCTGCTGTTCATCTCCTGCATTAGCAGGCAGACTCTTTCCCACTGCACCACTTGGGAAGCCCCCAGTACACCACGTACCTGGTATACTAGATGGACAGCAGCTAAACCAACAACTGACATATGCAGACACCCCACACGTGGTCTGTTTTTACCATCATCATGAGAAAAGCTAAGGCCTGCAGGGGCAGGTGATGCTGCACTAAACTCTATTGGACCTGTCATCACACCCTGCACTGGTGTCTGGTGAGCAGGTACAGGCAGGGCTCTGGGTCAGAGGTGCAAGAAGGGTGCAGCAGGGGTCCCTCACGTGCTGGAGATGCCATAATGGTGTCTGACAGCCCTAGGGTTCACACAGTGCTCTCCTGCAGTGGGCAGCAGCCAAGCAGAGCCTGGGCCCTGTTCTGTGTGCTCCCAGCCAGAGGACTATCCAGGTACCATGCAGTTTCCTGTGCACCCTGGGCCAGTGCACCTGCAAGCAGAGGGTACAAGCTCATTGGAGACACTGCAGGGTGTGGGTAGCTATCCTTTCTCATCTCGGGTTCTTCTGTTCTGTCTACAGATCCCGACCCTGGGATTGTCTCGAGTGAGTTGGACATCGGTGTCATTGCAGGTATGCGGTCCTGGGGCCCTGCAAGTAGGCAAGAGAGTCAGAAGAAAGACTCACGGGCGGGCCTGCCATGGCCTCAACTTCCTTCCCTCAAAGGTGGTTAGAAGGTGGGCCAGGGACTCGGTCTCTGTAAGAAAATGTCCAAAACAGCATCCTGGTGGATGAGGGGCCAAGACAGCCAAATCAGGGCCTGTCAGGCCCGAGATCCACAGGGTTGGAGTCTGGAGGGAGAGCCGCTCCAGTGAGGAATGTGCAGGGCTGGGTGGGTTTAGGAGGCTGACTAAGGCTCCCTGACTTCTTCCCCAGCTCCCTCCAGCCACGCTCTTCCTTGAGATGTCTTACACTCCTGTCCCTCCATTCTAAGCCTGCCCCGGCCTTGCTTTGAACCCCATACTGGTCCTTGTTGGTCACGGCTATGACCCCAAACTGTTTCAGGACCCACTAAGCCTGTGAGATACAGCTTTTGGTGTCCTGAGATTCACACATCTCCCCTAGTTCATTCATAGCTCAGGGAACTTCATGATTAAATATAGATAAAAGCAGGCAATCACGCTGGTGTTCTCCTACTCACTGGACAGCGGAACCTTCTTTTTCTTAGGTAATATCATTTACATCATGCAGACAGGAGTGCCTAAAGGCAGCAGGAAGTTAAAGAAATTGTACCACAAAGCTGAGACTGGTAGAGGCTTCAGCTATAGCCTCTACGTATTCTCCACCAGCCCCTCCCTCAGTAAACCTACCTTCTAAGTCAAGGCAGAGGGTTTCTTCTGCACTTTAAAGCAAACACCTGAGCTTGAACCCCTTCTCAAGCTGTGAGAGTGCCACGCATTAGTACTACCCTAACTCTTCCATCCTCCCCACTCATCCTCTCTCTCCAAGACCCTGAGTGACCTGGTCCTTCTGACCAGCCCTGGCACTGCACCACCAGACCCCTGCCGCAGAACCTGCCTCCCAGGAGCACAGGGGAACTGGATTGGGGTGAGGAGCACAGACCGCCTTTCACCCAACCTGCCCCCAACCCCGTGGACAGCCCCCACCTCCTCTCCTTCCTCCTGCCCAGAGGACAGCCAGTTCAGCTGGGCTTCCCAACACCATGCACTTCGAGTCCCATCCCCAGTTGGGACGGTCCAGCTTTTAAAAGAGAACTCTCAGATTAAAGTATAAGAGAAATACTAAGGGATGGAGCGATGCACTCTGCAGGGGAAGGATAATCTTAGAGGAAGTGGTAGAGACTCATGATTCAGAAGGCAGCATCCAAGTTTACCAGGGAGATAAGAGGGGAAAATATTTTCAGCAGACAGAACATTTGCAAAGACATGGGAAAATGGTCAAATAAAAAGTGTTTGGAGAATTACAAATCAGCCAGATGGACTCCGGTAAGAAGAGTTTGAAAATGATTGCAAGTTCTTAATACCGAAGTGTCACAAAGTTTTAGAGGGGGCCATTCATCTGAAGTACTAGTGGTAAAGAACCCGCCTGCCAATGCAGGAGATGTGTCGGGAAGATCCTCTGGAGAAGGGCATGGCAACTCACTCCAGTATTATTGCCTGGAGAACCCCACGGACAGAGGAGCCTGGCAGGCTATGGTCCGTTGCGTTACACAGAGTCAGATACGACTGAAGTGACAGCACGCATGCGTTCATCTGAAGACTGAAGGAGACCTTTGATTAAACATGAATGCTTCTTGGAAGGGAAAGACATCAGGTTGCTGACTGGTGATTTCTGAGTAGAAGGATTAAGGACATTTTCATTTCCATTTATATTTCTATATTTGCCAGGCTTTACAAAATGAGCGTGACTTTATAAAATAAATTTTTTCACTCTTTTAATATCTGTATGTAAAACACCTAATTCTTTGGAATTATACTTATTTAAAATTAAAAGTTTCAAGTCCCATGAACTTCTCAGTTTTAAAGAAGAACTCATGCTTCTCATGCAAAAGCATGAGTTGAATTCCGTGGATGATGCTTGGAGGTCTGCCCTCCTCGGTGGACCAGGAGGGCTCAGAACAGGGTCAGTTATGAGATGATTGCAGCCTCAGTCTGAGGGTGCTGAGTGGAGGGAGTGAGGAGGTCAGGGGTCACTTAGACAGGCATAGTGGAGGGGCAAGTGCACCGGACAGGGCAACAGTAAGGCAGGAAGGAGTCAGCCTGTCTAGGCTTGGTGTTTGTCCAGCAGCGTGTCTGTACTGGCACACCCCCGTGGGCATGCCTGCCTCTCCCTCACCCCAGTCCAGCCCCTGCCCCCACACTGAGGTGTGTGCTTTCCCTCCTGCAGGCGTGATCACGGCCATGGCCTTCGTGCTGGTCGGCCTCCTCCTGCTCATGCTGCACTACATGTACCGGCACAAGGGCACATACCACACCAACGAGGCCAAGGGCACGGAGTTCGCCGAGAGCGCGGACGTGGCCCTGCAGGACGACCCATCCCTCCAGGACAACGGTGGCAGCAGCAAAAAGGAGTACTTTATCTGAAGGACTTTACCAGGACTCAGCTCCCCCCATGCGTCCCCGTCCAGGAAAGACAGCTCCACCACCCGCCCCATCACCTGCAGCACCGGACAGCCCTCAAGCCCCCCCACACCCCAAGACACGCACCTCACCTGGGACACTGGGTGCCACCCGGGCTGGGGGTGGGGATCGAAGGAGAAATCCAGCTGGAGAGTCCTCTCCCAGGACCCAGGGATGCTCAGCCAGAGGGAGGAGGGCTGAGTCTTCCTGGGCTGTACAGGTTACCACCTGTGTGGGGGTGGGAGTCCTTGCTGGGTGTGAGTAGGGTGGTGGCCTAGGGGAGCAAGGAGTGAGTTGTCATCATGCTGACTGGGGACAATGGTATCAAACGTCAGCCCTTGACATTTGGGGGGAACAGCAGGTGCCAGAGCTCCAAGGCACCTTTGTCTCCCATTGATGCAGCTCTGAATGATTGGAAATAAATTTGAAATGTAACGGAGCATTCAGAGTCAAATGACATGGCTGTGATCATTGTATTCTCTGATGAACTCCATGAGCTGATGCTGGGACACAGCTCCAGGCTCCACCGGGCAGTTGTCAGAGAACACAGTCTATAGAGGTGGCTTCTGGGCCCCATGAGGGAAGGAGGGACCAGTGACCAGTAGGCATCTTCCCCACATGAGCACAACTTTGGGAAACAAATATAGGGGTGCAGTGTCCCTCTAGAAATACCCTATGGCACTGGCTGAAGTGTTGGTTCCCAAATTCCTGGTATTAGAAAGAATGGACCTACTAAAAATATGAGTGAACCTCATCAGAAAAGCGTTCCCAAGCCCAGTTCCAACATTTGTGGGAAGGCTTCCCCACAGCAAGAGGCAACTCAACTCAACTCTGACACTGTCTACCCAGAGACAGAATCAGACTCCACAGGTACAGGACTCAGTCCCACAGGATCACCCTCCTCTCAGATGTCACCTGTGCTTCCCACCAGCTGGCTACAAACTGGAGGTGCCAACCACTCCCTCCCTGGGTTCGATTAATGTGCTAGAAGGGCTCACAAAACTTGGGAAAATCAGTTTACCCATGATTTACTCAGATTATTGATTTATTATAAACGGTTATTGAACCCACACTGCAAACTATTATGTAGGATGGATAAGTGACAAGATCCTCATTATAGCACAGAGAACTATATTCACTATCCTATGATAAACCACAATGTAAAAGAATATGAAAAAGAATGTATAAACTGAATCATTTTACTGTACAGCAGAAATTAACAAAACATTGTAAATCAACTAAACTTCAATTTTAAAAAATACATCAGTGGTGACTGACCATCAACCTCGAGACCCATTTGCATTCCAGAAATCAAGGTGGTGATACTACAAGTTACAAACCTCTAATTGTATGGTTGGTTCCCCTGGCAACCAGCCCACAACCTTAGGGGCTTCCGAAAGTCACCTTATTCAACCAACAAAAGACACCTTTATCACTCTCAACACTTAAATTCCGAGGGTTTGGGGAGCTCTAAGCCAGAAACAGTGGACAAAGACCAAAATATATGAGAAATACATTTTGGTTATCTGAATGACCAAGTATATATTTATTATAAATCAGAGTATCACATCATCCTTCCCATGATAACAGTTGATGATGATGGCTTCCAGTGGCTGAAGTGCAGGTGGCAGAGCCCCTGTTCCCTGGGTTTGGGACCTGGCTCCTCTTTTCCAGGTCCTGGGTTCTTGAGCAAATCGCTTGACCTCCCTGGTGGACTCTCGGGGTCAATGGCAGGAACAAATGTGTTAGGTGCTCAAAACTAATTTTATTTAATCGGTATGTATCAGTCAATGAAAGTTCCTCAGTACATCACTTCTCAATGGTTCCTCAGGAGCATTGTTATTCAGTCCCTCAGTCATTTCTGACTCTTAGCGACCCCACAGACTGCAGCACACCAGGCTTCCCTGTCTTCAACCATCTCCCAGAGCTTGCTCAAACTCATGTCCATCGAGTCGGTGATGCCATCCAATGATCTCGTCCTCTGTTGTCCCCTTCTCCTCACTCCCTTAATCTTTTCCAGCATTAGGGTCTTTTCTACTGAGTAGCCTCTTCGCATCTGGTGACCAAAGCTTCAGCTTCCGCATCAGTCCTTCCAGTGAATATTCAAGATTGATTTCCTTTAGGATTGACTGGTTGGATCTCCTTGCAGTCCAAGGGACTCAAGAGTCTTCTCCAACACCACAGTTCAAAAGCATCAATTCTTTGATACTCAGCTTTCTTTATGGTCCAACTCTCACATCCATACATGACTACTGTAAAAACCATAACTTTGACTAGATGGACATTTGTTTGCAAAGTAATGCTCTGCTTTTTAATATGCTGTCTAGGTTGGTCATAAGTTTTCTTCCAAGGAGCAAGCATCTTTTAATTTCATGGCTGCAGTCACCATCTGCAGTGATTTTGGAGCCCAAGAAGGTAGAGTCTGTCACTATTTCCACTGTTTCCCCATCTATTTGCCATGAAGTGATGGGACCAGATGCCATGATCTTAGTTTTTTGAATGTTGAGTTTTAAGCCAGCTTTTTCACTCTCCCCTTTCACCTTCATCAAGAGTCTGTTTAGTTCCTCTTCACTTTCTGCCACAAGGGTAATGTTATCTGCATATCTGAGGTCACTGATATTTCTCCCAGCGATCTGATTCCAGCATGTGCTTCATCCAGCCTGGCATTTCGCATGATGCACTCTGCATATAAGTTAAATAAGCAGGGTGACAATATACAGACTTGACATACTCCTTTCCCAATTTTGAATCAGTCAGTTGTCCCATGTGTGGTTCTAATTATTGCTTCTTGACCTGCATACCGATTTCTCAGGAGACAGGTAAAGGTGGTCTGGTATTCCCATCTCTTTAAGAATTTTCCATAGTTTTTTGTGATCCACACAATCAAAGGCTTTAGGGTAGTCAATGAAGCAGAAGTAGATGTGGCTCCTCAGGAGTAACCATGAGTTAAAGTGAACTTACTAACCATCTTCTTGCACGAGGGTCTTTCTAAGAGTCCCAGTAGCTCAGCAATCACTAATTTAGAGATGAAGCTCCAAGGTAAAAGATTGCAGCCCAGGCAACCAGGAACTCCCCAGAGCTCAAGTTTCTTAAGGCTGAGTCATCTGCACAGGGAGTCAGCAAAAAGATCTTGCAGGATTCTCCCTAGGGGAATTATGGGATCCAAGCTCAGGCAGGAATGGCCACCATCTAAGGAAGCTGGAAGTCACAACAGGAAGAAGCAGAGATGAGAGAGACTTGATCTGAAACTGAGGCCTTTCCCTGGCTGACCCAAGCTCACTGGTCCTCCACATTCTCTTCTGTATAATAAAGGGTTTGGCTGTATCCATGTCCCAAACACCACCTTGGCAAAGCGGCTATAAACAGCCCAAACCAAAAAGCTGTTCTGTGCAGATAGGTTTGGAAAATGGTCTATTTAAAGAAAGCTAAACTAGTGTAAGTCCCCTTGTCATCTCCAGTATTCCAGCCTATGCATGACAGGTGGGGAGAGTTAGGCAGCACTGCCCAAATGTATTTGGTCAGAAACCCCATTCCTTCCCAGAATACCTCTTGCAAACTGTGGACCAAGAATTCCTTAGAACACTTTTAGGAAACACTAAATGACTTCTTATATCCCTTCTTGTTGTGTCATCACTTTAGGATTTTGAGAATATGTGGGCACATGGCCTCATCTTTAAGGAATGTGAACACAGATTACCATCCAGTGGGCACAGAAAAAGCACCCAGAGCCCACACATACAAGTGATGCCAAAAACCTGCCTCTGTGCACCAGTGCCAGATTGAATCTCAGAGACAAAATGTGGGTGAAGTAGAAAAGAATAATTTTATTGTTTTTCCAGGCAAAGGGGGACACAGCAGGCTCATGCCCTCGAAAACTGTGTGTCCCAATCCAGAGGGATTTAGTGAGGAGTTTTATAGAAATGATTCAAGACAGTACTTGCTGATAAAGGTCAGAGTGTGTGCAGGGCCTGCACTCCTTAATCGGGCCTCAGGTGATGTCTTGATGAGCTTCTATGGTTCTCTCGGTTATCAAACTGTGACCTACACTCTAGAATGAAGAAGCTTCATCAGGTAGTTCACCTTCCATTTGTTGAGGGTCTTAGTTCTATATAAGAGCTCAAAGATATTGTTATGTGTATCCCTTGAGGTGGCACCAGGACCCTGCCCCAAGGCTGCACTATTGTCTCTTGGCTGCTCTTTCTCTGTCTCCACATGCTTTCCCTGCCTCCCCCCCCCCCCAACCTATCAGTAACTGTTTGAACCTGCTTTTTGGAACTCAGGGAAGGTCATGGAGCCTGGAGTGTGTTCCCTATAAACAAGAAATGGGGGACACAGAAAGGCATCTGTGCTCAGGAACCCCACAGGGTCCTGCCCAGTTTCAGAAGTGCCTTCCTTTAAGAAGGCTCCAGGGAAAAAATGAGCCCTTGGTTCTCCATGAGGCCTGGTGCCTGTGTGGAAGAGGAATGCTCATCACCACTCATCCCACAGCCCCAGGAAGCCTATACTGATGCAACTTTGTGAACTGGCCCATCAGACCTGGGTTCCTGTCCCCTCACTTCCTCAATCCCCTCCCCTCAGCCTCATCCTCCTGGCCTATGAAGTGTCCTGGAGAAGTTTATGGAAGCACATCTTGCTCCCCAGCCCAGCTGGAATCATAAGCAATGATGAAGCCACACAACCCAGATGGGGATTAGAGCCACTGTCTTTTAACTGAGATCACATCTGGTCTCAGAACTCAATGACGCTTAGGTTCTTAATGCCTCATCACAGAAAGAATTCAGTGAGAGACAAAGTGATAGGCAAGAAGTGGATTTATTTAGAGAAACACACATCCCATAGACAGAATACAGTCCATCTCAAAAAGTGAGAGCAGCCTTGGAGAAATACACTCCACAGAGTATGGGCCACCTTAAAAGGTGTGTGTGTGCTGAGTTGCTTTAGTCATTTCTGACTTTTTGTGACCCTATGGACTCAGGTGGTCCATAACCCACCAGGCTCCTCTGTCCATGGGATTCTCCAGGCAGGAATACTGGGTTGGGTTGCTATGCCCTCTTCCAGGGGATCCTCACAACCCAGAGGTCAAACCCATGTCTCTTATGTCTCCTGAATTGGCAGGCAGGTTCTTTACCACTAGTACCACCTGAGAAGCCCCTCCTTAGAAGGTGAGAGGCCCATAAATAGAGCAGTTAGTTTTTATGGGCTGGGTAATTTCATAGGTTAGTGAATAGGAGGATTATTCCAACTGTTTGGGGAAAGAGGCAAAGATTTCCAAGAATTGGGCCAACACCCGCCTTTTGGCCTTTTATGGTCAGCCTCAGACATGTCATGATACCTGTGGGTGTGTCATTTAGCTAAGGTATTACAATGAGCATATAATGAGGTTCACAGTCAACTAGAAGTCAAATCTGCCACCACCTTGGACTACCTGGCTCTAGCCAGTTTATGTCATGTCCTTAAGGGTTATGTCATTCTTTTAGAGATTGTTCCCCGTCTTCCTATTTCAGTGACATGGAAGCTGCAAGGCTGGTTAGCCAAGGAGGCTCTGTGTAGATGCCATCTGGGAGGGAGCAGTCACAGGTTGACTGCAGAGGTGAAGCAACCACACAAGGACCGAGCAATTTAGGGAGAGAAAGGGCACATGAATGGGCAGGTGGCATCCAATACACATGGGTGTGCAAATGAATAGTGTTCCCACTGGGCAGGGAGTATGCTTGCTTTATCTTTGATTCCTCCCCCTATTAGGGACTGGAGCATCCTTGCATTGGGCCTGCAACAGATGTTATCACGGCAAATAAGAAAAAGTATGCACACCCTTACGGCAGAAAGTGAAGAGGAACTAAAGAGCCTCTTGATGAAAGTGAAAGAGGAGAGTGAAAAAGTTGGCTTAAAGCTCAACATTCAGAAAACGAAGATCATGGCATCTGGTCCCATCACTTCATGGGAAATAGATGGGGAAACAGTGGAAACACTGTCAGACTTTATTTTGGGGGGCTCCAAAATCACTGCAGATGATGATTGCAGCCATGAAATTAAAAAACGCTTACTCCTTGGAAGGAAAGTTATGACCAACCTAGATAGCATATTAAAAAGCAGAGACAACCTCTTTCCTGGCTGGAACCATGGAGGGTGCAGAAGAGAAGAAAAAGAAGGTTTCTGCTGTGCCAGAAACTCTTAAGAAAAAGAGGAAGTATTTCGCAGAGCTTAAGATCAAGCGACTGAGAAAGAAGTTTGCCCAAAAGATGCTTCAAAAGGCAAGGAGGAAGCTTATCTATGAAAAAGCTAAGCATTACCACAAGGAATACAGGGAGATGTACAGAACTGAAATTCGAATGGCTAGGATGGCACGAAAAGCCAGCAACTTCTATGTACCTGCAGAACCCAAACTGGTGTTTGTGATCAGGATCAGAGGTATCAACAGTGTGAGCCCAAAGGTTCGAAAGGTACTGCAGCTCCTTCGCCTCCGGCAGATCTCCCATGGCACCTTTGTGAAGCTCAACAAGGCATCAATTAACATGCTGAGAATGGTGGAGCCATACATTGCATGGGGGTACCCAAATCTGAAGTCTGTAAATGCATTGATCTACAAGCGTGGTTATGGCAAAATCAACAAAAAACAAATTGCCCTGACAGACAATGCGTTGACTGCTTGATCTCTTGGGAAATACGGAATCATCTGCATGGAGGATCTGATTCATGAGATCTATACCATTGGAAAATGTTTCAAAGAAGCAAACAACTTCCTGTGGCCCTTTAAATTGTCTTCTCCACTAGGTGGAATGAAGAAAAAGACCACCCATTTTGTAGAAGGTGAAGATGCTGGCAACAGGAAAGACCAGATCAACAGGCTTATTAGAAGGATGAACTAAGGTATCTACCGGGATTATTTTTGTAATCTGGTCAATTAATAAACAAAAGCAGAGACATTACTTTGCCAACAAAGGTCCGTCTAGTCAAGGCTATGGTTTTTCCAGTAGTCATGTATGGATGTGAGACTTGGACTGTGAAGAAAGCCGAGCACCAGAGAACTGATGCTTTAGAACTGTGGTGTTGGAGAAGACTCTTGAGAGTCCCTTGGACTGCAAGGAGACCCAACCAATCCATTCTAAAGGAGATCAGTCCTGTGATTTCTTTGGAAGGAATGATGCTAAAGCTGAAACTCCAGTACTTTGGCCACCTCATGCAAAGAGTTGACTCACTGGAAAAGACTCTGATGCTGGGAGGGATTGGGGGCAGGAGGAGAAGGGGATGACAGAGGATGAGATGGTTGGATGGCATCACTGATGCAATGGACATGAGTTTGAGTGAACTCCGGGAATTGGTGATGGACAGGGAGGCCTTGCCTGCTGCAGTTCATGGGGTCGCAAAGAGTCGGACACGACTGAGCAACTGAACTGAACTGATGCACACCCCAAGTCTCCAAGGGCTGTTCAGTCA
This sequence comes from Capra hircus, assembly GCF_001704415.2. Taxonomy (NCBI): domain Eukaryota; kingdom Metazoa; phylum Chordata; class Mammalia; order Artiodactyla; family Bovidae; genus Capra; species Capra hircus. Next base: position 57,056,339 of record NC_030809.1, on the reverse strand, counting down.
GAAGGGGGAGAGGGGCGGTGGTGGAAGGAAGAGAGGAGTGTTGGAAAGGTGGAGGAGAGAGCTAGAAGAAGAGCTAGGGTTCATACTCCGTGTGAACCCTAGCTTCACTGCACATAGTCCTCCTTCATCCTCACAATAACACCGCAGGAGGATGGCCTCATCCTCTCTCTCCACCTGTGGAAACCGAGGAAGGGCTTGCTGCAGGTCACACAGCTTCTAAGAGCCAATGAAGCATTTGAATACAGGCCTGTCTCACCAGCAGGCTGGGGAAGGGAGGTCCTGCCCTCCACAGACTGAGGCGAATCAGCAGGCGCTCTTCCTGGGAGCAAAGCAGGCAGCAGCAGGACTCAGGAATGCCAGGGAGTTGGGGCACTCAGGCCTGCTCTCTGCCACCCAACGGGCATGGCCAGCCATGGCCTGGGGTCCTGTGTCAACATCTTCATTCTTCCTGAAGAATGGCTGAGGAATGACTGGCTGAGGCCAGAAGGAGCTCTGAGCCACAGGAGCTGGTCCTGGGCAAGATAATTAACAAGATAGAGACAGTCAGTGCTTTCAGGCCCATCACACCTCACCTACACCTCAAACACCCCAGAAGCTTGAACCCAACTCACTCTTATCAAGAGGAAAAGGATCAGCTAGATGACATCAGGTTATCCATACCCTCCCTGCTTGGATGATTTATGCTTTTCAAATGTATTCAATTCCAAAATAAGCATGTTTAATGATAACGTTTCAGACCCAGAGACAGATGGATCATATGTGTATGTGTAAGTCTGAGAGTATAGCTGCAACCTACAAGCATGCATGAGGTACCTATCAAAGTGTGGGAGTGACATAGCTGGATATAATAGGTCCGGCCTCAAGGGGTACATGGCTTGGAGGAGGAGGTAAGCACCTAAGTGTACATGGAATAGTGGTAGTGATGCTGTAAGAGAAATGAACAGATAGTGTGGACACCAGGTAAGGAGGGGCCAGTTCCACCTGGGGGATAGCATGGACTTAGTAAAGGTTTCAGAGGGGAAGCGGGGCTTAGGTCAGCCGTACAACAGACCAAGAATGGATCAGCAAGGGCCTTCAGACCCAGGCTAAGCAATCTGGCCTCTGTCCCATGGGCAATAGAGAACCGTGGAGGAATAGGTCAGTCTCCATCATGGCAATGTGGCAATGAGCAGATTCAACAGGACATGAGTACAGTGCACTGTGGAAATGTACAAGAGTTCTAAGCTCATATCAAGGTCTGGACACGGCCCAGGGGCCGAGACATGCCACCCCCTGAGCACACCCATCACGCCAGCCACACTGGTGTTTAGTCTGGATTTCACATGACTCAACCCATCCTGCCGGTGGGAAATGGATCTCATCCGCTCCCTAGAAGAAAGGGCAGTAGGTCAAGGCTTGGAGCCAATTGTGTAAATATTAGAGCAGAACTTCTTCTGCAATGGGAAGAACTGATGTTTTATCTTGTTTATGTTCCTTTGGAGGAGAGGCTGCTCAATTCTTTGCCTTCTTGCTGAGTATATTTTATCATCATGGCAACAGGGGTGATTTAAAGGGCCAACAGGATTTTAGCTGGCCTAGGGCCACAGGCAATTTAGTTTGCTGTATAATAGCTCCACACATTGTAGAGAGAGTATGGTTCTGGAATCAGACAGAGTTGAACAAAAATCTCCCCTGCGACATGAACTAGCTCTGTGACCCAGGAAGAGTTACTTAACTTCTCTGTTTTTGTTCAGTAAATTAAATGAAGATAAAGACAGTTGAATTTTATGGTGTTTTGAATATAAAATTCAATAAGGAGATAAGCTTCTCGGCAACCATGAAGGCACTGAAATTTTACCTGCTTTCGAGTTAACAGGCAGCCTATAACAACTCTGCAGGTGCAGACAGAAGGCATAGGAGTTCTTAGTCAGAGACAGAGAGCTTCATCACTCAGAACACAGCTATGTTCTGACATATGTTCATGTTCAGGACATGAGCATCCATTCTCTTTGTCCCCAAGTCCTGACTGGCGATGTGGGTAGTCCCAAACAGCTGTGTGTCCACACGAGTGAGTTAAGTTCTGAAAGCAAATAAATGCTGGGCTAAATCCCTTAAAATGGGCAGTATGCATACCCACCCTCTGCTCTGGAGGGAGGCACTATCTCCATCCTCTGAGACTATTTGCTCTATAAACATCCTTGCAAAGATGGTCCAGAACAAAATATAGCCTGTGCCTCACTCACAAGATGTGACAAATGAGAGAGACCCACTAAGAACTATCTCCTAGTTCAGTTCAGTTCAGTTCAGTTCAGTCGCTCAGTCCTGTCCAACTCTTTGCGATCCCATGAATTGCAGCACACCAGGCCTCCATGTCCATCACCAACTACAGGAGTTCACTCAGACTCATGTCCATTAAGTCTGTGATGCCATCCAGCCATCTCATTCTCTGTTGTCCCCTTCTCCTCCTGCCCCTAATCCCTCCCAGCATCAGAGTCTTTTCCAATGAGTCAACTCTTCACATGAGGTGGCCAAAGTACTGGAGTTTCAGCTTTAGCATCATTCCTTCCAAAGAAATCCCAGGACTGATCTCCTTTAGAATGGACTGATTGGATCTCCTTGCAGTCCAAGGGACTGTCAAGAGTATTTTCCAACACCACAGTTCAAAAGCATCAATTCTTCGGTGCTCAGCTTTCCTCACAGTCCAACTCTCACATCCATACATGACCACTGGAAAAACCATAGCCTTGACTAGATGGACCTTTGTTGGCAAAGTAATGTCTCTGCTTTTGAATATGCTATCTAGGTTAGTCATAACTTTTCTTCCAAGGAGTAAGCATCTTTTAATTTCATGGCTGCAATCACCATCTGCAGTGATTAGGCATTGCCTGCCTAACTCCATGCCTGGGATAAAGGGGTTCAGTAAATACTATCAGTTGAGTAACCATGCATATCCACAAGCACCTAATAATGAGCTAAATAACTAGACCTTCACCTGTGTTGTTGTTGCTCAGTCACCAAGTCATGTCCGATTCTTTGCAACCCCATGGACTGCAGCATGCCAGGTTTCACTGTCCTTTACCATCTCCCAGTTTGCCCAAGTTAATGTCCATTGAGTCAGTGATGTGTTCCAACCATCTCATCCTCTGCCACGCCCTTTTCCTTCTGCCTTTGATCTTTCCTAGCATCAGGACTTTTTCCAATGAGCTGGCTGTTTGCATCAGGTGACCAAAATATTAGACCTTCAGACCTCCACCTTCTCACCAGCAAATCAGAAAGCAACTTCCACTTCTTCTTTTTGACTGTGTTGCATGGCTGGTAGGATCCTAGTTCCCTGATCAGGGAATCCAGCCAATGAAAGCACAGAGTCCCAACCACAGGACAGACAGGGAATTCCCAGAGAACATCTTCCACTTCTTGAGACACTTAAGGGAGTTTAAGGTAGAAGACTTTTCTGCCCCTCTTTGTATGGAGGTATATATGCGGGAGATGTATATGAGGGAGGTGGCGGCAGGTGTGGTATATTTGCTGCTTTGCTATCACAAACAGAGGAGACACTGTGGGGAGTCTCAAGTTCATGGGTGAATTCATAAATCCAGAGCCTTGGTAATGAGGTTGGATGGAATTTGCCAGCCTCTGTTTCTGAGCCTGTCCTGTAATGAAAGCGACTCTCTTGCCAACGTGATAAATCTCCAGGGACAACGTATGCAGACTTCCCAGTCTCTAACTTCAAACCAAACACTTTCGCCAACTCTATCTTTCAACTAAATCAACTTCTTTTTCTAAGTCAAAAAAGACTTAGGGAAGAGTTCTACATTCACCTTCTCAAGATAAAGTACCCTGTGGGCCCCTTCAATGCCTCAGAGGCAAACACACTTCCATCCTGGGAAGGGTCATTTAGTCCACAGCTGTTGTTCATCAGATATTGTCTTCTAAGGGTGACAGGTGGAGATGTTAGGACAAAATGATGGTGAGCATCCAGGCCCCAGCGTCCAGGCAGTGAAACACCTTCAATAAATCACAAATGTCCACTGAGTTTATATTATGTGGCAGGCACAATGCCAGAGATTTAGAGGTGATCAAATTCCTGCCCTTGCTCCAGAGGACACCCAGCACCACAGGAAATGTGTCAAATCGGCTCAAGTTGTGAAGTGCACACAGTGGAAGGCTGTCAAAAGGAAGAAACTCACAAACATAGAAAACAAAGTTATGGTTACCAAAGGGGAAAGGGGGGTGGGATAAATTAACATAAACTAGTGTTACTACATATAAAATAGGTAAGCAATAAGGACCTATTGTGTAGCACAGGGAACTATGTTCAATATATGATAATGAGCTATGAAGGAAAAGAATCTGAAAAATTGGTATGTATGTAACTGAATCACTACTGTATACCTGAAACTAACAAAACATTGTAAACCAGCTATACTTTAGTTTTTAAAAAGAGGTGTGTGGGAGGTCAGGAGAGGATTTTTGAAGGAGGAATCCTGAACCTAGTTCGGAAGGAATCAGCCAGATGTAGGCGTGAGAAAAGCAGAGAAATAGAGGTTCCAGAAACGTCAAGTGTATTGTCCCATTTTGGGGAGCATGAGACATGTGTGGAAGTGACCAAGGATGAAGCTGGACTGCCAGGCAATGAGGGGCCTGGCTTGTCATACCCTGGAACCCGGATATTGTCCCAAAGGTGGTGGCAAGCCCTTGGAGGGACTTATGGGAGGAAATAGGGTGCAGATATGGTCAGGTTTACTTTGGTGGCCAGTGCTGAAGATGAATTAGAGGTGTATTCTGGGGTGAAAGATGACCTAGAAACTGTCGGGGCTTGAATAGGGAGAAGCACCTCATAACAAGTCCCGTGGGTTGGAAGCAAAATCCTGTTCAGACACATCTAGAATCCACCTGGCTCTGCATTGCTCCTGGGATTTCATGTGCCCAGAACGCTATGACAGTGGGAGCAAAAGTTCAAAATAAGTGTGTTGGGTTTATGGATGAAGATTCTTCCCCCACCTTTGTCACTAAAATCTGCACAGAATGAACCAAGGTCTTCAGCTTCCTAGAGACATATTTGCAGCTCCTCTGGGACAAAAGATATCAGGCTAGAACCCCAGAAGGGAAATAAAAACAAAGGATTTGGAAGAGATACCTCTTAAAGCCTGTCTATATGGCATTGGCAATACCCATGGAAAACATTCTATCTAGACTTTCAACCCCGAGGAAGTCAGAAATGCCATAATTCAAGTTTTGTTCTTTAGGAAGTTATATTGCAAATCTCTCTGCCGCACATATCCTTCCGGGTGTGGGGGGAAATAGAGAGGCTGTATACATCCCTATTCTCTGTCCAGAAGACGGGGCACCAGAGCCTGGAGGCAGGAGCCAGGATTAGAGTGCTAAGGCGTATTTGCGTGGTAGAGGGCAGGGTGGAGACAGGAGGGCAAAAAAGTGAGATGTTTTTCATTTTATTAATTTGCAAAGGCTCAGCTGTGACACCCATCTCAGGTCAGAACACCATCTTGCTTACATAGGACTAGGATACAAAAGAGAGACTGTGCTGGATGTCGAGTAAAATGACTGGACATGGTCCAGATAAGGTCACAGAAACCAACAGAGATACTTCTGTCTAATCTTCTAATTTCTCAGGTAGAAGGAGAAATGGGATCTTAGAAACTCCAGAGGGGCCAGGCTCCACCTAGGTTATAAACACCAACATCGGGGCAGTACTGGGCATTTGGGAAAGTCTACCCCATTCTTGTCCCTGGCAGGCATTGCCACTTAAAGATGGCACTCTCTTACGAAAGTCTGACTGGATTTCCCCACACTGAGAGACACGGTCTGACAGTGGAAGGGACCCATTAGGTCTTCAGCTGATTGTCACTAAGCGAAGAAGACGAGTCGGTTCCTAGGAGGTGACATGGAGCGGTCGTGAGGCTCCCCTCTTGGAGCCTATATCTCCTCATGAGTAGAAAAGGGATGAAGCATCTTACTGGCCCTTTTTCACAGAACTGTTAGAATGAATTAGAGCATCTCTGGGACACAGAGATGCTCAGGATGAAGAGAAGACCTCTGCCATGGTCTTATCACCCCTTTCAACACCCTGTTGAAATGTACCATCACAAAGATTTGTTTGGTTGCTTTTATGGAGGGATTTTCCCCCACAGACATGTTTAATTAAAAAAAAAAAAAAAAACAGGCAAGCTGAGCTGGAATTCTTGGCAGCGAATGGCATCTACACCCCAGGGAAGGAGAAGTAAGCTCTCTGACTTGTTTATTCCACCAACCATTAATCCACTTGCCATTAAAAAAAAATGATGCTAGGAGGAAAAAAAAAATGTGCAATTGCTTTGCTAATCATAGATATAACACACACACACATATACTTACATATATATGTATATATATCACATTTTATCTTATTAATTAAAGCAAAGATTATTTAAAAGAAACTTGTCCAAAGTCATTAAGCATCCAGCGGGCACATGCTAGTGAATGCAGACCTGCCCATCACTTTTCTGGCAGTGCATTTGGCAGTGTACCAAGAATCTTGTAAACATTCACATTCTCTGTCCCAGAAACTCTACCTCTAAAAGGCCTGTTCTGAGAAAATATCCTGAAATACAGATCAAGATTTCAGTTTAAAAAGGTCCTAATAGCTCTATTTACAGTAAGGAAACTAGAGAACAGTTTAAGAGTTTCTCATTAGGGGAATGTTAAGAGAATTATGATGCAGACTTGCAATTAAATATTCTGCAGCAATAAAATGATGTTGCAGAGAATTTTTAAGGTTAGGGAAATGCTCATGATGCAATGTTATGTGGAAAAACATTAAAATAAACAATATACCCAGGACAAATGCAGGCACCCTAGAAAGCCAGAGAAAATATGGGGAAGCTCATTTGTACACCATTAATAACAGTAACTGCTCAGAGTTAAGATCACTGAAAGAAACTTCCAAAGGACTCAAGGAAGCTCTTCGGAGATGCCTCCCACTTTGGAGGGCGGATCTTCACTGTGCCTTCCTCCCTCTTTGCCCTCAGGATGGGCCCCTTACCCTGCTGTCTACCTCCTGTCAGAGTCCACATGCAGCATGGCAAGGCTCACACAGTCCCTGAGAGTTGGCATACCAGGCATCTCACTCCATCACCATGCCCTCCAAGGACCTCAGCTCCTGAAGCAGAGCTTCTTCATAGACAGAATAGGCAAGAGCCTCTGTTTTCTGATATTTCCCTTCTATCATGTACTTTTCCAAATTGTCTACCCAAAATATATAATCAGGGTTGAAAAGTAGTATAAATTAAATGAACTTATCCAAGAAGTCACACTGTCATAAAGACAAAGTATTTCATAGCCCATCCTGCCCACTGAGCCCTGCCTGTGTAAATTCCCAGTGAAGACTGTCTGCCCAGGACCAATCTTTAGAACCAAACAAAGAAACACTACATGAGTATCATTCAAACTATAATCAAGGTGACTCAAAAGTGATTTAGACTACGCTCAGCAGCACTGCTTTAAAACCATACAACCCATTGTTGAGTGCTACCTGGATGTGTGCTGGTAAGATGGAGACAACAAGGGGCCCCATCTGCTAGAAGGCATGCGAGGTCACACAGCTCAGCTTATCACTGAACAGGCAGGGGATACAAAGATAGGGCAATAGCTTGTCTGATACAATATAATGCACTGAATATGAGCAATGGCTGTTTCTACCCATAATGAGTACTTACTACTTACCAGGTATCTACCACCTATTCACTCACTGAATGCTCACAATGATCCTTTGACTTATGTGTAACTATTTTCTCTCCATTTTACAGATGAGGAAACTGAGACAGAGAAACAAGAGGAAGATCACCCAGATTTCATAGTGTAATGTTGTGGAGTTAATACTGGAACTCAGGCCTCAGTCCATGAACTTAGTCACTACACAGTTTTTAAGAAACTGATGACTCGGATATGGAAGAGCTCCAGTGGGTTTCTGGGAACCTAGGGTGTGTGGGCTTGCAGGAGGATTGCTCTAAGAATACCCAAAGACACCTCCTATCTGGCATGAGATGAGTGAGCTTATCTATAACCCAGACCATCCACATAAGCATCCCTATCTGCTGAGCTGGTGTTTATTCCAACTGGTGTTAAGTGCCTTTCCAAGCAAGTGCATTCTCAGAGATACCCTCTAAGGTATCTTTTCCTCTAGAATTTCCCTGCTTCACCAGGGGTGTTTGCATGGGAGGAAGCAAATGGAGGTGAGCAAGGTACTGCCTTTCAGAAACATCCTACCTAGATTCAGACACTCAGTTCTCAGAATAGCAGGAAATCCTGAGGGATGGTGTTGCCCATGAGACAACTCAGAAATCTTTGTTCATTGGCTTTGGCAAAGTGGAACCTGTGGGGCTCTGAGAAGGCAGAGTGCCACCTGCACACCACGGTACAAGTATGTGCCTTCATTCCAAGTCACAGAGCATGTGCAGAGAATCTCCTATGTGCCCAGCCCTGTGTGTATGCTGCATCTATGGAAATGAAGGTCTGCTCTTAAGCAGGTCACAGAGACAGGGACAGTGATAGAAAGGAATCCAAAAGCAACACACTTTGCTAAATATAGAGGTAGAAGGGACCATGGGATGTCTCCATACATGTCCAGTGGGATGGGGAAGAAAAAAAGATAAAGAAAAGCAAAGAAAGAGAGGGTGAAAGGAAGAGAGGGGTTGGTCAAGCAGAGCTTCTTGGAGGAGGAGCTCTGCTTGTCAGTCTGAAGAGGTAAGTAAGAATTACTAAATTACCAGTTAATTGAATTAACACAAAGAAATTTCCAGGAGAGACAAAATGAGCAGACATAAGTGGGTCTGATATTCCCAGAGTCCTGGAAAAGGTGAGAAGAAAACTCACTAATAGCCTTGAAGTCCACATTAAGAAGGATGGTTTCCACTCTACCACCAATGGGATTCCCTTAAGAATTCTGAGCAGGAAGTGGCCTAATCCAATTTGGGGAAATGGACCAGATGAAAGAATCCCCCTCCCCAGGCCAAAGTGATGGAAATTCCCACCAGTTAATAAATTCTCTAATTGAGAAGAATATACTATCTCTGGAAAAGGAGTTAACACTGTGTAAATACCTTCCCTGGGTATATCACTTTATCTCCTAGAGTAATTTGTTAACACTCACCAACTAATATTTGAACATGCACCAACACAAAACACTTACATACATGAGCTTGCATCCCTATGTACACAGTTTAGGAAAGGGTCATTTATTTTATTTTAATACCATTTTCATATAGTTTTAGATTGATACTTTTAGAAGTAATGACTCTAGTTGAGATGATACAATTTCCCTTTTTAGATGCCTAACCTATTCTAAACATATGATAATAAGAGATAAAGCACAAAAGGAAGAAAGCAGCCTCAAGAGCAAGAACAACATTTCTGTGGCATCAGAAAAGAATCAGAGATCCAGAGAGACACTAGCTTATTTGCTAGGAAATAGCTTTGGCTGGGTAAGAGAAAGTAAAAGTATTCACCTGGGCAGACAGACCCAAAGTTCAGAAAACAAGACTTTTAGAGAACACTAGCCCTCTCAGAAGCAAGAAGGATGAGCAAAATTAAGTTCACCCTTTGACACATCCTAACAAAACCACAGAAAAGTCAGAGAAAAGAGAGATTGCTTCCAAAGGAATGACAGCTGGGCTAGTGGTTGACTTCTTAACAGCAGCAAAGGAAGTTAGAAGGCAATGGATTGTCTACAATTTGCTGAGCAAAAATTATATGAAGTGACAGAAACAAAAAGATGGAAAGAGAAGTTAAGAGACAAATGATAAGTGGAGGATTGAGTAAGGAGATCCAACATATATGTAATCAGGTTTCTAAAAGGGTAGAAGAGAAATGGAAAGAGGCAATAGGCAGATGAGAATTTTCCAGAATTCATAAAAGACATTAATCTTCAGAGCACAGGAATATCACAGATCCCCAAGGAGGATAAATACAAAGAACCCACATCTAGGCACATCATAGTCAGATTGCCAACAGTGAAGACAAATAGAAATATTAGAAGTAATAGGAAAGAAAGCATGAATTATATTTAGAAGTATGAACAATTATTTTGGCAGATAACTTCTCAACATTAAAAAAAAGAAGGAAACCATTTGAAAATGAAATAATATTTTCAATGAGAAAAATTGTCAACCTGAAATTGTATAATTATCAAAACTATTGTTCAAGAACATAAAGAAAAAAAGACATTTTCAGACAAAAAGGAAATGCTTACTAACTGAAATTCTAAAATTCCAAATACTTCAAATGGAGGAAAGAATCCCACACAGAAAGTGTAAGATGCAAGATGAAATGAGAAAGCAAAAAGGTGGTAAATATGTAAGTAAATCTAAATAAAAGCTAAATTGATAAAACAATAATAATAATGTCTTGTGAGCTTAGAAACATGGTACAAATGAAATAATGGACATCAACACCACATTTACATAGGAGAGCTAAAATTAAAATATTCTTGGGTTTTGTATTGTTTAGGAAAATGACAATAATAAATTTTGACTTTGATAAGATAAGCACACATATAAAATTAAAAAGGTATAAATTATATACTAGATGCAAAAATGAAATGAGAAAAGTATTCAACCAATTCAAAAGAAAGCAAGAAAAATAAACAGGGAAAATTAGAAAGTACAAAATAGGTTATTAGAAATTGATTCAGTTATGTCAGAAATAAAATAAATGTAAATTTATTACATTCTCCATTTAAAAGAAAAGACTGTCAAAATAGAAAAGTAAAATGTCTTTTATAAGATGTTGTTTACAAGAAACAAGTCTAAAACATTGACACAGAGAGGATAAAAGTAAAATAGAAAAAAAATTATGTGAATATTGATTCCCCCCAAAACTACGTTAGCACTTAAAGATGTGAATGCATCTAAAAATATAGTCTCAAAATATGTAAATCAAAAATAGAGATTTTTGGAGAAAATAGACTAATCCAGGAAATATAGAGAAATCCAGGGTTATTTTATGAAATATTGACACAATTGTTTTGGAATTAGCAAGGTCAAATAACCGTAATCATAAACTAGAAACATAAAAGATTTGAAAAGCACACTGATCTTGATATAACAGAGATTAGATAGAAGATAGATAGATATATAGAGAGATAGATAGATAGATGTAATTGTGTAGGTAGGTAGAGGGAGATGATAGATGACAAGATGGACAGATAATTAAAATTATAACATTCAACAGCTGAGAAATACATATTTTCTTTAAGTGCACATGGTATATTTACAAAAATCATCCACATATTACGACAAAAAAAGAGAGACAAAAGTCTCAACTACTTTTAAATGATTAGTATCCTGGTATCTTACAAACTATATTCTCTGACCAAAATGTAATTAAGTTGGACATCAAGAACAAGCATGTAAATTCAACAACATACTTCTGAATAACACCTGTCAAAGAAGAGATCATAATAGATACCAGAGAACATTAAACCTGGAAGATAATGAAAAACTGCATATCAAAATGTAATGCAATGCTAATTTGACATATAGCTAAAATACTAAATATTAATATTAGGAACAACAATATTATATTACATTCAATATAATTTAATGAACCAAGCTGCTGCTGTTGCTGCTGCTGCTAAGTTGCTTCAGTCGTGTCCGACTTTGCACGGCCCCAGAGACAGCAGCCCACCAGGCTCCCCCGTCCCTGGGATTCTCCAGGCAAGAACTGGAGTAGGTTGCCATTTCCTTCTCCAATGCATGAAAGTGAAAATGAAAGTAAAGTTGCTCAGTCGTGTCTGACTCTTCGCGACCCCATGGACTGCAGCTTGCCAGGCTCTTCCATCCATGGAATTTTCCAGGCAAGAGTACTGGAGTGGGTTGCCATTGCCCCTAAAGCTTTAGGTAAATAATTAAAAAAACATGAGAAAAAACATGAATAAACAATTTGGGAGTAAAATAGAAAACGTAACTTTAAATGCAGCAGATATTAAAAAAGCAATACAAGGATATTATGAGAAACATTATACCAATAAGGTTGAAAACTTATATGCAAAATCATAAAAATATAACTTACCAATATTGAGGAAAAAGGGAAAACAAAAATTCTTAGTTGTCCTATAACTAAAAAGGAAATCAGAAACAGTTAAACCTTCCCACTGGGAGACTACCAGAGCTATACCAAGCATCCAAGGGATACACAATCCTAATTTTATTGACTCTTCCAAAGAAAATGAGCATCTTCATAAAGTAGGTATATGAAGCTGGTATAACTGAATGCTAGAATCCAACCACAACAGTATAAGAAAATAAAATTACAATCTGTTTTTCATGAATGTAGATGTAAGAAATTCCTAAAAACTTATTAGCAAACTGAATTCATCAAAGCATAAGAAAATTATCTGTCATGACCACATTGAGTTTATTCTAAGAGTGAGGTTCATTTACCATTTTTTTAAAAATCAATAAATGAAAGTCATCTGTTAACAGATCAAAGGGAAAAAGTCACAGGCTTATCTATAAGATGCAGAAAAGTATTTGATAAAATTTAGCATGTATTCATTATTAAAAAAAAAATGCCTGGCAAGGTAGAAATAGAAGGAAAATTACACAACCTGATAATGAGAACTTCGTATATAACAGTGTTTCCTTAAGATTAGGAATAGAGAAAGCCTTACTAGCATCACCTACATTGAACAGCATACTGAAGGCCCCAGTGGGCATATAAAAGCAAGGTGGAAAATGCTATGAAGATTGGATAAGAAGAACCAAAATAGTCATTTCTTACAGACAATATGTCCAGTAATACAGAAAACCCAAAGAATTTACATGTGAATTATTGCATTAATAAAAGAGTTTGGCAAAATTACAGAATTCAAGGTCAGGGTATGAAATTGCATTTCTTTATACTAACAGCAAATGTTTTGTGGTTTTTTTTTTTAATTTTTATTTTTACTTTATTTTACTTTACAATACTGTATTGGTTTTGCCATACATTGACATGAATCCACCACGGGTGTACATGCATGTACAACAAATGTTTTACAAGGTTGCTTTTACAAGTATTATTGAAAATTGTCTTGAGAATGTGAAGTCCATGCTAATGAATCTAAGAGAGGATATAGATGATCTCTATGGATAAAATTAGAACTTAATCAAAAGACATTAAAGAACCCGGGTGATTTATGTCTTTGACACATTTCAATCAAAACACAGAAGCATTTGAGATGTGCATTTGTTTTGTTGTGTTCTGTTGTGATTGTGTAACTTGATCTGTTTCTAATATTTGCACATAAATAAAAAGAGCAAGAATAACCAAGATAGTCCTGAAGGAGTAAAATTAGGTGAGAAGACTTAGCTGAGCATGTGATACTAGGAATTATTTTACATCTCCAGTAATTAGACCATGACATATTGGTGCAAGAGGCGGGAAAAATGACAAATGAAAGGAGAGAGAACCAAGTAACAGACCCATACACAGAAGAAACCTAATTTATGACAGAACTAACCTTGCCCTTGTTTGAGAAAGGTTGGACTTTGGAAGAAATTTTTTAAACGCATAGTTTTCATGCATCTTGCTTTTTATTGGGACTTCTCAATCTTGGTCAGCGGTCCTGGGGTCTCTGAGCCCGCAGGAGGGCCCCTGCCATCTGGGAGCAAAGGAAGGCATTGCTGTCCGTGGTAATGGAGAATCTGAGGGAATGACAAGGGTGGTTTTGAGAGCAGTGGAAATTGCAAACTGGCTGTGGCCACTGCCACGGGAGGGACTGTCACCACTCTGGCAAAGAAGCATAGCTGGAAGGTGACCCCAGGAGCCAAGGCCCCCAAGGAGACAAGGAGGCATCCCCTTCTCCCCCTCCAGCCTCACAGTCACCCTGGAGTACCCATAATGGACAGATCCTAACAAGGAGCAGCTGGCAAAGCAGTCTCAGTGCAGCATCATGAGATTACCACCCAGGTGACCCCATCCTGTGTGCAATTCTTCCCCTAGATGCTGGGAACTTGGCTCCCAGCACTCACCACCTCCTTCAGCCTTTGTTTTCTCTAGGCAGGTGGAGGGCCCTGGGCACCAACATGCTAGGGCACATTACCAGGACCCAGAGGTCTGGGTGAAGGGCTGCAGTCCTGACATGTGACCAAGAAATAGCGTCTAGTCCCACTTGATGTTGAGATTAGCCCCAGGAACCTGAATGACAGCCTGGACTTTGCTCCATCAAAGATAGACCAGAAACTGAGCAATCAAAAATACTCATCATTGTCATATACAGTTCCTTCAAGTCCTGTATACTTTGAAGCCCCTGCTGTCCTCTTCCCAGAGTGCCACGGGAAAATTAACACAAGGACCAATAACACCACGGTTGCTCCAAAGTAGCACTAAGTTAGCAAAGCAAGTAAAAGATATCAATTACAATGGTCGGTACTGCCAGTCAAAGAACTCAGACCCCCGCCCTCTGGCATTGATCCTCCAGATTTGGGGATAGAAAAAACATGTCTGTAGAAGCCATAGTAGTAGTAATAACAAGAGGGGCAAACGCAAGCTATTATTTAATGTGCTAAGTGTAGCCCTAGCTCCTCAATGAGTACTATCTCTTTAATTCTTTCAACAGTCCAAGAGATAAATACAATTAGCCTCACTGGAGAAGTTAAAGCTTGGAGACTCAGGGAGTAAATAACAAAGTAAAGTGAAAGTCTGTCAGTTGTGTCTGACTCTTTGCGACCCCATGGACTATATACAGTCCATGGAATTCCCCAGGCCAAAATACTGGAGTGGGTAGCCTTTCCCTTCTCCAGAGGATCTTCCCAACCCAGGGATCGAACCCTGGTCTCCCGCATTGCATGTGGATTCTTTACCAGCTGAGCCACAAGGGAAGCTAACAAAGGAAAGTAAAGAAAAAGTCTTCTCAAGTGGCAAATCTAGTAAGTATAATTCCTGGCATTAGGAAAGGTTGTTTTCAACAATTAGTTCAAGGAAATGGTCAAGGAAATGGTCAAGGAAATGGCAGGACTGATTCTCCTAAGGAGTCTAGTTTGCCTGTAGCAGTATCGCAGCCAGCTTGACCACTGTAACAACCTATCACAGACCAGGGACTCAGATGACATTTATTGCACACAGTTCTGGAGGCTGGGAAGTCTGAAACCAGGGTGCCAGCCCAGTTAAGACCTGCTTCCAGGATGGCAGACACCAGCATTCTGCTGTGTCCTCCCAGATGGAGGAACGGCAGGAGAGCTGGAGAGGGTGAGGGCATCCTATAAGGTGCTGATCCCATCATGAAGGCCTCACCCTGATGGCCTTGAAGGAATGGTCAGAATGCATCGCCCCAAAGGATGCTCCCTTGGCATATTGAATGTTTTGAGCTGAAGACATTTGAAAAGTAGCAAACGCAGGCATAGGCTTTCTCTGAATCCTTTTAATCTGTCTAAAAACCAAGCCTCCTCCAAAAGAAACACAATTGTCACAGATACCCTCCCTGGGAGTTTCATCAACCAGGGAGAGTTGACTTCTTACAGAGGAGGGGACCAAAAGTTACACCAAACCAAACAGACTGTGACAAACCATCACACCTCCATCAGTGCTTCCAGGGCCTCGTTATTCTCCCCTGAAAATCACTTGCTCTCCTCTCAGTGACTTCCATCCTTCCTCCCCTTCCCCTATAAAAATAGTGTATAAACTCTTAAACCACACTGCTCTTTTATTTTTTTCCTGTGATGCTTGGAGCACATAGTATTATACACACCGAGGAAACCAGAATTGAAAGAGACACATGTACCCCAATGTTCATCGCAGCACTGTTTATAATAGCCAGGACATGGAAACAACCTAGATGTCCATCAGCAGATGAATGGATAAGAAAGCTGTGGTACATATATACAATGGAGTATTACTCAGCCGTTAAAAAGAATTCATTTGAATCAGTTCTGATGAGATGGATGAAACTGGAGCCAATTATACAGAGTGAAGTAAGCCAGAAAGAAAAACACCAATACAGTATACTAACACATATATATGGAATTTAGGAAGATGGCAATGACGACCCTGTATGCAAGACAGGAAAAAAGACACAGATATGTATACCGGACTTTGGACTCAGAGGGAGAGGGAGAGGGTGGGATGATTTGGGAGAATGGGAATTCTAACATGTATACTGTCATGTAAGAATTGAATCGCCAGTCCATGTCTGACGTAGGGTGCAGCTTGCCTGGGGCTGGTGCATGGGGATGACCCAGAGAGATGTTGTGGGGAGGGAGGTGGGAGGGGGGTTCATGTTTGGGAACGCATGTAAGAATTAAAGATGTTAAAATTTTAAAAAAATAAAAAATTTTAAAAAAATAAATAAATAAAAATAAAAAAATAATAAAAATAAAAATTAATAAGTTGCATATCTTTTTTACCTGTTGTAAGTTTATTTTGTAGACCCAGCTATCAAACCCAGGAGTATAGCAACAAAATCCTTCCTCCCCTATAGCCTCACTTAACCCTAATTATCTCCCAATGACCCTCTTTCCAAATGCCACCACAAGGGGTGTTACGGCTTCAACATATGGGATACATACATCCAAATCATGGCAGCCAGAGTCCCTCTCTTACTTACCCTCAGGGATTTGCCAGACCCTCCCACCCCAATACCTCTACCTGGTCTGTTTTATAAGTGAAATTCTGTGGAGGACTAGAGTAAAATTCTGTAGAGGACATGTATAGGTGGCACAGGTTCCATCCTTGTGGTTAAAACAAGGAAAAGCGCTGAGAGGCACTTGACAAGCCTTCACCTCTGACCCCCCATAACAGAGTTTCACAATCCACTGTGGGTCTTCCAGTGCAATCCTGCACAGTGTTTCTTAAAACTTTGAATGACTTGCCCATATTTAAAAATCTGGATTTAAATAAATTTAAATATCTGGATTTAAATATCTGGATTTCTAAATTTAAATATCTGGATTTCTAGATTTGCTTGAAGAATTAGGAAAGCCAGAAACTCTGGGCATTTGTCCCTCCTGACCTGCCAGAAGCAAGTGATGGCTGCCAGCTTATGGGGTTCATTTCCCCATCTGACTCCAGCCTGCGCTCCCCCAATCACTTTCCTCACTGACACCCTGTGTCACCTGTCATTTTTTTTTTTTTGAAGTATAGTTGTTTCACAATGTTGTGCTAGTTTCTGCTGTACACAAAGTGAATCAGCCATATGTATATACATACCCCCTCCCTTCTGGATTTCCCCCCATCTAAGTCACCACAGCAGACTTCTGCAATATATAGCAGGTTCTCATTATTTATTTACTTTATACATAGTAGAGCATATATGTCAATCCCAATCTCCCAATTCATCCCACCTTCTCTCCTGCTTGTTGTCCATATATTTGTTCTCTATGCCTGTGTCTCTATTTCTGCTTTGCAAGTAAGTCAATCTCTACCATTTTTTTTCTAGATTCCAAATATATGCATTAATGGATGATATTTCTCTTTCTATTTCTGACTTGTTTCACTCTGTATGAGAGTCTTCAGGATCCACCTACATCTCTTAAAATGACCCCATTTTGTTCCTTTTTAATGGTTGAGTAATATTGTGCCGATTGTATGTATCACATTTGCTTTATCCATTAATCTATCAATGGACATCTAGATTGCTTCCATGTCCTGACTATTATAAATAGTACTGCAATGAAATTTGGACTGAAGTGTCTTTTGAATTACGGTTTTCTCAGGATATATGCCCAGGAATGGAACTGCTGGTTTGTATGATAGATCTTCCCCTTCACGGATCACTCTTATCGGGGCAAAAGGCCTTGCATAATTCAATGAAGCTATGAGCTCTGCTGTGCAGGGCCACCCAATGTAGAAAAGTCATTGTGGAGAGTTCTGACAAAACTTGGTCCACTGGAGGAGAGAATAGCAAATCACCTTAGTATCCTTGCTTTGAGAACTCCATGAACAGTATGAAAAAGCTCCAATATGCTACTGGGGAAGAATGGAGAATTATCTCCAGAAAGAATGAAGAGGCTTGGATAAAGCAGAAACAAAGCTCAATTGTGGATGTGTCTGATGGTGAAAGTAAAGTCTGATGCTGTAAAGAAAAATATTGCATAAGAACCTGGAGTGTAATTGAAAGAGACACGTGTACCCCAATGTTCATTGCAGCACTGTTTATAATAGCCAGGACATGGAAGCAACCTAGATGTCCATCAGCAGAATGGATAAGAAAGCTGTGGTTCATATACACAATGGAGTATTACTCAGCCATTAAAAAGAAAACATTTGAATCAGTTCTAAAGAGGTGGATTAAACTAGAGCCTATTATATAGAGTGAAGTAAACCAGAAAGAAAAACACCAATACAGTATACTAATGCATATATATGGAATTTAGAAAGATGGTAATGATAACCCTGTATGCTAGATAGCAAAAGAGACACTGATGTATAGAACAGACTTTTGGACTCTGTGGGAGAGGGAGTGGGGGGGGGATGATTTGGGAGAATGGCATCAAAACATGTATGATATCATTTATGAAACGAATCACCAGTCCAGGTTCGATGCATGATACTGGATGCTTGGGGCTGGTGCACTGGGACGACCAGAGGGATGGTACAGGGAGGGAGGAGGGAGAGGGGTTCAGGATGGAGAACACGTGTATACCTGTCACAGACTCATGTTGATGTATGGCAAAACCAATACAGTATTATAAAGTAATTAACCTCTAATTAAAATAAATAAATTTATATTAAAAAAAAAGAACCTGGAATGTTAGGTCCATGTGCATGCTAAGTCGTTTCAGTTGTGTCTGACTCTTTTCAACCCCATGGACTGTAGCCTGCCAGGATGCTCCATCCTGGTAATCAAGGTAAATTGGAAGTGGTTAAGCAGGAGATGGCAAGAGTAAACATTGATATCTTAGGAATCAGTGAACTAAAATGGGTGGAATGGGTGTATTTAATTCAGATGAACATAATTTCTACTATTGTGGGCAAGAATCCCTTAGAAGAAATGGAGTAGCCCTCAGAGTCAACAAGAGAGTCTGAAATGCAATACTTGGATGCAATCTCAAAAATGATGGAATGATCTTTGTTCATTTCCAAGGCAAACCATTCAGTGTCATAGTAATCCAATTCTATACTCCAACCACTAATGCTGAAGAAGCTGAAGCTGACCAGTTCTTGAAGACCTATAAAACCTTCTAGAACTAACACAAAAAGATGTCCTTTTCATCATAGGGGATTGGAATGCAAAAGTAGGAAGTCAAAAGATACCTGGAGTAACAGACAAGTTTGGCCAAGTTGGGCCTTGTAATACAAAATGAAGCAGGGCAAAGGCTAACAGAGTTTTGCCAAGATAACACACTGGTCACAGCAAACATCACTTTCCAACTATATGAGAGACAATGCTACACAAGAACATCATCAGATGGTCAATACTGAAATCAGATTGATTATATTCTTTGCAAATGAAGATGGAGAAGCTGTATACAGTCAGCAAAAACAAGACTAGGAGCTGACTGTGGCTCAGATCATCAGCTCTTTACTGCAAAATTCAGGTTTAAGTTGAAGAATGTAGGGAAAACCATGTGACCATTCAGGTATGACCTAAATCAAATCCATTATGATTATACAGTAGAAGTCACGAGTAGATTCAAGGAATTAGATCTAGTAGACAGAGTAGCTAAAGAACTATAGATGGAGGATCATAACACTGTATAGGTGGCAATGACCAAAACCATCCCAAAGGAAAAGAAATGCAAGAAGGCAAAGTGGTTGTCTGAGGAGGCTTTATAAGTAACTGAGAAAAGGAGAAGTAAAAGGCAAAGGAGAAAGGGAAAGATACATCCATCTGAATGCAGAGTTCCAGAGAATAGCAAGGAAAGAAGAGAAGGCTTTATTAAGTGAACAGTACAAAGAAATAGAAAACAACAGAATAGGAAAGACTAGTGATCTCTTCAAGAAGATTGGAGATACCAAGGGAAAATTTCATGCAAAGATGGGCACAATAAAGAACAGAAATGGTAAGGACTTAACAGAAGCAGAAGAGATTAAGAAGAGATGACAAGAATACACAGAAGAACTATACAAATAAGATCTTAATGACCCAGAAAATCACAATGATGTAGTCACTTAGACATCCTGGAGCATGAAGTCAAGTGAGCCTTAGGAAGCATTATTATGAACAAAACTAGTGGAGATGACAAAATCCCACCAAGCTATTTAAAATTCTAAAGATGATGCTGTTAAAGTGCTGCACTCAGTATGCCAGCAAATTTGGAAAACTCAACACTGGTCACAGGACTGGAAAAATTCCAATCCCAAAGAAAGGTAATGCCAAACAATGTTCAACTATTGCACAACTGCACTCATTTCATATGCCAGTAAGGTAATGCTCAAAATTCTTCAAACTAAGCTTTAGCAGTATGCAAACTGAGAACTTCCAGATGTACAAGCTGGGTTTAGAAAAGGCAGAGGAACCAGAGATCAAATTGCCAACGTTCATTGGATCATAGACAAAGCAAGGGAATTCCAAAAAAAAAAAAAAACACATCTATTTTATTGACTATGCTAAAGTCTTTGAATGTGTGGATCAGAACAAACTACAGAAAATTTTTCAAGAGATGAGTATACCAAACCAGCTCACCTGTCTCCTGAGACACCTGTATGCAGATCAAGAAGCAACAGTTAGAACTAGATATGGAATAATGGACTGGTACCAGATTGGGAAAGGATTATGTCAAGGCTGTACATTGTCACTCTGGTTATTTAACTTATATGTACAGCGCATCATGTGACATGCCAGGCTAGATGAATCATAAGCTGGAATCAAGAATGCCCAGGAGAAATATCAACAACCTCAGATATGCACATTACACCACTCTAACGGCAGAAACTGAACAGGAAATAAAGAACCTCTTGATGAAAGTGAAAGAGGAGAGTGGAAAAGCTGGCTTAAAACTCAACATTTAAAAAACAAAGATCGTGGGATCTAGTCCCATTAATTCGTGGCAAATAGATGAGGAAAAAATGGAAAGAGTGACAGATTTTACTTCCTTGGGCTCCAAAATCACTGCCAAATGAGCAATGACTGCAGCCATAAAATTAAAAGATGCTTACTCCTTGGAAGAAAAGCTATGACAAATCTAGACAGCATATTAAAAAGCAGAGACATCACTTTGCCGCTAATGGTACTTATAGTCAAAGCTATGGTTTTTCCAGTAGTTATGTACAGATATATATTGTCACCCTGCTTATTTAACATATGCAGAGTACATCATGAGAAATGCTGGATTGGAAGAAACACAAGATGGAATCAAGATTGCTGGGAGAAATATCAATAACCTCAGATATGCAGATGACACCACCCTTATGGCAGAAAGTGAAGAGGAGCTAAAAAGCCTCTTGATGAAAGTAAAAGAGGAGAGTGAAAAAGTTGGCTTAAAGCTCAACATTCAGAAAACGGAGATCATGGCATCTGGTCCCATCACTCCATGGGAAATAGATGGGGAAACTGTGGAAACAGTGTCAGACTTTATTTTGGAGGGGGCTCCAAAATCACTGCAGATGATGATTGCAGCCATGAAATTAAAAGATGCTTACTCTTTGGAAGAACCTAGAAAGCATATTCAAAAGCAGAGACATTACTTTGCCGACTAAGGTCCATCTAGTCAAGGCTATGGTTTTTCCAGTGGTCATGTATGGATGTGAGAGTTGGACTGTGAAGAAGGCTGAGCGCTGAAGAATTGATGTTTTTGAACTGTGGTGTTGGAGAAGACTCTTGAGAGTCCCTTGGACTGCATGGAGATCCAAACAGTCCATTCTGAAGGAGATCAACCCTGGGATTTCTTTGGAAGGAATGATGCTAAAACTGAAACTCCAGTACTTTGGCCACCTCATGTGAAGAGTTGACTCATTGGAAAAGACTTTGATGCTGGGAGAGATTTGGGGCAGGAGAAGAAGGGGACGACAGAGAATGAGATGGCTTGATGGTATCGCGGACTCAATGGACATGAGTCTGAGTGAACTCCGGGAGTTGGTGATGGACAGGGAGGCCTGGCGTGCTGCGATTCATGGGGTCGCAAAGAGTCGGACACGACTGAGCGGCTGAACTGAACTGAACTGAACTGATGTATAGATGTGAGAATTGGGCCATAAAGAAGGCTCAATGTTGAAGAATTGATGCTTTTGAATTGTGGTGCTGAAGAAGACTCTTAGAGTTCCTTGGACTACAAAGAGATTGAACTAGTCAATTCTAAAGGAAATCAACCCTGAATATTCATTAAAAAGATTGATGATGAAGTTTAAGGTCGAATTTTTCAGCCACCTAATGCGAAGTGTATACTCACTGCAAAAGACCCAGATGCTGGGAAAGATTGAGGGCAGGACTAAAAGAGGGCAACAGAGGATGAGATGGTTGGATCACATCACCAACTCAATGGACATGAGTTTGAGCAAATTTGGGAGATAGTGAAGGACAGAGAAGCCTGGCGTGCTGCAGCCCATGAGCTCACAACTTAGCAACTAAACAACAACAACAGATGGTAGCTCTCAGGACTTCCCAGGGAACACAGTGGCAAAGAATATGCCTGCTAATGCAGGAGCTGCAAGAAATGCGGATTCAATCCCTTGGTCGAGAAGATCCTCTGGAGAAGGAAATGGCAACCCACTCCAGCATTCTTGCCTGGAAACTTCCATGGACAGAGAAGCCTGGCAGGCTACAGTGCCTGGGGTCTTAAAGAGTCAAACACTACTGTGCATGTTCACAAGCAGACAGCACAAGCATGGTAGTTCTTATCTCTGCCTCTACACTGTTTCTTGTTTAAAACAGAGAGTTAGACCAGGAGGTCTGTACATTTCAAGAAGTTTGGAAGAGATTATGTTACTTCATGGAAGGAAAGATTGCTCCTAGGTGATTAACAAGCAAATAAAATCTGTGCCAAAAGTGTACAGGTGAAAATACCATTGTAATGTGAATAGCGTTTGGCTCTTGTATTCTACCCAGGTCACTCAGTTTGATGCTGGCTTGGCTCTGAGGGGTGTTTGGTCCTGTAAGAGCTGTTCTAGAATGTTCATTATCCCGGCCACCAATAATTCAAACTCAAGGTCAGCATTTAGTACCCAAATCAGGGGATTCTGTACTTTTTTTCACAGAAGGTGAACCCTTGGATCTATGTTCTACATATGGAATATTAAAACATGAAGATCTGTTACCCAAAGTAAAGATCCTGCTTTGTGTGGCTTGGAAGTATATGGAAAGTATATTGTCCAATTCTCTGTTCTAAGCACTGAAACAAAAAGTTTCTCCAGGAGGTAGAAACACATAATATTTTAGGAAACAGTAAATATCCTAGAGGTATATTTTCATTAGTAGGATCTGGTAGGACTAAATACAAATTCATGCAACTTATTTATCGAGCAGTGTTGACCTGCCCACCTCAATATGATCTCTCTCCATTTCTAAACAAATGAAGTGTATTCATTTTACTTTCACCTACTAACCTGTGCTTTCCCAACACCACTCAACTACTTCATAAAAATAAGTACATACCCCCAAACCAGCCATGAACTGCCAGGAGGAGGTGGAGGAGGCAAGAGGAAAAAGTTTTTAAAAGCTCAAGAGTATAGTAACAGGTAGGTCTGGTGTTTAGTGTGCACAAAGTGTGTGCTAAATAACACAGCGTGTGCTGAGGACATATTATGTAATTTAACCCTTGAAATGTCTTATTTCACTCTTTAGTAAAGAAGAAGGCACCAGCCCAAACAGGCCATCAGTGCCTCTCTGTTCCTCAAGGAAGTTAAGCTCTGCAACACCTCAGGGCCTTTGCACCTGCCAGCTCTTCTCTTGGGAACACTCTGACCAATTTTCAAATGACTGGTTCCTTCCCTACTCAAATGTCATCTCTTCTTAGTCTGTCTTGCCCATTGTGCCTGCCTCCCCCTGCCCACCTCCCTCAGATCCCCATGTTACTCTTCACAGGTGTCCAATGAGTGTCTATTGGTTTGAATGATTCTTGACTCTCAGCCTCCACTGGTTTGGTGGGTTTTCACATAACTTTCTTCTCAGGAAGTTCTCTGAACTCAAAAATAAATAAATAACCTGAACACCAAGTTTATATTTACCAGTTCAAAATTCAATGTTTCTGTTACTGTTCAATCACTAAGTTGTGTCCAGCTCTTTGAGATCTTATGGACTGCAGCATCCCAGACCTCCCTGTCCTTCACTATCTCCCAGAGTTTGCTCAAACTCAAGTCCATTGAGTCTTCTCTGACACCACAGTTCAAAAGCATCAATTCTTCAGCAATTGGCTTTCATTATTGTCCAACTCTCATATCTGTACATGACTACTAGAAAATCCATAGCTTTACCTATATGGACCTTTGCCAGCAAAGTGATGCCTCTGCTTTTTAATACGCTGTCTAGGTTTGTCATAGCTTTTCTCCCAAGGAGTAAGCATCTTTTAATTTTATGGCTGCAGTCACCATCCACATTGATTTTGGAGCCCGAGAAAATCAAGTATTTTACTGTTTCCACTTTTTCCCCAACTATTTGCCATGAAGTGATGGGACTGGATGCCATGATCTTAGCTTTTTGAATGTTGAGTTTTAAGCCAGATTTTTCTCTCTCCTCTTTTACCTTTATCAAGAGACTCTCTAGTTCCTCTTTACATTTTGCCTTTAGACTGGTATCATCTGCCTATCTGAGGTTGTTGATATTTCTCCTGGCAACCTTGACTCCAGCTTGTGATTCATTCAGCTCAGCACTTTGCATGATGTATTCTGCATAAGTTAAATAAGCAGGATGAATTCAAGGTACTCTGCTATCTAGGGTGAGTAGGTTCTTCCAATGTTATTATCCACCTGAATCTACCTCATTAGTCCACCCACCCCCACTATACAAGTGAAATTGGCCTTAAATATGCCTCCCAGGGATGGAGATGTCTGGTGGGCTGCCGTTTATGGGGTCGCACAGAGTCAGACACAACTGAAGCGACTTAGCAGCACCAACAGCATGCCTCCAGGACAATACAGAAAGAACAGTGAAGTCTAGGCAGGTATATGGTATGAGAAAGGGTCCCCTCAGCTCTTCAGCCACAGGGATTTTGGTAAAGACAGCTGAGCTAATTATGGAAATGGGAGTGGTGGTGATGTAGTAGTCTTGGAGTTGGGGTGGGGGCAGGGGTGCTGATGGTTATGGTGGTGGCAATAGTCTTGGTGTTGGTGTAGGTGTTGCTGCTGCTGATGGCAGGGTAGTGACTTGCCCAGCTTGGGGCTGGAATGGGGTATTGATGTTGGTGGTAGCAGTGGTGATGGTTGGAGACTTGGAGTTGGTATGAGTTCTAAAACTGGTGATAGTGGTGCATGAAGTCAGCAAAGGAGGCAGTGGGGCTGGGATGGGAGGGATAAGTATGATGGGCTTCAGATTGTTTGTACCAATCCTCATGTTTTTGAGCCACTTGGTTCTCCCACCCCCCACAAATTACCACCTAGATCACTAGCCAGTCAAGATAACCCAGGGGTACCCCCCAATTCAAAGGCCTTTAGTGATCACTTCAATCCCTTGGTATACTTGAAATGACTCAGGATGTATTGATCAAGGAATACACATAATTTAAATGTGAAAAACCTGTGACTTTCTGGAGGTGCTGGCCAACACACAGCATTACAGATACAGGTGCCAACCCCCAGGGCTCCACGAACCCCACCTCCTCTCAAGCTTACTTCCATCAGGCAGTGTATAGAGAAGTCAGCCAAGGCAGGAAACTGCTTGTTGTGCACTATTCCATGGCAACTGACCAGCAAAGTATAAATAGCTCAGCTAGCACGGGTAACAGCTGACCGGAAAAAGCAGCAGAAGCGGTTGGAATCTTAGGCCTGAGAATGTCACCCCAAGTGCCCTAAGAGCAGGAGATGCCCAGATATATAATGAGGCCATCTGCTGGGCAACAGAAGGAGGTGAACAGGATAAAAAGTGGGGCTTTAAGGGACCTATCTGAGCTGACTAGATTCAGTCAGGAAGCACTAAGCAGATCAAATCAAATCAAATTAAGTTACTCCCACCTATGGTCAATTAATCTTCAATAAAGAAAGCAGGAATACACAATGAAGAAAAGACAGTTTCTTTGGCATGTAGTGTTGGGAAAGCAGACAGCCATATATAAATCAATGAAGTTCAAACACACACTCACACCATACACAAGAATAAATGTCATGTCTTAAAGACTCAATTATAAGACATGACACCATAAAATTCCTAGAAAAGAATATAGGAAAAACATTCTCTAACATAAATCTTAGCAATATTTTCTTAGGTCAGTCCCCAAGGCTATAGAAATAAAAGCAAAAATAAACAAATGTGACCTAATCAAACTTGCAAGCTTTTGCACAGCAAAGGAAACCATAAACAAAACAGAAAGACAGTCTACAGAATGGGAGAAAATACTTGCAAACGATGCAACAGACAAAGGATTAATTTCCGAAATATACAAACAGCCCGTACAACAACAACAACAAAAACAACCCAATCAAAAAATGGTCAGAAGACCTAAATAGACATTTCTTCAAAGAGACATACAGATGATCAACAGACGCATGTAAAGATGCTCGACACTGCTAATTATCAATGAAATGTAAATTAAAATGACAGTGAGGTGTAACTTCACAAGGGTCAGGATAACCATCATTTAAAAGTCTACAAATAACAAATGCTGGAATGGGTGTGGTGGGAATGCACACTGGTACAGCCACCATGGAAACAATATGGAATCTCCTCAAAAAACTAAAAATAGAACTACCACGTGATCTTTCAATCCCAGTCCTGGGCATACAACCAAAGAAAACTCTAATTCAAAAAAACACACACCTCAGTGTTCACAGCAGCACTATTTGCAGTAGCCAAGATTTGGAAACAATCTATATGCCTATCAGCAAATGAATGAATAAAGAAGATATGATGTATGTATACACAATGGAATTTTACTTCACCATAAAAAACAATGAAATAATGTCATTCAGAGCAACATGAATGGAGACCTAGAGATTATCATACTAAGTGAATGTTAGACACAGAAAGACAAATGTGATATCACTTATATGTGGAACCTAAAAAGTGATACAAGTGAGTTTATTTACAAAACATAGACAATTCACATAGAAAACAAATCCATGGTTACCAAAGGGGAAGGTGGGTGGAATGATAAATTAGGAGTCTTGGACTAACAGATGCACACTGCCATATATAAAATGGATAAACATCAAGGACCTACTGTATAGCACAGGGAACTATAGGCAGTATCTTGCAATAACTTATAATGGAAAAGAATATGAAAAAGAGTATGTGTATATATAACTGAATCACTTTGCCATATATTAGAATCTAACACAACATCGTAAATCAAATTTCAATAATAAAATAAATTTTTAAAAAACTTAAATCACTGCCAACCTCAACCACTTAATGAAGAGGGAAGAAGTGTAGGAAAGAATATGAGTGACCAAGTTTTAGATATTTTTTGGCAGGGGTGTGCAGAGTCTGCAATCATTTATTCATTCTTTAATTGATTTATTTGTTCTTTCCACCTACATTTCATTCTCACAGACATTTTCTTATTTCAATTGCTCAATAAATTTAGCCCTTGGCTAGCTGTTCTAGGAAATGGAAACAGGACCTAGTAAGAGGCAAGAGCATCAGACTTTAAACTGGGAAGCAGATGTAGAGAATGTCCACCCAGGGGTGCAGTTTGTGAACATGGTAGGAAGTCAAGGGCTTGGGAAAAAGCTGCTAGATAGGTTTCCTAAAGGTGAAAAGCATTAGACGTTCCAGCTGAATGCAGAAAACACAAAGAGGCGAACACGGATGTGAGCAGGGAGTTCAAGGTAAATGGCAGGGGCTCAGGTAGGACCTTGAGAGCCGCTGGCACTCTGGGCAGAGGCAAGGGGATAAAGCGTAGAGATTCACATCCTGAGCCCGGGGTCTGAGCTCCGACCATTCAGCCCTGCCAATCACCCCCTCAGCCTTCCCTTTCCAGCCCCCGGCCCCCTCGCTGATGGGTAGTGCAGAGGAGGCAGGGTCTGGGAATCATGGGCTCACATACCAGAATCACCCAGGGAAATGTTCAAAATTGTCACCCCAGACTCTAGTATCAAAATCCCTGAAGTGGGCTTTGGCAGATCAGTTTTGGGGAAAACAACCTTAGTGGGGAACGGTTCTGAAGACGGGTGATTAAGTACTGCGCTAAAGAAACATGGAAACACCTAAAAAGAAGACAGATGGAGGTCATCTCAGGACGCAGTCCCAGTGCTCATCACCCTTGACTCTCAGATCGTCACCTAGACCCATGCCTGACAGTGTGGGTTTCAGCCTCGACAAGGACCACCGTGTCCCGTCCTAACTCCCTGCCTAGGCCTGGTTTCTTACAGAGAAGCAGCCTCCATCTGAGAGGCCGTGGGATCGGCCATTGGCTACAGCTCCCCACCTCTAAGAGCTTCTACTTTTGCCTGCTCGGAGCTGGTACCTGCCGCAAACACACCACAGCTTCCCTGGAGGTAAGGTCTGCAGGGCTGCATGCAGTATCTGGCAGCTGTCACACCTCTGCCCAGGTCGGACTTGGACCTTGTCCCTTGCCACCTCAGGAATATTCTGCCCTGGAGCCCACTCTGGACTCAGTTACATGTCCTAGGAGACCCTGGAGGTGGAACCAGAGGGCAGGAAGTGTCAGAGCCCAGAGCCCTGCTCATGATGGAGCCACCAGGACTTTCTGGGAGGAGAAAAATTCAAGTTCCACCCCATCTCCCCTCTAACCCTCAAGGTCTTCATCAGTAAAATGGGCTGTTTTCACATTGAGATCTCCAGTGCCCCCCAACTCCAGAATCTCTGATGAAATGCAAAAAAACTGCAGTCGTCGGGGCTGTCAGCACTTTTTCAGCTGGCTTTTGGCCACTGAGTGAAAGTGTTAGTCACTCAGTCCTGTCTGACTTTTTGTGATCCCATGGACTATAGCCTTTGCAGGCAGATTCTTTACTGTCTGAACCTCTCCAAACAGAGGCAGGCTCTTCAGTGGTATTTTTAGCTATGCTATAAAGCCTAAATCCTCTTCTAAAAAAAAGAGAGAGAGATGAGCCAACCAGAGGTTTACTGCATAGGTGCGTAGAGACCATCTGCCCCAGGGTCAAGGACATCACAGGGGACACCCAGGACATGTATGAGAGGAGCCAGGATTGGACATCAGGACAGAGGGCCTCAGCTTTTCTTCCTGACGTTGCGCTGGGGCCCTGGAGACTCAGGGAGGGGCCTCAGAGCCGAGGACAATCTGTAGCAGCACAGTGCACGTCGGAGAAGACCCCAGGGAAGGGCTTCCGGAGCATAGAAACTGCTTTCTATTGGTTTCTTGATTGAGCTGGAAAAAAGAATATATGCATATGGTTAAACGTTTTAAGCTATTAATTGTGCCTAATGGCTCAATACAGCAGGAGACTCGGGTTTGATTCCTGAGTCAGGAAGATCCCCTGGAGAAGGAAATGGCAATCCACTCCAGTATTTTTGCCTGGGAAATCCCATGGACAGAGGAACCTGGCATGCTGCAGTCCATGGAGTCAAAAAGAGCTGGACACGACTTAGCCACTGAATAACAACAGAATGACTCAGCACTGCCACTTGAGAACACTGCCTGATTAAGCCCCTGATTCACCCATGATCCCAGGGAAGCATCTGGGGGACCCTTTCTTCCTCCCATGGAACCAGCAGCCTTCTCTGTCTCAGTGGACCAGACACTCAGTGTTGCAGAAGTTCCTAGATTCCCATGGAGTCTGGCTGTGATGGAGAATGCTGAATTCTCAGTACCCCTATTCCCATAAAGGATGCTCCCTGTTGTTGTGAGAACTCCATTCTGAATCCCAATATAGGGGACACAGAAATGAACCTTGCAGGGCTGCAGGTATGTGGGATGTGACTGGGGGTCTGTTGTCCACCCATCCTCCCCACCTTGGTCTCCACGAGCACAGTCCTCTTGGCTCCAGTGGCAGAGAATGGCACACCCCACCTTCCCATGCTGTCCACAGAGTCCTGGGTGCTGGAACCAGACTTGACCAAATGACATGTGTTGGGACTTCTGCTGGGGCCTCCTGGGAAAGGAGGTTTTCTCTGCTAATTAGGAGTGACTGAAAAGGAGCCCTCTCTTCTGCTGCCTGGAAGGGCTGTCATCTTCCCTCAACCACTGGGGAAGCATCATTGGCAGGAAGAGGATGGCTGAGGGGGAAGATGAAAAATGCCTGGGTCTCCAAGCACATCTGGAGCCAGTGCACAAACTCTGGGGCCACTCTGTGTTTCTGTCAAGGCATAAGGTACAAATCCTTCTTCTTGAAGCCACTTGTAGTCGGGCTTCTTTGCTTTCAGCCCAAATCATCCTGAGAAATGTTTTTTCTTTTCTTTTTTTAAATTTTAATTTGTACCTTCAGATCCATCCTCCTGGCCTTTGTTCCCATTCCCAGGGCCAGGTCCAATCCCTCACAAAGGCTCAGGACACAAAGTGTTAGATCAGGGCAAGAAGTAAGAGTTAGAAAGTGCCCTAAGCCTCCAGTGTAATGTTCCCCCAAAGAAAAATTATTGTAAAATAAAATCTGACCATGTCCTTGTTATGCTGAAAACTTGGTTGGCCTCTTGGTGGTTGCCAAGCCAAAAGACAAAGCCAAGGCAAAGATTAGAAGAAGGGAGGACTTATTACTTGCAGCAAGTAAGAACACCTAGGAATCCTAAAGCAGTGTCTCCCCAAATGGCAAAACTGGAACAGTATTAAGTTAAGAGGACATGCATATTCACGAGGGGGGCTCGAAGCAGAGGAAAATTCAGCATAAAATTGGGGCCAAGGTCAACAGAGTCCAAGCTCTAGTTGAAGTCACAAAGGTCAATATTAATATTCCATTGTCCACCCAGGTAGGGGCCTTAGATCCTGCAGACCTCAATGACTGTATCAGATTGTGATGTATAGCTCTTGAGGAGGAACTAGAACTCTGTTTTATCACAGAAGTATTGTTTCTTGATTGCTTTCCCTTAGTTCCTGCATTCCCTCACTTCCATTAAGATCATCAGTTACTGAGATCTGTTCAACAGCAAGCACTGTGGCCAGACTTAGATCCCAAAACAGCTTAGGCCAAAATTGAAACTGTTTACCTTAGGTGGTAAAG
Organism: Capra hircus; assembly: GCF_001704415.2. NCBI lineage: Eukaryota > Metazoa > Chordata > Mammalia > Artiodactyla > Bovidae > Capra > Capra hircus. The sequence continues at coordinate 57,025,232 of NC_030809.1, read as the reverse complement.
CATCTGCCTGCAATGCAGGAGACACAGGTTCAATTCCTGGGTCTGGAAGATCCCCTGGAGTAGGGCATGGCAACTCACTCTGGTATTCATGCTCAGAGAATCCCATGGACAGAGGAGCCTGGTGGGTTATAGTCCATTGGGTCACAGAGTCGGACACAACTGAAGTGACTAAGTATGCACACACGTCTAGATCTCTTTCTCTTCGGACCCCCTACCCTATCTGCTTACACCCCTTTCCCACGTAATCTACAGCAACTCCCTACTTTCCACAAGAAAAAGCCCAAACTCAAGCTCCTTATTTGAGATCACTGTGATCTGATCCTGCAAGTAACCCTACAACATGTGGAACTGCATTCTATGCAGGCTGAGAACTCAGAGTCCAGCAGGATGTGGTCACCTGCCCCAGGAACTCCACTCTTGTTCCATTTAGTGCACTATGTGGGTTATGATACCCTGGGACCTAGAGGGAAATCACAGGAACCTTCAGACAAGGGCAGCCTGGGGATGAGTCATAAAGGATGAAGGTTTCCAAGCCAACCATAAGAATGCCTGAACCTGGGGCTGTACCCCATCATCCTGCCTTCCCATCATCCTGGATCTTCTACCAGGAACCATGGTTCTCCAGGCCCATATGCCCAACACTTGCTTTTCCTAAGACACCCACAGGAGGAGCCCCTTCCCACCTTGAAGGCTTCTCTGGCCCACTCAAGCCACAACCCTCATGCCCTCCTTTGTTCTGCCGGAGGTCTGAGGGTTACTCTTCTGCTCTAGATATTTTGCATGATTATTCAGAAGACTATCATTCAGATGACTGTCTGTGGCCCACAACTTAAGGGACATGTTTTTATTTACTTTTAACCCCCCAGAGTTATTAACATAGGGGTTGCTGGAGACTTAACATGTAGTATAGGTTTGAAGAGAAAGAGGAGGGAGGGAAGGAAGGAGAGAGGGTAGGCCCAAAATCTGGTTCCAGTTGATGGGTTTCCTAGCCCTTTTTAAACAGGAGGAAAGGAAGCAGGGCACAAGCTTTAAGGGAATGAATGACATAGCCCTTGAGGATATGGCATAAACTGGTTAGAAAAAAGTAGGTCCAGAATGGTGAAAGATTCAACTCCCAGTAGACCTTGAGCCTCATTATACGCTTATTGTAATTAGCATCTAAGTGACATATCCACAAGTGCCAGGACAGTTCCAAGGTCAACCATAAAAGGCCAAAAGTGGGCAGTGGTGAAATTTTTGAAAATCCCCACCCTTTCCCTGAAATAGTTGGAATAATCCTCCCCCTCATTAGCTTATGAAATTACCCAGCCCCTAAAAACCAACCACCCCATATTTCGGGGTCTCTTGCCTTCTGAGGTGGTCCATACTCTGTGGAATGTGTTTTTCCCTTGGCTGCTCTCAGTTTCCCAGATGACCCCATGTCCTGGGGCTGCTCCTGCCTTTTGAGTCAGACTGCATACTGTCTATGGAATATGTATCTCTCTGACCAAATACACTTTTTACCTTTCACTTTGTCTCTCACTGAATTCTTTCTGAAACAAGACATAAAAGAACTTGAGTTTCACCAAGCCCTAAGACCAGGTATATGATCTCAATGAAAAGACAGTGGGTTCAAGTCCCAAACTGGGTTGTGGGGTTTCACTATTAGGAACTTGAGACTTTTTTGACCAGGTATTAACATGTCAAGACCTTCACACATTGGTGAAACTGAGTGTTGCACTTTCTCTTTTTTGATGACAAGAGGCAGCAACTGCAGTCAAGCTCCTAGCTGCCAGGAGGCAGCCTAGGTGAGGAGGCAGCACAGCTTACATGGACCCCAGGGGTTCCCCATGGAACCCCCCTCCATGTTCTCCTGGTTTGGGGCTACAGCAGGGCTAGGTCAGATTAACTGTTTCATGCACCGAGGGCAGAAAGGATGCCACTGAACTGGAGGGGCCACAGCTGAGGCGGGGCGGGGTGGGGGGGGCTCTGATAGGGAAAGATGCAGCCAAGGCAGGCACTCATTTAACTGAAAGTTCTGATGGAGGAGCCTGTAACAGACTCCTGAATGCCCATCCTCACCCTTGACACTTCCCCAAAAGCCTCCAGGAGCCTCTGTGCATGGATGAGGATGGCTCATGCCAGGCCGGCACCACGATCAAGAGGGAATGGCCAGAGATGGGGTCTATGGTCAGCACGAACCAGAAACTTGCCCTCTGGGTTTCGAAAGAGCTGTTCAGAGAAATAAGGTAATGCAAGCAGGCATGATGATAATAATGTTAACAGAGATGGGGGGTTGTGGATGAGAAAATGTCACCTGCCATATCAGTAAACAGAGGATGTTGCAGCCATCAAGCCATCACACTACAGCCACCCTACAGTAAGCTTAGAGGGAACTCAGGATAGAAGCAGGATGCTTGCCTTCAAGCAGTCAGTCATTGCAGCAACCTCCTCACCCGGTGGTGCACCCCAAGGAGACTCAGGATGAGAAAGCGCAGGATACTGGCCCTGCACAGCTGAGGTACACATCAAATGAATGATTCCAGTAAGCTCAGACTCTTGCATCTTCCCACACACATAACAGCACTAAATTCTTTAACTTAGATATCTTATTTTCTTTGATTAACAATAATCTTTTGATTTTCCAAGAACCTAGTCTTTGTTGCCAAAATTCTTAGATTCTGGCTCCTCCCTTGCCTCCTTGGAGCAATCTCTCAGAGCATCTGAGATGTGGTATTCCAGGCTTGAAGTCCTCAGAATGTCTGCCAAAAAACCCCCTAGACCTCTCAACTTTTAGGTTGTGCTTTTTTATTTTCAGTCAAGATGATAACAACACTAACCATGAAGGGGGCTCACTGCCTGCCAGCCCCAGGCTAAGTCTCTAATGACACAACAGTCCCACCAAGGTGCACTATCCCCATTTTATAGATGAAAACTGAACAAGCTGGAAATTAAGCAGCTCAGCCAGATCCAGGCAGCCCCAGGACTTGGATCTCACCAAGGGAGCCACAGCTGATTCTGTACTCTACCATGGGTCAGCCCCAGCAGCTGGGGACTGAGCAGACTCTGGTCCCCACTGGGAATTCTGACCCCAAAGAGAATGGGGAAGAATGACACCTGGAGGACTCCAAGTGTTCCCCACTGTTGATTTGCCATGGGAGTTTCCCATAAGCTAGTGTTCAGAAACAGTGTGCAATAGATGTGAAATGGGTAGTTTGTCTGAATTGCCAAGGTATGTAAAAACAAGCAGTCAAATGATGGCAAGACTGACCACCATGCTGCAGCTGGTCCCAGGAAATATCTGAAAACCAGTTACGTGAGTCATGAACTTCTTACTCAAATTTTTTAAGCTGTTGAAAGTTCAGGGGGGATTTAATGATGGGGAGAGCACAGTGAGCAGGGAGACAGGAAGGAGACTGAGTTTTTATTTAGAAGAGTGAATCAGACATTTTAAATTATTGATTACAGGGCTTCCCTGGTGGCTCAGATGATAAAGAATCTGCCTGCAATGCGAGAGACCCAGGTTCAATCCCTGGGTTGGGAAGCTCCCCTGGAGACGAGATGGCTACCTACTCCAGTGTTCTTGCCTGGGGAATTCCATGGACAGAGGAGCCTGAGAGGCTACCATCCATCACATTGCAGAGTTGGACATGACTGAATGACTAATACTTTCACTTAAGTGGCCAGAGGGTCTTCTTTTGCTTGCAAGTGACCAGAAAGGGAATCAGTAAGCTCAGCAGGGAAAGGCTGATCTTATCTGAGTAGGATTAAAAGGCATCAGGAAAGTCAACTAAAGGGACTTTTAAATTCTCTCCAGGTTGATAGGTAGCTAGGCAGATATGAGTGGATCCTGCCCCATCCTGAATGGTTTGTCTTTCCTTCTGGGGGGTCGGAGCAAACCCAGATATCCTCCCTCTGTGGTCAAGGACCACCCCTAGGTCTCCAGCCATATCAGAACCAAGCAAGATAAACCACCAGCACAGTTGGCACAGGTGCATCAAGACCTGAAAGGTGATTCAAGGTAACCCAGGGTTTATCATGCCGTATTTGTAACAAATTAGCTTTGCGGTTTTAGCTTCCACCCCCCTCCCCCTTGGGTTTCAATTGTCAGTCAAATGGCACAGGACACAGGGAGGGACCACCACTCTAAAAAGTCCAGCCACCCTATTGAAGGACTGCTCTTGGTTTCCAGACAGCCCATTCTCATTTGTTCTCAGGAGTGTTCTTTCACTCTACTTAATAAAACTTTTGCTACATAAAATTGCTCTATGCCTCTCGACTGAATTCTTTCCCATAAGAAGGACAAGAGTCAAGGAAAGTTCCATTCTGCCAGTGAGACTGGTGTAAATATCATGCCTATGAGCCTTGGAGTGTGCCTTGGTTCCAGATCTGGCCTGGCTCTGTAAAATATGATCTCATCCAATTCTGACAACACCCGGTACTGGAAGTGAGGAAACTATGCCTCAGAGAGGTTTAGCAGCTCTCTCCAGGTGGCCCAGCCAGGGAAGAGCAGAGCCTTTCTGACCCGAGAGCCATATGTTCAAGTCATGGCACACTAGCTGTCTCTGGGTGGATGTCTGCTCTCATATTTTAGACAGCCAGGCTCTGAGGGGTCCTCCACTGTCACCAGTTCCTCCCATCCTGATCCAGTCTCATTCTTGGCTATCCTGCCTGCTTCATCCTCTCTTCTGCAAAGCAAGGTTTACTCTCCTGTCCAGAGCACCACCAGTCTGAGAAGACACACACGAGCCAGACCCTCAGTGAAAATGGCTGGCGTGGACGGGTTTTAGAAGCCAAGCATGCACTGCCATCTGGAGGGGGGACTTCTGAAAATGCAGACATTAGAAACAGGCCATGATTCTAAACAGGTCCCATGAAGCGCATGTCTAATAAGAAACACTTGCCCTGGATGCTGGTTTTGCTTCCCCCTCTCATTAGGGCTGGAAAAGGTTTGTTCTATAAAGGCTATGAAGTGAATTTCTTGAATAAAGAGTTTTCCTTCTGTGACAGCCATAGGATCCCAAAGGATGAAGAGGAGTCAAAGAGGGGAGATGCAGTAGCGGATACGAGCTCCATGAATAAGTACAGAGACTGTTGATCTGGCGACCCTTCATGGAACTGGCAATGTTCAAAATAACACCCGTGTCTTCAACTGCCACTCCAAAAACCCGACCCCCTTCACCCTAATCCCAGGGAGGCAGAGACACTTGCAAATGGAGCCACTTTGCAGAGAAACTGGGGACCTGGACACAGCACCTTCACTCAAGGGCCAGGAAGATGATGAGGGAGCCAGGAAGGGAGAGTCGCGCAACCCATTCTGGGAAGAACTTGCCTTCTAAGCCCTCCCTCCCAGGAAAAATGGAAGACTGACAAGGCATTTTGTCAGCAGTAGCCAAACATGAGTCAGGACAGATACTAGTTAAGACTATGGTCTCTCAAACCAGACCCAGTTCTGCCTCTTACTAGCTGTGTGGCCTCGGGTAAGTTATCCAACATCTCTCTACCTGGGTTTCTTCACTTGTAAAGTAACAGATTTAGATGTATGACTATAAGCACAGCATCTAGTGGCCATTATTGTTCTTTCAGAGTCAAGGGGCAGGAGAGGGTATAATCTAGAAGCTCCTGTGAAATATCTCATTCTCTTCCTATGAGCCCTCCACTAAAGATTCCAGAAGAAACTAGGTCCAAAGAAGGGTCCTAGCCTGACCCTTTCTGGGAAAAGTTGAAATGAAGCTGGGGATACCACCAAGCTAACATCCTAAGAGACTCAGTTTGGACAAACAGAATTTAAAACTGACCTCCCTGGGGGAAAATGTCTAGTTTAGATACATGTGAAACAAGCAGAGTGTCTGAGGTCATGGGCAAGAGTGGACAGGGCTAGAGGAGAGGGCTCTTCTGTGTTCTGAGTCCTTCCAGAGGTCCATCTCAGGAGGAAGAGGAGGAAAGACAGTGGTCATGAACAGGGCCTGGAGTCCCAGATGGAGGAAGTGCAGGGCGTGGTCACCGCCAGGCCCCAAAAGAGGCCATCTGGCTGCCAATCCTGGTCTCACTACATGCCCTTGGGCTCAGCACAGTGCTCTGGAAAGGTGAAGGAGATAAACAGACAAAGATCATAGGGTAGTGAGGATTAGCAACAAAACATAAATTTACAGCAGTGGCTCCTGCTAAGTGAGATTGATCAGTAGCTGCTGTTATTTGCATGCCTAGCCTGTCAGAGAGGTTTGGTGGTAGACTTTCTTATCGTTTGAAAGTCAGGCAGTGGTTGGGAGCACTTCCTTATCTTCACTTCTCCTTTCCTTCTCTTTTCTTGAAGACAGTGTGGCCCTGTGAGGAGGACCAGGGGCATCTATGGTGCACCTTGGGGATGTAGGTTCTGCAGGGATCTGAGGATGTGGACACAGAGGGAACACTTGCCTGGGGACCAAAAGTGAATCTCCATCACTGCTGCCTTCTCTGCCCCTCTAGAAAAAATGGCATGAGACAGGTGTGGGCATCCCCACTTTAGAAATGTGGAGAGTGAGCCTAAGGAGCTCCCGGCTCTTACCCAAAACCACGCAATGAGAGAGTAGCAGGGCCAAGACCCCACTTCAGCAGGCCTTGGCTCTCCCTCTGCCCTGGGGGTTCTCATGCTATCCCCTTCCCCACTCCCACATCACCACCAGCAGCAAAGGCAAAGTACACCTGCCTTTGCCCCAGACCTCCTGAATCAGCACCTCTGGATACTTTTGAGGCAACTCCAACTCAAAACCCACTAGAGATGGGCTAGCACACTGATGATGACAAGTGCTAGCTAATGACAAGAACAAGAAAATCCAACAACACAGGAATCTAAAGATTCAGGCTCTGGATTTCCCTGGTGGTCCAGTAACTGGGACTCAACACTCCCAGTGGGTCTGGATTCAATCACTGGTTGGCAGACTGGATCCTGCAGGTCACAACTAAAGATCCCACATGCTCCAACTTGACAAAAGGATCTCATATGCCTTAGCAAGGATTGAAGATCCCATGTGCCACAAATAAGACCTATCAGTTCAGTTCAGTTCAGTTGCTCAGTCATGTCCGAGTCTTTGCAACTGCATGAACCACAGCACGCCAGGCCTCCCTGTCCATCACCAACTACCAGAGTCCACCTAAACCCATGTTGATCGAGTCGGTGATGCCATCCAACCGTCTCATCCTCAGTCGTCCCCTTCTCCTCCTGCCCTCAATCTTTCCCAGCATCAGAGTCTTTTCAAATGAGTCAGCTTTTTGCATGAGGTGGCCAAAGTATTGGAGTTTCACTTTCAACATCAGTCCTTCCAATGAACACCCAGGATTGATCTCCTTTAGGATGGACTGGTTGGATTTCCTTGCAGTCCAAGGGACTCTCAAGAGTATTCTCCAATGCCACAGCTTAAAAGCATCAGTTCTTTGGCGCTTAGCTTTCTTTATAGTCCAACTCTAACATCCATACGTGACCACTGGAAAAACCATAGCCTTGACTAGACAGACTTTTGTTGGCAAAGTAATGTCTCTGCTTTTGAATATGCTGTCTAGGTTGCTCATAAATTTCCTTCCAAGGAGTAAGCATTTTTTAATTTCATGGCTGCAATCACCACCTGCAGTGATTTTGGAGCCCAGAAAAATAAAGTCAGCCATTGTTTCCACTGTTTCCCCATCTATTTCCCATGAAGTGATGGGGCCAGATGCCATGATCTTAGTTTTCTGAATGTTGAGCTTTAAGCCAACTTTTTCGCTCTCCTCTTTCACTTTCATCAAGAGGCTCTTTAGTTCCTCTTCACTTTCTGCCATGAGGGTGGTGTCATCTGCATATCTGAGGTTATTGATATTTTCCCTGGTAATCTGGATTCCAGCTTATGTTTCCTCCAGCCCAGTGTTTCTCATGACGTACTCTGCATATAAGTTAAATAAGCAGGGTGACAATATACAGCCTTGACATACTCCTTTTCCTATTTGGAACTAGTCTGTTGTTCCATGTCTAGTTCTAACTGTTGCTTCCTGACTTGCATACAGATTTCTCAAGAGGCAGGTTAGGTGATCTGATATTACGATCTCTTTCAGAAATTTCCACAGTTTATTGTGATCCACACAGTCAAAGGCTTTGGCATAGTCAATAAAGCAGAAATAGATGTTTTTCTGGAACTCTCTTGCTTTTTCAATGATCCAGCAGATGTTGGCAATGTGATCTCTGGTTCCCTTGACTTTTCGAAAGCCAGCTTAAACATCTGGAAATTCATGATTCACATATTACTGAAGCCTGGCTTAGAGAATTTTGAGCATTACTTTACTAGCATGTGAGATGAGTGCAATTGTGTGGTAGTTTGAGCATTCTTTGGCATTGCCTTTCTTTGGAATTGGAATGAAAACGGACCTTTTCCAGTCCTGTGGCCACTGCTGAGTTTTCCAAAATTGCTGGCATATTGAGTTCAGCACTTTCACAGCATCATCTTTCAGGATTTGAAATAGCTCAACTGGAATTCCATCACCTCCATTAGTTTTGTTCATAGTGATGCTTCCTAAGGCCCACTTGACTTCATGTTCCAGGATGTCTGGCTCTAGGTGAGTGATCACACCATTGTGATTATCCGGGTTGTGAAGATCTTTTTTGTACAGCTCTTCTGTGTATTCTCGGCAACTCTTCTTATATGACCTATCACCAGCAAATAAATAAATACATAGTTTTTTCAAAAAAAATCCCCAGGCTCAAGGATAGATTCCTTGGGAGTTTTCCTAGGTGCATGGGGGCCAAATATGCAGGCTCAGAGTTGAGGGGAAGGAGGGCAACAAAAAATGGCAGGGTTGAGCGATGCTAGGACAGGTGGCACCCCCATTCAGCCTCAGTGGGTTTTCCCAGTGGCTGGACTAGAACACGAGGGCTGAGTGGACATCAGCTGATCTGAGATCTGGCTTGGGTGGGTGGTTTCTGGGATTCAGCTCTGACTCTCCTTCATTGCCTGCAGGTAGATCACTTCTCTGCAAGAGGGCAGGTAGCAGAGAGGGTTACCAGGGATATTATCATAAAGCATATAAGACCTGCTTAGGCATCAGAGGCCACTGCACCTGGAAAAGGACACTACAGTAAGTTCCCTACATATGAACCTTTAAGTTGAGAACTTTCAAAGATGCGAAAGTTCATTTCATCAACATCAGGCATGAATGGAATTGAGCTTGCCTTCCATGTCCTATTGCTGATGATCCTTCAGCTCTACCATCTCCCACCTCTTCTCCCTCCTCCAGTCAGTAATTCTTCTTGCTTATTCATTCAATGTGAGCTGTTGCACTATACTTTTCAAAGTACTGTACTGTAAGATTAAAAATATTTTATTATTTTATATTTTTGTTTCTTATGTATTAATTCTGTGAAAAGTATTATGGTCCAATTACAGTACTATATTGTTTATTGTGTTATTGGTTACCTAGGTTAATTTTGTTGGAATTATGAACAAATTTGACTTAGGAACACACTCTCGGAACACAACCTGATTGCTCATAGGGGACTTACTGTATCGAATTTTCAAATGGGCATCACAGTGGCAGTGGTCTGCTGGGCTGAGGACTTAAAACATGAGCACTCCAGAGAAATCAAGGTAGTCAAGGATGAGAAATGAGTTCTCCTCTCCTCACAAACACATTAAAAATAAAACTACATGTAAAACAACTCTCACTGAAATCTACCTGAAAACTAGCAGGACATCTCTTCCACAACCAAGCCTATGTATAAAGGTCCATGTGGAATCTGGTAGGCAGAGAGGAGAAGCACACCCCTGGTGAGAAACCCAGAAGAGGAGGGGATACTATTGGTGCTGAAATGCTCCCTTGGCAGTGAGGGGTTTGCACCCCATATTAGGTACCCTAACCCAGAGTTTAAAGCTGGGAAGATTAGCCCTTTAGCCGATTTGAAAAGAACCTGTAAGAAACCCAGACACAACTCTTGAAGAGCACACACGTAGACTTGCTCACTCCTGGTCACAGCATGGAAGCAGCAGATAGAAAACTGCCCAAGCCTCTGACAGACTTGCCATGATCACCCTGGTGCATCCTCCAGCCCATACCTGGCTCCTCCTTCAGCCCATCTTGATGCAGAGCTGCTCTCCAGTAGGTCAAGGCTACCATTGTCAATGAGAGGGAACAGAGTCAGCTTGGATCTCAGCCTTGCCTCTGACTAGGTCAGAGGTAGCCCTCACTGGGGCACATGGCCCTGCCCACATCTGGAAGGAGGAAACTAGCTCTGGGGTGGAGACTGACATCACTGGCAGCAGTGAAACCAATGCATCCAGGCCTGACCCATCCTCTAAAGCAAAAAAGTGAAGGTATACACACCAAACAAAAAAGTGAAACCAACATAGAAGTGCAGCCCCAAGCCCTCAGGCCCTGGCCATAGCGAAAACCAAGGCAGAGACTGCTGTCACAGCCAGGAGAAAAGCAGCTCCCTCAAGGCTCCTGCTCCAATGCCTTGGACCCTGACTTCACCCCTGACAGGCAATCATGGCCACTGATCATAGGAGAAGCCCAGCTCATACCTAGATTTGGTTATAGTGCACCGCCCATCAAGGTAGTAGCTACCAGCAAACCCCAAGGAAAGATGCAGCCTGTGCTCACTCCAGACATGCAGACTGCATAGTGATGCTCCTGATCAAGGATATAGGGTAGATCACTGTTCCACCTAATTTCAAAGAGATAAGAAAAGTCAAAATGAGAAGACAGAAGAGTATGTTTCAATTACAAGGAAAGAAACTTTAAAAAACCTAATAGAGATAAAAAATTCACCTGATAAAGAGTTCAAAGTAATAATAAGAATGCCAACTGAACTAGGGAAAAGAATAGATGAACACAGTAAGAATTTTAATAAAGCACAAGAGCATAATAAAAAACAGAAATGACAAATACAATAACTAAAATAAAAAATACTCTAGAAAGTTAACAGCAGATTAGGTGATTTAGAACACATAAGTGATGCTCTTATAGAATAAGAATAGAATAATGGAAATTGCCCATTCAGAAGAACAACAACAATAATAATAAAATTTAAAATAAGATAGTTTAGGAATTTGCTCGTGGTTCATTGGTTAGGATGTTGTGCTTCCACTGCATGGGTCATGGGTTCAGTCCCTGATTGGGAACTAAGATCCTGCATGCCATGTGATACAGCTAAAAATAATAATAATGATGATAGTTTAAGGAACCACTGGGACAACATCAAATGTACTAACATTTACGTTAGAAGGGTTTCAGAAGGTGAAGAGAAAAGGGATAAAAAAATGTATTTGATGAAACTATGGGTGAAAAATTCTTAAGCCTGAAGAAAAAAACAAAAGATTTCCAGGTACAGAAAACAAAGGATCCCCAAACAAGATGAATCCAAGAGATCCAAACCAAGATATCATAATTCAAATGGCAAAAGTTAAAGAGAGAATGTTAAAGGCAGCAAGAGAAAAACAGCCATAAGCCCACAAATCTATCATCTGATTTTCTGAAGAAACTTTGCAAACCAGAAGGGAGTGGTATAATAGCTGCTGCTACTGCTGCTAAGTCGCTTCAGTCGTGTCCGACTCTGTGCGACCCCATAGATGGCAGCCCACCAGGCTCCCCCGTCCCTGGGATTCTCCAGGCAAGAACACAGGAGTGGGTTGCCATTTCCTTCTCCAATGCATGAAAGTGAAAAGTGACAGTGAAGTCTCTCAGTCATGTCTGACTCTTAGTGACCTCGTGGACTGCAGCCTACCAGGCTCCTCCGTGCATGGGATTTCCCAGGCAAGAGTACTGGAGTGGTTTGCCATTGCTTTCTCCAAGTCCTAAAAAGGAAACACCTACAACCAAGAATACTCTGTCCAGCAAAGTTATTATTCACAAGGAAAGATGAACTTCTCAGACAAGCAAAAATTTTAAAAGTTTATCAACACTAAATTTTTCTTACAAGAAATGTTTAAGAGTCTTCTTTATGTGAAAACTAAAAATCTCCAGCAAGAAATAAAAAGTTATAAGAAAGGAAAAATGTCACAGGTAAAGGCAAATACATTAAAAAAAAACCTGTGACTCAACCACTTAAGTAAGCTAATATGAAGGCTTAAATACAAAATGTTGTAAAAATCAAATAAAACTACAATAACCTGTTAAGGGATAAATATGAAGTTGTAAAATATGACATAAAAACACAAAATGTGGGGGGAGGAGAATAAAAAATACAGATCTTTTAGAATGTGTTTAAACTTAAATGAATATTGGTTTAAATCAAGTAGATATAGATCAACATATAGAACTCCATGATAACCATAAATAAAAAAAAAACTTTAATAGATACACAAAAACTAGAGAGAAAGGAATATAATCATAACACTAAAGAAAATCACCAAGCCACAGGGAAGAGACAAAAAGAAGAATAAAAGGAGAGAGAACTACAAAAACAACCAGAAAACAATTAACAATAAGCAACAAAATGGCAACAACCAGATATTTATCAATAATCACTTTAAATGTCAGTGGACTAAACGACATAGAATGGCTCATTGAATTACAAATAAAACCACCAATCTATATGCTGCCTACAAGAGATTCACTTCAGAGATAAAGACAAACACAGACTGAAAAGGGAGAAAATGGAAAACAATTTTTCATGCAAGTGGAAATTACAGGAAAGCTGGCTTAGCAATACTTCTATCATATGAAATGGACTTTAAAAAAAGAATGGTTATATAATGATAAAGGGATCAATACAAGAAGAGTTCATAACATTCATAAACATATATGTACATAATATAGAAGCACACAAGTTTACAACATAAATATTAAAAGATATAAAGGGAGAAATTAACAATAATTCAATAATAGTAGGGACCATTAATACCCCACTTACATCAATGGACAGATTATCCAGACAGAAAAGCAATTAACACTGTCTTTAAATGACACATTAGTGGAGCTGGACTTAATAGTTATCTATAGGACACTCCCATCTATTTCCCATGGAGTGATGGAACCAGATGCCATGATCTTCGTTTTCTGAATGTTGAGCTTTAAGCCAACTTTTTCACTCTCCTCCTTCACTTTCATCAAGAGGCTTTTTAGCTCCTCTTCACTTTCTGCCATAAGGGTGTTATCATCTGCATATCTGAGATTATTGATATTTCTCCCGGCAATCTTGATTCCAGCTTGTGTTTCTTCCAGTCCAGCGTTTCTCATGATGTACTCTGCATATAAGTTAAATAAGCAGGGTGACAATATACAGCCTTGACATACTCCTTCACTTCATGGGAAATAGATGGGGAAACAGTGGAAACAGTGTCAGACTTTATTGTTTGGGGCTCCAAAATCACTGCAGATAGTGACTGCAGCCATGAAATTAAAACATGCTTACTCCTTGGAAGAAAATTTATGATCAACCTAGATAGCATATTCAAAAGCAGAGACATTACTTTGCCGACTAAAGTCCGTCTAGGCAATGGCACCCCACTCCAGTACTCTTGCCTGGAAAATCCCATGGATGGAGGAGCCTGGTAGGCTGCGGTCCATGGGGTCGTTGAGAGTTGGACACGACTCAGTGACTTCACTTTGACTTTTCACTTTCATGCATTGGAGAAAGAAATGGCAACCCACTCCAGTGTTCTTGCCTGGAGAATCCCAGGGACTGCAGAGCCTGGTAGGCTGCCATTTACGGTGTCGCACAGAGTCAGACACGACTGAAGTGACTTAGCAGCAGCAGCAGCAGTCAAGGCTATGGTTTTTCCTGTGGTCATGTATGGATGTGAGAGTTGGACTGTGAAGAAGGCTGAGCGCCAAAGAATTGATGCTTTTGAACTGTGGTGTTGGAGAAGACTCTTGAGCGTTCCTTGGACTGCAAGGAGATCCAACCAGTCCACCCTGAAGGAGATCAGCCGTGGGATTTCTTTGGAAGGAATGATGCTAAAGTGAAACTCCAGTACTTTGGTCACCTCATGCGAAGAGTTGACTCATTGGAAAAGACTCATGCTGGGAGGGATTGGGGGCAGGAGGAGAAGAGGACGACAGAGGATGAGATGGCTGGATGGCATCACTGACTCGATGGACGTGAGTCTGAGTGAACTCTGGGAGTTGGTGATTGACAGGGAGGCCTAGTGTGCTGCGATTCATGGGGTCGCAAAGAGTCGGACATGACTGAGCGACTGAACTGAACTGAACTAATAGGACACTCCATCCAAGTTTACATGGAATACGCTTCAGGATAAATTACAAGATAGACAAAAGAAAAAACTAAAAACCTTAAAAAATGTAAGAGAATAGAAAATATATCAAACATCTTTTCTGACCACAACAGTATGAAACTAGAAGTAGATTATAGGAAGAAAAACAGGAAAAACACAAACACTTGGAAAGTAAACAAATTTTAGTTTAAAAAAAAAAAAAACGAGGGTCAATAAAGCAATCAAAAATAAAATCAGAAAATTCTTTGAGACGAATAAAAGTGAAAACATAACAAGCTAAAATCTGTGGGATGAAGCAAAAGCAAGTCTAAGTGGAAAACTGATACTGATACAGGCCTACCTAAACAAGCAAGAAAAATCTTAAATACATAACCTAACCTATTGTCTAAAGGAATTAGAGAAAGAAGAACAAAGGGCAAGGGAAATGGAAGGAATGAAATAATAAAGATTAGAATGGAAACAGAGACAACAGAAACAGAAAAGATCAATACAATCAAAACCTGGTTTTTGGTTTTTTTTAAGATAAAATTGACAAGACTTTAGCCAGGTTCACTAAGAAAAAAGAAAGGACCCAAATAGGAAATAATAAGACATAAAATGTGAAAAATTGCAACCAATGTCATAAAAATACAGTTATAAAGGAATACTACAAATAGTTATATGCCGACAAATTGAACAACCTAGAAGAAATGGCTAAATTCCAAAAATACACAATCTTTTAATACTGAATCAAGATGAAATGGGCTATTTGAACAGACCAATTACTAGTATTGAAATTGAGTCAATAATAAAAAAATGAAAAAACCTAAGCAAATAAAAGTCAAGGCCTACTCAGCTCCACAGGGGAATTCTAGCAAATATATCAGCAAACCATTATGTATTCTTCCCAAACTATTCCAAAAAACTGAAGAGGATAGAATATTCCTAAGTTCATTCTATAAGGCCACCACTACTTTGACACCAAAACCAAAGACACTACAAAAATACCCCAAAAGAAAATTGTAGGCCAATATCTCTGGCAAATGTAGATTCAAAATTCCTCAACCAATATTAGCAAACCAAATTCATCAGTATGCAAAAAGGATCATACACCATGATCAAGTGGGATTTATTCTAGGGGTGTAAGGATGGTTCAATGTTCATAAATCAATCAATGTGACACACCACATTAACAAAACAAATGATAAAAATCAAATGATAATCTCAATAGATGCAGAAAAACCATTTGAAAAAGCTTATCATCCATTCATGATTGAAAAAAAAAAACTTTCAACAACATTAACATAGAGGGAACATATCTCAACATAAAAAAGACCATTAATGACAAACCTACAGCTAACATCATATTCAATGGTGAAAAGTTGAAAACATTTTATTTAAAGCTAGAAACAAGACAACAATCCCCACTCTTGCTGTTTCTATTTAATATAATAACAGTAGTTCAAGATACAACAATCAGGCAAGATAAAGAAATGAAATTCATCCAAATTGAAAGGGAAGAAGTAAAATTGATACTATTTGCTAATGTTGTGATAATATATATAAAACGCTAACATCTCTGATCTCATGGACCATAACCTTGTCTAACTCCATGAAACTATGAGGTGAGCCATGCCATGTAGGGCCACCCAAAATGGATGAGTGGGTCATGGTAGAGAATTCTGACAAAACATGGTCCACTGGAGAAGGGAATGGCAAACCACTTCAGTGTTCTTGCCTTGAGAACTGCATGACATATGAAAAGGCAAAAAGATAGGACACTGAAAGATGAACTACCCAGGTCAGTAGGTGCCCAATATGCTACTGGAGATCAGTGGAGAAATAACTCCAGAAAGAATGAAGAGACAGAGCCAAAGCAAAATCAATACCCAGTTGTGGATGTGACTGGTGACGGAAGTAAAGTCCAATGTTATAAACAGCAATATTGCATAGGAACCTGGAATGTTATGTCCATCAATGAAGGCAAATTGGAAGTGGTCCAACAGGAGGTGGCAAGAGTAACATCAACATTTTAGGAATCACAAACTAGAATGGATTGGAATGGGTGAATTTAAATCAGATGACCATTATACCTACTACTATGGACAAGAATCCCTTAGAAGACATGCAGTAGCCCTCATAGACAACAAAAAAGTCCGAAATGCAGTACTTGGATGCAATCTCAAAAATGACAGAATGATCTCTGTTTGTTTCCAAGGCAAACCATTCAATATCACAGTAATGCTGAAGAAGCTGAAACTGAACAGTCCTATGAAGACCTACAAGACTTTCTAGGACTAACACCCCCAAAAGATGTCCTTTTTCTTATAGGGGACTGGAATGAAAAAGTAGGAAGTCAAGAAACACCTGGGATAACAGGCAAATTTGGCCTTGGAATACAGAATGAAGCAGGGCAAAGGCTAATAGAGTTTTACCAAGAGAACGCACTGGTCATAGTAAACACCCTCTTCCAACAACACAAGAGAAGACTCTACATATGGACATCACCAGATGGTCAATACCAAAATCAGATTGATTATATTCTTTGCAGCCAAAGATGGAGAAGCTCTATACAGTCAGCAAAAACAAGACCAGGAGCTGACTGTGGCTCAGATCATGAACTCCTTTTTACCAAATTCAGATTTAAATTGAAGAAAGTGGGGAAAACCACTAGACCATTCAGGTATGACTAAAATCAAATCCTTTACGATTATACAGTGGAAGTGAAATAGATGCAAGGGATTAGACATGATAGACAGAGTGCCTAAAAACTATGGATGGAGGTTCATGACATTATACAGGAGGCAGGGATCAAGACCATTCCCAAGAAAAGGAAATAAAAAGGCTAAATGATTGTCTGAGGAGCGCTTACCAAAAGCTGTGAAAGAAGAGAAGTGAAAAGCAAAGGAGAAAAGGAAAGATACACCCATCTGAATGTAGAGTTCCAAAGAATAGCAAGGAGAGATGAGACAGCCTCAGTGATCAATGCAAAGAAATAGAGGAAAACAATAGAATGGGAAAGACTAGAGATGTGTTCAAGAAAAGTAGAGATACCAAGGGAACATTTCATGCAAAGATGGGCTCAATCAAGGACAGAAATGGTATGGACCTAACACAAGCAGAAGATATTAAAAAGAGGTGGCAAGAATACACAGAAGAACTGTACAAAAAAGATCTTCATGACCCAGATAATCATGATGGTATGATCACTCACCTAGAGCCAAACATCCTGGAATGTGAAGTCAAGTGGGCCTTAGGGAGCATCACTATGAACAAAGCTAGTGGAGGTGATGGAATGCCAGTGGAGCTATTTCAAATCCTGAAAGATGATGCTGTGAAAGTGCTACACTCAATATGCCAGCAAATTTGGAAAACTCAGCAGTGGCCACAGGACTGGAAAAGGTCAGTTTACTCCAATTCCAAACAAAGGCAATGCCAAAGAATGCTCAAACTGTTGCACAATAGCACTCTTCTCCACACTAGTAAAGTAATGCTCAAAATTCTGCAAGCCAGGCTTTAGCAGTACATGAACTGTCAATTTCCAGATGTTGAAGCTGGATTTAGAAAAGGCAGAGGAGCCAGAGATCAAATTACCAACATCTGCTGGATCATCAAAAAAGCAAGAGAATTCCAGAAAAACATCTACTTCTGTTTTATTGACTATGCCAAAGCCTTTGACTGTATGGATCACAACAAACTGTGGAAAATTCTGACAGAGATCGGAATACCAGACCACCTGACCTGCCTCCTGAGAAATCTCTATGCAGGTCAGGAAGCAACAGTTAAAACTGGACATGGAACATCATACTGGTTCCAAATCGGAAAAGGAGTATGTCAAGGCTGTATATTGTCATCCTGCTTATTTAACTTGTATGCAGAGTACATAATGAGAAATGCTGGGCTGGATGAAGCTCAAGCTGGAATCAAGATTGCTGGGAGAAGTATCAATAACCTCAGATATGCAGATGATACCATCCTCATGGCAGTTCCTCGTGAAGAGGAACTAAAGAGCCTCTTGATGTAAGTGAAAGAGGAGAGTGAAAAAGTTGGCTTAAAACTCAACATTCAGAAAATGAAGATCATAGCATCTGGTCCCATCACTTCATGGCAAATAGATGGGGAAATAGTAGAAACAGTGACAGACTTTTTTTTTTTTTTTTGGCTCCAAAATCACTGCAGATATTCACTGCAGGCCATGAAATTAAAATACGCTTACTCCTCAAAGGACATGTATGACTAACCTAGACAACATATTAAAAAGCAGAGACATTACTTTGCCAACAAAATTCTGTCTAGTCAAGGCTATGGTTTTTCCAGTAGCCATGTATGGATGTGAGAGTTGGACTATAAAGAATGCTGAGCACCGAAGAATTGATGCTTTTGAACTGTGGTGTTGGAGAAGACTCTTTAGAGTCCCTTGGACTGCAAGGAGATGCAACTAGTCCATCCTAAAGGAAATTGACTGAATCCTGAATATTCATTGGAAATACTGATGCTGAAGCTGAAACTCCAATACTTTGCCCACCTGATGTGAAGAACTGACTCATTTGAAAAGACCCTGATGCTGGGAAAGATTGAAGGTGGGAGAAGGGGATAACAGAGGATTAAATGGTTGGATGGTCTCATCGACTCAATGGACATGAGTATGAGTAAACTCTGAGAGTTAGTGATGGACAGGGAGGCCTGCAGTGCTGCAGTCCATGGAGTCACCAAGAATTGGACATGACTGAGTGACTGAACTGAACTGAACATCTCCCCCCAAGAGCTATTAGAACTACTAAATGAAATTAAATTGAAGGATACCAGATTAAATACAAAAAAACTGTTGTTTTTCTATATACCAGTAATGAACCTCAGGAAGAGAAGGGAAGAAAACAACTCCATTTACAATTGCATTGGAAAGATTAAAATACCTAGGAATAAGCTTTACCAACAAGGTGAATTACCTATACTCTGAAAACTATAAGACATCAAGGAAGGAAACTGAAGATGATACCAAGAAATAGAAAGATACTCCATGATCTTGGATCCGAATAATTAATATTGTTAAAACTGACTTGCTATCCAAAGCAATCTATAGATTTAATGTTATCAAACTATCCATGACAGTTTTCACAATAACTAGAAAAAAACAATAATCCTAAAATTTGTATCAAAGCACAAAAGAGCTGGTATAACCAAATCAATTTTGAAAAAGAGGAACAGAGGTGGAGAAATCACCTTCCCTGATTTCAGACTGTACTATAAAGCTACATTAATCACAACAGTATAGTAACTGAAACAAAAGCAGACACATAGTTCAATGGGAAAGAGTAGAGATCCCAGAAATAAACTCATAGCACATATGGTCAATTAGCCTATAACAAAGGAGGCAAAATATGCAATGAGGAAAAGACAATTTCTACATTAAGTGGTGCTGGGAAAACTGGGCAACTATGCATAACAGAATGAAATTCAAACATTATCTCATACCACCTACAAAAATAATCTCCAAAAGAATTAAAGACCTAAATGTAAGACCAGAAACCATAAACTTCTAGAAGAAAACATAAGCAATATCCTCTTTGACATAAATCTTAACAATATTTTTTTGGATCTATATCCTCAGATAAAGAAAACAAAAGAAAAAATAAACAAATGGGACTTAGGTAAAATTAAAAGCTTTTGCACAATGAAGAAAACCACTGACAAAATGAAAATATCTACTGAATGGGAGAATATATTTGCAAATGATGTCTGACAAAGGGTTAGTATCCAAAATATATAAAGGGTTTATACAATTCAATATCAAAAACAAAACAACCCAATCAACACATGGGCAGAAGGATGAATAGACATTTTTCCAAAGAAGATACACAGATAGCAAACACACAAATACAGAGCACAAGCTCAACATCGCTAACCATGAGGAAATGCAAATCAAACCCAAAATGAAACATCACCTCACACCTGTCAGGATGACTCTAAGCAGAAAGACAGCAAATGACAAACGTGGTGAGGATGTGGAGAAAAGGGAACCCTAGTACACTGTTGGTGGAAGTACAAATTGGTGCAGCCACTATGGAAAACAGTATGGAGGTTCCTCAGAAAGCTAAAAATAGAACCACTATATGATTCCACAATTCTGTCTCTGGATATATATATCTGAAGAAACAAAAACACTAATTTGAAAAGATACATATACCCCAGTGTTTATAGCAGTGTTATTTAAATAGCCATGATATTCACGTAATCTAAGGTGCATCACTGACTCAATGGACATGAGTTTGGGTAGACTCTGGGAGTTGGTGATGGACAGGGAGGCCTGGCGTGCTACAGTCCATGGGGTGGCAAAGAGTCGGACACGACTGAGCAACTAAACTGAACTGAAGGTGCATCAACAGATGAATGGATAAAGAAGATGTAGTATATGTATACAGTGGAATGTCAACATAAATATGGCTTTGAGTGGGGGTCTACTACATGGCAGGCCCAATGCTGGTGAGGCCCAGGACACAGCCTGTCACAGACTTGCAGTCAAGCAATGCAATTGCATGTGATATCCTCTACAGCTATTCCACACACACACACACACATGAAATAATGCCATCTGTAGCAACATGGATGGACCTGGAGTGTACCATGCTTAGTGAAGGAAGTCATACAGGGAAGGACAAATACTGAATGTTTTCACTTGTATGTGGAAATAAAAACTAAAACAAATGAACAAATGTAACAAGACAGAAACAGAGAACAACCTAATGGTTACCAGTGGGAAGAGGCATGGGGGGAAAACCACGAGAGGAGAAGAGGATTAAGAGGTACAAACTACTACGTATAAAGTAAATAAGATACAAAGAGATAAAGTACAGCACAGGGAACATAGCCAATATTTTATAATAACTTCAAATGAGCATAATCTGTTAAAACATTGAATCACTCTGTTGTATACCTGAAATTAATATAATATTCTAGATCAGCTAAGAAAAACACCAATACAGTATACTAACACATATATATGGAATTTAGAAAGATGGCAGTGATGACCCTGTATGCAAGACAGCAAAAAAGACACAGATGTGTATAGCGGACTTTTGGACTCAGAGGGAGAGGGAGAGGGTGGGATGATTTGGGAGAATGGCATTGAAACATGTATACTATCATGCAAGAATCGAATCGCCAGTCTATGTCCAATGCAGGATACAGCATGCTTGGGGCTGGTGCACGGGGATGACCCAGAGGGATGTTGTGGGGAGGGAGGTGGGAGGGGGGTTCATGTTTGGGATCGCATGTACACCCGTGGTGGATTCATGTCAATGTATGGCAAAACCAATACAGTATTGTAAAGTAAAATAAAGTAAAAATAAAAATTTTTTTTTAAAAAGAAAAAACATCAGAGTTCCACTTCACCATAGTATGTGTTGGGGACTGAACCCCACTTCTGCCACATGCTTTGCCAGAAAAGCTGCAACTGTCTGCTCTCTGATGCCCAGGGAGTCTCTGGGTCCTCCAGCCTTCAAGTTCACAGTTCACACCTGCGGGTTGACTGCTCCATAGGTGGTGGGATTCAATTTTCTTTCCCCACAAGAGCTATGGATATATAAAGAGAATAGCATTTGGATACCAGCCATGTACCAGGCTGGGAACATTGGGGTGAATACGACGGAGTCCCTGCCTCCAAAAGCAGCCAGTCAGGAAATGGAGATACAAAAGCCAATCAGTCCTCTCAAGATGGTCTTTTTTCAATCTAAATACATATGACTACTAAGTGGGGGTCTAACGACATGGCAGGCCCAGTGCTGGGGGGTCCAGAACACAGGCTGTCACAGACTTGCAGACAAGCAATGTGATTGGATGTCATACAGTCTACAGCTGCTGTGCACAAAAGCTACAGTGACAAGTTTAGGTTCCCAGGGACAGAGGCATTGGACCCCAGCCCCCTTCTGGGCCTTATTTTCCCATTCATGGAAATAGAGTGGACTCAGACTGTTAGTTCTGAAGGCCTAGTACCCGTTTTCCAAAGCTCCCCAGGCCTTTTCTGCAGATGGCATTAATATATCCCAAAGCCTGCAGCAAGCTCTCCACCTGAAGCAGATGTTCTCAACAGTAAGCCACTAATGCCCAGTAAAAGCTTAATTGCACACTTTTTTTTTTCCTACCACTGAATAAATAATCAAAATCAAGTTAACTCAACCTCACTGGCTGGTCTCTATTTTTCCCCTGTTCAAGGTTTTCTCTCCTCTAATTAGCTGTCTTTCATAATGTCATCTTAAGAGTTCAATAAAAGTGCATGGCGGGGGCAATGGGGATGGGCAGGGAAGCGGTGGTCCTCCACGCAGTCAGCTGCCTACCACTGGCCAGCTGCTGCTGGGCCGCTAGGTCTGAGCTGAATGGCCACCAGGGGAGCCATCACCAACGTGCATCTCAGCCAGCAGTGTGGAACCTCACCTCACGTGAAGGAGCTGCCTTGGCAGGCAGGAGGCACAGAGCTGGTTGGAAGGGTCCTGGGAACAGGACGGGAGGTTTACAGGGTGAAACAAGGTCACCTTGGGGAAGGGTTGCAAAAGGTGTGAGTCATGAGAGGCCCCTGCAAAGGCCAAACTCACTTCATTCCAAGGGAGGAATCAGAAGGATGGGCAGGGGCTGCAGTGAGCAAAGGAGTGGGCTTGGTAAGGGCTGGCTTCAGGAGGACCCAGTCCAGCATTCTTCCACCAGCACCCTTCCACCAACACCACCCCTGAGGGAGAGACAAGACACCTGTTCTTCACACTGCCACCTTCCCATCCCAACCTTGTGCCACTTTGGGAGAGGAGCGTGGCTCTGTCCCATGCTCAGTGTGAGTAGTGGTGATGGGGGGCCAGGTGTGGAGTGAGGGGGGAGAGGAGCAGAAGCACATGAACCAAGGTTCATTTCCACACCAGTGGGGGCAGGATGGAAGGGACACATAAAGGATTGTCCTTCATTCTGAAATATTGTCTTTCTCTCAGTGCCAAAATGCCCTTGTGGAAATATTAGCTACAGTTAGTAATAGTCAATATTTTTAAAGTTTTCTTTTATATTGGAGTATGTAAGAATTGCCTGAAATGCAGAGACCTGGATTTGATCCCTGGGTTTGGAAGATCCCCTGCAGAAGGGAACGGCTAACCATTCCTGTATTCTTGCCTAGAGAATTCTATGGACAGAAGAACCTGGTGGGCTACAGTCCATGGGGTTGCAGAGTCAGATGTGACTGATTAACTAACACTTACACTTTCATAGTTGATTTACAATGTTGTGTTAATTTCAAGTGCACACCACGGTTATTCACTTATGCATGTGCTGCTGCTGCTGCTAAGTCGCTTCAGTACTGTCTGACTCTATGCGACCCCATAGACGGCAGCCCACCAGGCTCCCCCATCCCTGGGATTCTCCAGGCAAGAACACTGGAGTGGGCTGCCATTTCCTTCTCCAATGCATGAAAGTGAAAACTTAAAGTGAAGTTGCTCAGTCGTGTCTGACTCTTCGCGACCCCATAGACTGCAGCCTACCAGGCTCCTCTGTCCATGGGATTTGCCAGGCAAGAGTATTAGAGTGGGTTGCCATTTCCTTCTCCATTTATGCATATAAATATATCTAATTTTTTCAAATAAGGACCTGCTGTATAGCACAGGGAACTCTACTTAGTACTCTATAATAAACTAAATCAGAAAAGAATGTGAAATAGTCAACTTTTTTTTAAGCCCTAATTTGGCAAAATTAAAACTTGGAAATCCTTTTGATACACCCATTTTTCACTGGCCCTCTCAATAAATACGAAGTCTGGGACCTCAATACCAGATGGAACTCCCCTTCGTATGAGGGTTTTGGCTCTGAGCGGTGGGTATGTCAACAGCAGAGTCATTCTGAGCTCAGGTATGAATGCAAACACCTGTCACAGTGGAGAAGCAGAGTATCTGTACCCAAGGAAGATGGGGCAGTAAAGGCCTGGAGGCTTCCTATGAGTGAAAGCTGGGCCCCTGGGAAGGCTCACCCACCTTTCTAATTATCGTTTCATCCAGCCAGTGCTCTTTACCTGTGTCCTGTGCAGTGCAACAGAGCAAAACTCCATTTCCCTGATGACTTTATTCACCTCTCTGAAAATGCACTTTACCTCTGGTCAGCACGTATTGATTTTGGCTAATGATGGAGCATTGGACTTCTGTATTTTACAGCTTGTCTCCTCCCAGATTGTGCCCTGGAGTTTCTGCTCATAAAAGGAATTCTTGTTAACCCATCCCTGTCCTGTGTTCACCTGTGATCTGTTTTATCTCCTGAGATATCCAAGTCTTGCTCCTTTGGTTTCCTAGGACCCTGCAGCACCAGCTTCTCTCTCTCTCTCTCTCCTCTCTCTCTCTCTCTCTCTCTCTCTCTCTCTCTCTCTCTCTCTCTCTCACACACACACACACACACACACACACACACACACACACATGTGCACACACACTCAGAGTCTGATCCAGGTCAGAGGATGGCTCTGCTCAGTGGTGTGGTTCCCTGGACTAAAGGCCAGCTCTGGAATCCAGCCATGAGGACCAAGCTCTACAGTCTCATTAAGAAGCCCATGGTTCTAATATTCCAAATGAAGTTCATAATAGCTTCTGTAAAGTCAAATATGGCCTGCTGCTGCTGCTGCTAAGTCGCTTCAGCTGTGTCCAACTCTGTGCTACCCCATAGACGGCAGCCCATGAGGCTCCCCCATCCCTGGGAGTCCCCACGCCTAGGAGGAGCTAAATAATAAAAAATGATTTCTTGATGATTCTAAATTGCTTCTCTTTTTTACCTGTGTGAATGGAAATATACCCATATCGCCCTGTCTTCTGGCATCCTATACACAACTGCACACATCACTGTGACTGGGGATCATTTTTCCAGTGCTATGCTCTTCCTAGATGTTTTAGGGGGTGGTGAAGAGCACTCTTGATCCTCTAAAGGGATGACTGACAGGCTGCCCCATGACTGGCCTTACCTGGGGAACCAGAGAAACCTGGAGGTGGGGTTACACAAGGACATTCTTGCTTATGGTGAGTAGAACTAAAGAGCAAACCCCAAAGTGTTGTGCAAAAAGAATATGAATTAAGAGCCTGGTAAACACAAGATTGTGTGGCAATGCAGGTGGGGTTTGAGATGGACTCTGATGAGGAAGAACACTAGGAGAATTGCTGAAGCAGGTAAGCAGCCAACCTAGGGACGCTCTGAGGCCAAGGGGCTGCAGCAGCTTTTGGAGATTTCCCACTCCAGGCAACGTGGATGTGCTGAGTGCACGCAAAGGAGCAGAGTCATGGCCATGGCCTTGGGCACGAGGGCTTTCTTTTCTTTTTTTTCTGTTTTGCTCTTTTTCTTTTTCCAACCTTCAGCTAAAGTTGCCCGCTGTTGTCTGAATACCTGTGGATGGCAGACTCCTTCACATAATGACCACCACCATCACCGTCATGATGCCTTCTACTAATTGATTATGAATTGGGGATGAAAGAAAGAGGAACTTCTTAGGACTTGGAGTAAAATAGTAAGGTCTGGGCTATGAAGGTGGACTTCAGAGCCTTTACAAGCTTAAGTGCCTGGGTTTTGGACACAGCCATTATGAGAGCAGCTTTTACCACTTGCACGCCTGCAATTTTAACTCAAGCCCTTCTCACTTCCTAAGTCACCACCTGCAAAAACGATTTAAAATATGACTAACAGCAGCCATTTACTGCCCACTCACCATATATTAGGTGCACCTCCAGGCCCACTATACACACAACTTCATTTAACTCCTTTCAACAGCTGAATGATATCAGCTCAGCTCAGTTCATTTCAGCCGCTCAGTCATGTCCAACACCTTGCGACCCCACAGACTGCAGCACGGCAGGCCGCCCTGTCCATCACAAAACTCCTGGAGTTTACCCAAACTCATGTCCATTGAGTCAGTGATGCCATCCAACCATCTCATCCTCTGTCAGCCCCTTCTCCTCCTGCCCTCAATCTTTCCTAGCATCAGGGTCTTTTCAAATCAGTCAGCTTTTCACATCAGGTGGTCAAAGTACTGGAGTTTCTGCTTCAACATCAGTCCTTCCAATGAACACCCAGGACTGATCTCCTTTAGAATGGACTGGGTGGATCTCCTTGCAGTCCAAGGGACTCTCAAGAGTCTTCTCCAACACCACAGTTCAAAAGCATCAATTCTTCGGCTCTCAGCTTTCTTTAAGTCCAACTCTCACATCCATACATGACTGGAAAAACAATAGCCTTGACTAGACGGACCTTTGCTGGCAAATAATGTCTTTGCTTTTTAATATGCTGTTTAGGTTGGTTATAAATTTCCTTCCAAGGAGTAAGTGTCTTTTAATATTATAGCTGCAGTCACCATCTGCAGTGATTTGGAAGCCCCCCCAAAATAAAGTCTGACACTGTTTCCACTGTTTCCCCATCTATTTCCCATGAAGTGATGGGACTAGATACCATGATTTTTCACTAGATACCAAGTTTTTCACTCTCCTCTTTCGCTTTTATCAAGAGGCTCATTAGTTCTTCACCTTCTGCCATAAGGGTGGTGTCATCTGCATATTTGAGGTTCTTGATGTTTCTCCCGGCAATCTTGATTTCAGCTCGTGCTTCATCCAGTCCAGCATATAAATTAAATAAGCATGGTGACAATATACAGCCTTGACGTACTCCTTTTCCTGTTTGGAACCAGTCTGTTGTTCCATATCCAGTTCTAACTGTTGCTTCCTGACCTACATACAGATTTCTCAAGAGGCAGGCAAGGTGGTCTGGTATGTCCATCTCTTTCAGAATTTTCCACAGTTTGTTGTGATCCACACAGTCAAAGGCTTTGACATAGTCAACAAAAAAGAAATATATGTTTTTCTGGAACTCTCTTGCTTTTTCAATGATCCAGCGGATGTTAGAAATTTGATCTCTGGTTTCTCTGCCTTTTCTAAAGACAGCTTGAACATCTGGAAGTTCACAGTTCATGTATTGCTGAAGCCTGGCTTAGAGAATTTTGAGCATTACTTTACTAGCCTGTGAGATGAGTGCAATTGTGTGGTAGTTTGAGCATTCTTTGGCATTGCCTTTCTTTGGAACTGGAATTACAAACTGACTTTTTCCAGTCCTGTGGCCACTGCTGAGTTTTCCAAAATTGCTGGCATATTGAGTGCAGCACTTTCACAGCATCATCTTTCAGGATTTGAAATAGCTCAACTGGAATTTCATCACCTCCACTAGCTTTGTTCATAATGATGCTTCCTAAGGCCCACCTGACTTCACATTCCAGGATGTCTGGCTCTAGGTGAGTGATCACATCATTGTGATTATCTGGGTCATGAAGATCTTTTTTGTACAGTTCTTCTGTGTATTCTTGTCTTCTCTTCTTAATATCTTCTGCTTCTGTTAGATCCATACCATTTCTGTCCTTGATTGAGTCCATCTTTGCATGAAATGTTCCCTTGGTATCTCTACTTTTCTTGAACACATCTCTCGTCTTTCCCATTCTGTTGTTTTCCTCTATTTCTTTGCATTGATCACTGAGGCTTTCTTATCTCTTCTTACTATTCTTTGGAACTTTGCATTCAAATGAGTGTATCTTTCCCTTTCTTCTTTGCCTTTCACTTCTCTTCTTTCCACAGCTTTTTGTAAGCCCTCCTCAGACAACCATTTAGCCTTTTTCATTTCTTTTTCTTGGGAATGGTCTTGATCCCTGCCTCCCGTATAATGTCATGAACCTCCATCCATAATTCTTCAGGTATTCTGTCTATCATGCCTAATCCCTTGCATCTATTTCACTTCCACTGTATAATCATAAGGGATTTGATTTAGGTCATACCTGAATGGTCTAGTGGTTTTCCCCACTTTCTTCAATTTAAGTCTGAATTTGGCAATAAGGAGTTTATGATCTGAGCCACAGTCAGCTCCCAGTGTTGGTTTTGCTGACTTTATAGAGCTTCTCCATCTTCGAATGCAAAGAATATAATCAATCTGATTTTGGTGTTGACCATCTGGTGATGTCCATGTGTAGAGTCTTCTCTTGTGTTGTTGGAAGAGGATGTTTACTATGACCAGTGTTTTCTCTTGGCAAAACTCTGTTAGCCTTTGCCCTGCTTCATTCTGTATTCCAAGGCCAAATTTGTCTGTTACTCCAGGTGTTTCTTGACTTCCTACTTCTGTATTCCAGTCTCCTATAATGAAAAGAATATCTTTTTTGGGTGTTGGTTCTAAAAGGTCTTGTAGTTCTTCATAGAACCCTTCACCTTCAGCTTCTTCAGCATTAGTGGTCGGGCATAGACTTGGCTTACCGTGATATGAAATGGTTTGCCTTGGAAATGAACAGAGATCATTCTGTTGTTTGTGAGATTGCATCCAAGTACTGCATTTTGTTGACTGTGATGGCTACTCCAATTTTTCAAAGGGATTCCTGCCCGCAGTAGTAGATACAGTGGTCATCTGAGTTAAATTCACCCATTCCAGTCCACCTTAGTTTGCTGATTCCTAAAATGTCAGTGTTCACTCTTGCCATCTTGTGTTTGACCACTTCCAGTTTGCTTTGAATCATGGATCTAACATTCCAGGTTCCTACACAATATGGCTCTGTACATCATCAGACCTTGCTTCTATCACCAGTCACATCCACAGCTGGATGTTGTTTTTGCTTTGGCTCTGTCCCTTCTTTCTTTCTGGAGTTATTTTTCCACTGATCTCCAGTAGCATACTGGGCACCTACCGATCTGGGTAATTCATCTTTCAGTGTCCTATCTTTTTGCCTTTTCATACTGTTCATGGGGTTCTCAAGGCAAAAATAATGAAGTGGTTTGCCGTTCCCTTCTCCAGGGAATGATATTGGGCCTCACTAAACTGAACCTCATCATGAGGGAACAAACTCAGGACAGTTGTGTGACTTGCTCAGGGCCTCACAGCTAGTCGGTGACAGAGGCAGGATTCAACAACAGACATTTCTGGCCCCAAGGCCCTTTCATGAGCCTTCCAATATTTTGTGTGGCCTTCACATGCCAACTATGCTGATTTGGGGGGTGGTAAACAGCTTCATCCGGAGAAGGCAATGGCACCCCACTCCAGTACTCTTGCCTGGAAAATCCCATGGGTGGAGGAGCCTGGTGGGCTGCAGTCCGTGGGGTCACTAGGAGTAGGACACAACTGAGGGACTTCACTTTCGCTTTTCACTTTCATGCATTGGAGAAGGAAATGGCAACACACTCCAGTGTTCTTGCCTGGAGGATCCCAGGGATGGGGGAGCCTAGTGGACTGCCGTCTATGGGGTCACACAGAGTTGGATACGACTGAAGCGACTTAGCAGCAGCAGCAGCAAACAGCTTCGTCAAGATCACTTGAGAACTGAGGACTTTGCCACAGTTCTGGTTAAAGCACTGAGGAAACTGGATCGATTCATCAATATATATGCTCTGCTAAGCCACTTCAGTCATGTACGACTTTTCTGTGACCCTATGGACTGCAGCCTTCCAGGCTCTTCTGTCGTGTGATTCTCCAGGCAAGAGTACTGGAATGGGTTTGCATGCCCTCCTCCAGGGGATCTTCCCGACCCAGGGATCAAACCCCACAGCTCCTGTGCCTCCTGCACTGCAGGTGGATTCTTTACCGTTGAGCCACCAGGAAGCCCCTTCACCAGTATATAAATATATACATACCTTGTTTTGAAAGACTGGTAGTATCTATTCAAAGTCCGGTTATCAGCATATTCCTAAGAGAAATGTGTATATACACGCACAAAGGATGTATTCAAATGTGGTCATTCCAGTATTGTCTGTAGTATCTCCAAACTAGAACAACTAAATGTTTGTCACAGGAGCCTGGATATATAGATTGTGCTTTGTCCTACAATGGTATATTGCTAGCTGTGAGGGTAAACAGACTGCAGCTCCACACGAGAGCATGCACAGGGACCATGGGGCCTCGTCCTGAGATCAGGATCCTAATCTCCCCATGTTTTTCCAGATTTGTGCCATGTCTTCCCTATCAGCCTGGGATCTCCTTGTGTGTGGAGAACTGTCCCTTTCTTTCCTGTTTCATTCTGAATTCACCCAGGTAAACATCACCTTTGGGAACATTGTTGACTATCTACTCTGGAGATCAATGAAATAGAGGATAGAAAAACAAAAGAATCCATGAAACCAAAAGTGAGTTCTTTGAAGAGATTATCAAAATTGACAAATCATGTAAGTAGACTGGAAAGGGAAAGAAGAGACAAAGACACGGATAACTAAAATCAGAAATGCAAGTGGGGAATTTATTTCCAACTTTATGGAAATTAAAAGGTATGTAAGAGAATACCATGAATAATTATACAACAGCAAATTAGATAACTTAGATGAGTAGACAAATTCCTAGAAATATACAGACTATCAAAGTGACTCAAGAAGAAACAGAAAATCCAAGTAGACCCAGGTTATGCATTGAATTGTATTCCCCCTCAAAATTCACATGTTGAAGACCCAGCAGACTAATTCACCTGTAACAGGTAAATAAGATGAAAAACAGTCTCCCAAAGTGTTGCCACATAGTGTTAGTGATCAAGAATCCACCTTCCAGTGCAGCAGACACGAGAGACCACGGACCTACCCCTGGGTTGGGAAAATCCCATGGAGAAGGAAATGGCAACCCACTTCAGTATTCTTGCCTGGAAAATCCCATGGCAAGAGCCTGGTGGGCTACAGTCCACGGGGTTTCAAAGAGTTGGAAACGACTGAGCACTTGTCAGCAAAGTATTGCTAAAGATGTGGGAAAATTAGGCCCTTCATGTATTGCTGGTGGGAATGTAAAATGGTTCAGGGACTGTGAAAAATGATTTGACTTTTCCTAAAATTTTTAAACATTAAATTAATATATCATTCACAGTTTCATTCCCAAGTATATACCACCACCCCCAGTCCCAAGAGAATTGTAAACAGATACTGTTACATATTTATGCACGTTCATAGCATCAGTATCCACATAGCCGAAAAATGGAAACTGCACAAATGTCCATCATGAGATGACTGGGCAAATGAATCATGGTCTATAGATACAATGGAATATTACTGTCATAAAAATGAATGAAATATTGATAAATGCTACAGTGTTAATGAATGCTGAAAACATATGGTAAGGGAAAGGAGACACAAAATGTCACATATTGTGTGATTCCATTTATATAAATATCTAGAATAAATAAATCCATAGTGATAGAAGACATATTGATTCTTGTCAGGGTCTAAGAAAAATGTATAAGGACAAACTGATTAATGGGCAAGAAATTTTACTTCAGAGTGATGAAATTGTTTTTATAGAAGTGGTAGTTACAAAACATTGTAAATGCATTAAATGCTACTGAATTATTCCCTTTAAAATGGTTAATTTACTTTTTCTCATTTTTAATTAAAGTATAGTTGATATACAATGTTGTGTTAATTTCTGCTATATAGCAAAGTGATTCAGTCATACATATGCATACACTCTTTTTCATATTTTCTCCATTATGGTTTATCCCAGGATATTGAATATAGTTCCCTGTGCTATGTAGTAGGACCTAGCTGTTTATCCATTCTATATATACTGCTTTGCATCTACTGACCCCAAACTCCCAATCGATTCATTTTATTTTATATGAATTCCACCTCGATAAACTATCTTTTAAAAGGGTAACCCAGGAGTTCCTGGGGCTGATGGAATTTGTTCTATACCTAAACTGTGGTGATGGCTATATGAACCCACACATGAGATAACATTGTTATCTAAATGTGCGTGTACACACACTCACACTCATATACACTCATGTACTCACATAGGTACAAGTAGAACTGGGGAAATCTAATTAAGACCTTTAGATTGTATCAATGCCAATGCCTTGCTTAGAATACTGTACTCTAGTTTTCCAAGGGGGCTACCTTACAGCAAACTGGGTAAAACGTCCATGGATATCTCTATATTATTTCTAAAGCTACATGTAAATCTACAATTATCTTAAATTAAAAGTTTAATTTTCAAAAAAGCTCCCTCTTCCAAGCTTTCATGACCCACATCCTTGGGGGCTGGTGAGAAACTCTCAGGTGGCCTGACCATCTCTCTCACTGAAAATGAAAGTTGCTCAGTCGTGTCTGACTCTTTCCAACCTCGTGGACTACACAGTCCATGGAATTCTCCAGGCCAGCATGCTGGAGTGGGTAGACTTTCCATTCTCCAGGGGATATTCCCAACCCAGGGATCGAGCCCAGGTCTCCCATATTGCAGGCAGATTGTTTACCAGCTGAGTCGCAAGGGAAGCCCTCTCTCTCACTGTGAAAGGCCAAATGGATCTCCTGCTGGAAGGTCCTCCAGCAACTTGAAAAGATGTGTGATTTACCCCTCCACATGTTAGTGCCAGTTAATTAGATGCTGCCACAGTTTTTCTCAAGTTGACTGATTTTACATTTTCTCTATGCCTAGGTGTTTTTCCCAGACTCAAGACGTAATTTCCTCTTTCAAAATCAAGTATTTTAGTACAGCTCCATATTGTAGTTTAATGCTGCCCATCTCAGGTGAGTGACAACTCATCTACCATATTCATTCACGCTTTGAGTTTGGAGAGGGAAAGGAGAATATCATTTTCTTGTATGGTCTCAATTCCTCACCCAGCAAAAATAAAGTAATGAGAAGCAGCCATTTTTAGGAATAAATCTTTTTTGAAAAGACAAGAACAGAAAGGCTAGTTACTCAGCAACCGGTTCAGTTTCTGCTCTGATAGGTCAGCAATTTAACTCACAGTGAGTTCCTGGGAAGCTGCTTCCTCTCTCCTGATCTCGGTTTTTTCATTGCTACTCTGTGAAGTTAAATTAGTACCTTTAAAAAAGTCCCTTCTGGTTCTAAAATCCTCTGATTCCTCTTATCTGCTGTTATAAACCGTAGCTCTGTCACTCACTATTTTAGAAAGTTAACCCCTATGAACTCCAAACAGTGGTGTATCTCTACAAAATAAAACTAATGAATGAATGAGTTTTGATATGTATGTCATGAATTTATAGATCTATTTGAAGAGAACTAACATTTAATCTTCTGACTGATGCTCAACAATTTTGTCTACATTTATTTAGATCTTTAATTTCTCTTAGCAACGTTTCTTATTTTGTTTTCAAGGTATGTATCTTGCATTCTTTTGGTTAAATTTATCCCAAAGTATTTAATTTTTTGTTGTTCAAAGATATTTTATTCTAATTTCTGCTTGTTTATTGTTAATATATAGAAATGCAGTTGATTTTGTACATTGATTTTATAGACTGCAAACTTGTTAAACTCACTTATTCTAGTGTTCATTTGAAGATTCTTTAGGATTTTTTGGATAGATGATATGTTCCCTCAAATAAGGTAGTTTTACTTTTTCCTTTCCAATAACAATGCCATTTTTATGATTCTCCTGCCTTACTGCACTTGAACTAACTAGATCAAAGAAGCTTGCCCCTGTGCCTAAATCAGGCAGGGTTTCCCTTCCCAACTGGAGATTTGGGGATATCTTCCCTTAAAGAGAATCCTTAAAGTCTATGAGAATTTTATTTAGGGCTTCCTGTATGAGTAAAATGGTGACTCATGATGACAAGAAAGATAACATTTAAGGCACAGGCATCCAGACCAATTCAAGTTTTCTGAAAACACTTACTGGGGTCCTGGAGTTTAATTCAAGGAGCCAGGTTAGGGTCCAAGCAACCCAGGCTGTTAGTCTGTAGCAATACCTGAATGTGTTCTTTAATTCAGAATTTTATGAAGATAGCAATGAGAATTGACTGCAAATAATAAACTCACATTTTAAAAGGTAAGTATATGGAATTTATGCAGTTAATGTTGCTTTTCCAAGCTGGGTTCAACTACATGGCTTTCCATGAAATAAATAGGCTCTACATGCCCAGATAATGAGGTGGCCCAAACTTATGTGGCAGTCTCTTTCACCTTGAGATCTCTTTTTTTCATATTGAAACCACGCAGGACCGTGAGGGGCTCCTGAGCACAGAAACTTTTCCGTGTTCTCTGTTTCTTATTTGTTAAGGAACAGACTCCAGCCTCCATGAACTTCCTTGAGTCTGAAAGCTGCTAATCAGGGAAGGGAGGAGATGTAGCAATAAGGGAGGAGCAGCCAAGAAACAATAATACAACCTTAGGGCTTCCCTGGGGGCTCAGTGTAAGGAATATTTCTGCCAGTGCAGGAGACACAGGTTCCATCCCTGATCTGAGATGATCCCATACGTCCTGGAGCAATGTGGCCCCACATTCCGGGGGCCGCAACTATTAAGCCTGTGCTCTCGAGCCCAGAAGCCACAACTATGGTGTCCATGAACCTTAACTACTGAAGCCAGTGTGTGGTAGGGCCTGTGCTCCGCAACAAGAAAAGCCACCACAATGAGAATCCCATACACCACAACTGGAGAGTCGCCCCTGCTTTCCACAAATAGAGAAAGCCTATGCAGTAATAGAGACCTGGCACAGTCAAAAATAAATAATAAATAAAATTATATTTAAAAAAATAGTGCAGTCTTGGGACAGGGTTCCGGTTCCCCCCTCAAGGGATACACATAACAATATCTTTGAGCTTTTATAGAACCGAAGCCCCCAACAAATGGAGTTATCATTCCTCATTCTAGAGAAGACCACTTGAGCCATATTAAAGGAACCAGAGAAGCTGATCAAGAGATTACCTGAGGCCAGATTAAAGGAGTGTAGGCCCGGCACACAGCCTGATCTTATCAGCAATGCCAACCTTGAGATATTGCTATAAAACTCCTCCTCAAATCCTCCCAGACTGGGACACACAGTTTTCAAGGGCAGGAGTCTACCCTGTCCCCCTTTGCCTGGCAAAGAAATTAAGCTACTCTTTTCTACTTTACTCAAAACTCTGTCTCTTACATTTGATTCCCCACTCGTGCACAGAGGCCAAGTTTTCAGCATCAGTATCCCAGAAACCAGAGCTGATCCCTCACATATAAAAGTCAAAGCCTGGCCATTATAACCTATCCCTGAAGCAGAACGTAGAGGCACATCCTGAGACCTAAGACTTCCCCAAGCCTCCTCAAATGCTCACCAACTCAGGACTTTGCTGCTGCCAGTATACATTCTGGGGTGCATACCCACTCAGATCCCAATAGAGTTCCTCAGGCTGTGAAGGGACCTTCATTCATTCAGGGGATTATTCAACCTTGCCTTCCAAACCCAAGTGGGCTTGAGATTCCTATGTACAGGTTTAGGGCAAATAGCCTTTTTAAAGGGCACATACTTTCTCTTGTCATAGCTGAGACTTTCCCAGTCCCTGTGCTCTAGCCCTGACAACTAAAGCATTGTGCATTTGGGGAAACAGAGGCAAATAGTGGGGTAAGGGGGCTGTCCAACTAATAATTAAATGTTTGATTTTCCATTTAGCTTTGATTCTTCTGTGTATAGAAGAATCTTTACAGAGAAGATGGAGATTGAGATGAGATGAGATGAGATTGCTAGAACCAGAAGAGACTTGGTAGAAACATACAACCCCACAACAAAGGATTTAGTCCCTTCCCGGCAAAGAGAATCCCCTATCCTATCTTTGAATTCCATTTCAGTGCAGTAAAGGAAGGGTTTTGTCCGTGCATGTTAAGGTGCCTAAGTCATGTCCAACTCTTTGCTACTCTGATGAGCTTGAGCCTGACAGGCTCCTCTCCCCATGGGATTCTCCAGACAAGAATTCTGAAATGTGTTGCCATGCCCTCCTCCAGGGGATCTCCCCAGTCCAGAGATCAAACCCAGGTCTTTTACGTCTTTTGCATTGGCTGGAGGGTTCTTTACCACTAGTGCCACCTGGGAGCCCCAAAGGAAGGGTTACAAAATATTTTCTATGAAGAGAGGATTGGGTCTGATGGTGGTGAGAAGTACTGCTGTGTATTACATAACCTGCCAAAGCATTCTGCTCTGTAAGAAAGCCCCTTTAACAAAGGAAAGTTGGAATTAGATTGTGATGCGGGATAAACCAACTGGAGGTGGAAGAAAGAAAAAGAACTGGGCACACATTAAATATTTAGCTGAATTAGGAGAGCTGAGTTAGCAGAAGCCCAGGTCTTAGCACAGGTAACTGACGAGATCACATTTCCATCAACTAGATAGAGGGGTTGTCAATTCTCAAGCAAAAGGGAGAGAGTGTAGCAAGATTTCTAGTTTCTCATTATGGCTGAAATCAAACCATCTTATCATTTTATTCTTACAAGGAGATAAGAATACTCATCCAAATTAGCATTACTGTTACCTAAAGTGGAATCTGGCTGCTTGCTACTCTAAAGCCAATAAAGAGGCAAGGTTGGTAGAAAGGAAAGTTTGCTTTATTTTGTAGGCTGGCTATTGAGGAGTGGGTGGGGAGGGGAGGACAGACTCCCATCCCAAGTTTGACTCTCCCTCCTCCCAACAATTAGGGGGCAAGAGCTTTTATAGACGGAGAAAGGAGGCTATATACAGAAACTGCACAGTCAGCTCTGACAGTCATCTTGAAACTGGTCATGTGTCTGTCAGTATCATCTTGATTGTTCTAAGTACAGTTAATCTTCAGTTCCAGATTTCTTTCCCATTTCTTTGGGGCCAGTTCTCGGAATTGTGGCAGCTTATGTCATGGCTACAGTCTTGTTCCCATTTCTTTGAGGCCAATTCTTAGAACTGTGGCAGGTTAAGTCACGGCTACAGTCTGGTCATCACATAGTTAATTTCTTCCACGTGGTGGGTGTTTCAGTATCTATAAAACAGCTCAAAGGATATAGCTTAGAATATATTCCACAGCCCTTAAGGAGGAACTAAATGTCCTTAAATTTGCTTAATGACTAAATTATTATTATTTTGTCCTATGTACTTGTTTTCCTTTGCTTCTGCATTTTCTCATTTCTCTGATTAAATGTGTTCTTTGACTAAAGTTTTTCTACAGAAAAAAAAGGCAGACAGAGGACATGGAATGGGGGTAGGGGAAGAACCAAAAGGTCTGGTTCTTTCTATTACTGGTAAAGCAGTTGTCTTGATGAATATAATTCATCCCTCTTGGCCATATAATTGATATTCAAGAAGGAATGAAACCATAAATAGCCAAAGAAATGAATGAATGCATGATAACACAAGCACTGAAGACTACTATGATAAGAATAAATGGTTGCTCAGGTGGTTAAGGGTCAGGGGAACCCTTAATGACCTGAGCTGAGCAGAATCTGGAGTGTGCCTGCATGGGTCCTAGGTCTGAGACCACTCCCCTCACTTGTAACTGCACCCTCAACAGGTCACGGTGAGTTGCTCCCAAGGGAACAGTACTCAGGTGAAGGACTTTCCCATGCCAGGGCCCTTCTGCCATCACTGGCAGCCAGAAGCCAACTCCAATGCCCCCTGGAAGCCTACCTGTCAGCAGGGGCAGGTTAGCCTTTCATCTCTCAAAATCCTCTCTCCTGGGCCTCATTGCCTCAAGGCTTTGCCAGTTAATGAATGCAGCAGCTGTTCTTTTGCCAGCTGTTGGAGATAGGTGGTGAGCAAAGCAGACTGGTGCCTGGTCTCATGGAGCTCACAGATGACAGAGACCAGTCGCTGGAGGAAAAAACAAGCATGTAAATAGTATGTGATTATAATAAGACATAAGTGCTATTAAGGATGGAATGAGGAGGAGTGCTTCAAAAAATGTCCATGGAAAGCAATGCCTGAGCTAAGAGTTGAAGGTTGGGAAGGCATTCCCTGGGGGAAGTGGAAGGGAAGCAGGTGGTGGAGAGTTATCAGGAGCAGGACTAGACATGCAAAGGCCCTGGGGTGAGACTGCACCAGAAACATCTGCTCTACAGGCCAGCATGGAGGAATGAGGAACATGAGAGGGGGCAATGTGAGGCTTCTAAGAGCATAAAAAGCCTTGCAAAGATGGGGTGAGGGGGGGGGAGTTGGGGGGGGGCACTGACAGTTTCACATTTTGAAGCAATCATCCTGTCTGCAGACTGGAGAAAGATGGCTAAAGGGCCAAATAGAAAGCTGGGAGATCAATTAGAAAGCCATGGCCGCAGGAGTCTGGCACTTGGAGCATGTGATTGTGGAAGTGAAGAGGAGTGGACAGACTCCAGAGATATTTCGGAGGAAAAACTGGCAGGATTGCCAGTCTGAGAAGCAAATTCTCACTAAAATACAAAGAACTGAGTGTCTGGCCTTCTACCTTTGAGATCCAGGGGCTCTGAAAGTCCAGCCTTCAGTTAGTGTCGCTCATTGTGCACCCCTCACACTGACCAGCCAGACTGGCCAGCAATCTTGCTGGAGGGAGAAGTCACTGCTTAAGGAAAGTTCCAACTGTAGGAAGCATCCTTCTTACTGCAAGCTGAATGCCTCCCATCTCTTGGGTCTCCTGTGGTCTCCAGATATTGAGGAAAACGCAAGTACCATTCTCCCCACACACCTTCCAAACCCAGCCAGTCTCTGGGGTCCCTGTACTAATGAATGGCCCTAGGCAGACCACATCAGGTGTCTGAACCCCAGTCTCCTGAATGAAGACTTGGAGGAGCAGCTGGCCCCCAGCAGGATAGGGGATCACCATAGCTGGCATTGTTTACAAATATCTGGTACACAGATCAGCTCTTGGGAAGCAAAAATGCAGGCTGATCCCCTGAACATCACTTGGCTGGCTCAATTGCTAGACCCTGGGTGTAAATCTCCTCACCCTTAAGGAATATCCTCAAAGTCTTCAAGTAAAGGAGCAAACTCCTTGGAGATTCTGGAATGCTTCTCCCCTGGCTCTGGCCCTGGCCCTGCCCCAGCCTGAGTCAGCTCTGAGAAACAACAGCAGGGACAAGGATGACAGAGGAGCCAGGAACAACGAGGGCAGTGTGAGGAGGGGCAGCCTCGGGCAATTTAATTAACTTCTCTAAACCTTAATGGTCTTAGTCTAAAATTGAGATAATGATAGTACCTACCTCAAAGATTTGTTTTGAGGATTAGATAATAATCCACCCCAAATGCCTGGCACGTTCAGCATTTTCCATAAATGCGTGCATGCATGCTAAGTCACTTCAGTCATGTCTGATTCTTTGCGACCCTATTGACTGTAGCCCGCCTGGCTCGTCTGTCCATGGGATTCTCCAGGCAAGAATACTGGAGTGGGTTGCCAAGCCCTCCTCCAGGGCATCTTCCCAACCCAGAGATGGAGTCCGTGTCTCTTACATCTCCTGCATTAGCAGGCAGGTTCTTTACCGCTAGAGCTACCTAGGAAGCCCTTTCCCTAAATATTGCCTGATAATTATTTGCTACAGAGAAAACCTAGAGATGGGAATTATAACCCCTCTGTCTGTGGTGACACTGAAGCTCAGAGGAGTCAGTTAACAAGTCAAAAGTCACCTGCTAGACAGTGGCAGACTCAAAGGCAGTCAGGGCCCTTGTCTGTGCTGCCAAGGAGTGAGTGGCGTAGGATGATGACAGAGCCTGGGTAGAGGGACATTAAGTGCCCCTCCCCCCAGAGCATTCCCCATTCTGAGAGTCTCAGGAGAAATCCCTGTCTCACCTTCCTAGTTGCCATGATTTTCTCTCTTAGAAACAAACAACAGCAACCACCTTTAGTCCACAGTTTGCCAGGTGCCAGCCATTCAAGCACTTTACATATACTAGCTCTTCAATCTCATCACAACCCTGAAGAAGGCAGTATTATTATTCTCATGTTAGAGATGGAGAAGGCAAGGTCCAGAGAGGTGAAGTAACTTGCCCACAGACACACAGCTAGTCAATAGCAAGCAGTGCTTGGATTCAGACCAGGCAATCTGACACCAAAGGCTGGAATTTTTTAGTAATTTCAAATCCACAGAAAAAAAATGAAAGAATATTTAAAAGAACCTGTATATACCAACTACTAACACCTCAGTTTGTTTTTGCTTTATCATTCTCTCTCTCTCTCTCAACTGTTGAACATTTGGGAGTATATGGCTGACATGTCCATTTATCCCTTTTCAGCACACATGAAAATCTTAAGAATAATAACATTCACTTACACACCCAAAATATGATTATCTAAATCAGAAAGTTTAACATCAATACAAAATGGTATCCTCTATTCTACAGATCTTATTAAAATTTCACAAAGTTCCCAACAATATTCTTCTTGGCTACTGTTTTGTTTTTTTTTTTTTTTTTGGTGCAGAATTTTCATATCTCTTTAATTTCTTTTAATATGAAATGATTTCTTGGCCTTTCCTTGTCTTTTATTATACTGACATTTTAAAATAGGGTAGTGTGGAATTTTTTGGCTCAGAATTTCCCTCATTTGGGTCTTTCTAAGGTTTTCTCATAATAAAATTCAGAGCATGCGTTTTAGTTAGGAATCCTTGGACATGATATTTTCTCAATGCATGATTTCAGGAAGCACATGATGCTCAATTGCCCCTTTTTTTGTGCTGTTACTTTGATG
Source organism: Capra hircus (assembly GCF_001704415.2). Classification (NCBI taxonomy): domain Eukaryota; kingdom Metazoa; phylum Chordata; class Mammalia; order Artiodactyla; family Bovidae; genus Capra; species Capra hircus. Next base: position 56,984,744 of record NC_030809.1, on the reverse strand, counting down.
ATTTGGTTAAGGCAATACCTGCCGGCTTTCTCCACTCAGCTTTTTTTCCCATTGTAATTGATAAGTAACTTGCGGGGAGATGCTTTCAAAGTATGCAAGTGGCTGGTTACCACCAAACTTTCACCCATCCCTTTAGCATCCATTCTTGCTTCTTACCTGAATCATCAGCTGTGGTCAAGGTGCCCTGTCATTTCTATCACTCCTTTCACACCTGTGAGTTGAGCATCTACTGTAGCCGCTTTTCTTTTTTCCCCCCATCTAATCACATATTACCAGTAGGAACTCAGGGATTATTATTTTTTCATATCCAATAATCTATCACTATTACCATTCATTTTGATGCTCAAATGGTCCTAATCTAGCACAAGAATGTTCCAGGCTCATCTCGTATTTTCCCTATCCTAGCCCTTGGGTTCTCTTTCTCCAAGGAATGCAGTTTCCTCTTAGAGGAGAATGGCATTTAGAAACCATAGTCTGAGTCCAAGTGTGCTCATTTGATGCTGGAGTGACACAGGTTCTATTTAAAAGCCATGCTTCTAACCACAGTATGCTCCTCTTGCACTCATGCTGTGCAGCTGCCCAGACTCTACTCTCATAGTCTAAGTTGTCTACTTAGCTACCAGCAGTCAAGCTTATGGTAAAACTGCAGAGTATGTTCATCACCATGGCTTGCATTTAGGGACCTGTTTCTGGCTTGGTTTTTCCTGGCCCTGTCTTTCTTCTTTGCTTCTTTTCAACACAGGCTACACTGTTATTTTAACCAGTCCATCATCCTATCACCAAAGACAGTCAAAAATATGCCTCAAAACTCCTGTTGGCCTTGCTCTGGCCAAGGGACAGGTCATTAAGAAGACATTAAGAGACTGAGTGGGCACAATGTGAAGAAAAAAAGAGAATAAGAAAATGAATATTCATTGCCAACTCCAGTGTGGGTGTGGAGCTTTCACCTTAGGTGTGTAGACTGCAAACTCTCCAGAAATTAGTTTTTGTCCTAGAGGGATGTGCATGTTATCCAGTAGCTACACACTAAGAAGAATATCTCACCTAGAGGGAAGTCCTTAACCAGGGTAAAACTAGGAGCTCCCAATCTCACCCCAGACCAGCACACTTGAGGTCCGCCCTCCAGGTCTCCCAAGGGTTACTCCAGACATACATGGTCCAATACAGTAGCCATTAGTCTTATGTGGCTATTTCTATTTTAATTTTTTAAACTTTAAATTTGATTTAACATATAGATTCGCAGTCACACCAGCTGTATTTGCAACACTGTCCATCTAGTCAAGGCTATGATTTTTCCAGTGGTCATGTATGGATGTGAGAGTTGGACTGTGAAGAAAGCTGAGCACTGAAAAATTGATGGTTTTGAACTGTGGTGTTGGAGAAGACTCTTGAGAGTCCCTTGAACGGCAAGGAGATCCAACCAGTCCATTCTAAAGGAGACCAGTCCTGGGTGTTCATTGGAACGACTGATGCTAAAGCTGAAACTCCAGTACTTTGGCCACCTCATGCGAAGAGTTGACTCATTGGAAAAGACCCTGATGCTGGCAGGGATTGGGGGCAGGAGGAGAAGGGGATGACAGAGGATGAGATGGCTGAATGGCATCACCAATTTGATGGACATGAGTCTGAGTGAACTCCAGGAGTTGGTGATGGACAGGGAGGCCTGGCATGCTGTGATTCATGGGGTCACAAAGAGTTGGACATGACTGAACGACTGAATTGAACACAGATATAGAACCTTCCCCACACCCGACCTCCACCACCCCTCCATGACACACTCTCATCACAGGTTGTCTGATTGAACAGGACTGTTCTAGGCCAAGCAACTCAGCCAGATAAGAGAACCACATGTGGACCCTGAGGGGATCGAGTCCTGTAGGTCAGGAAGTGCTTTCCTCACTGTATGTGGAACATCGTGGAGATTTGAAGGCATACATCCTCCTATAACGGCCACCACCCTGAGGACAAGAGAAGCAGCAGCCTTCAGACAATGGCAGGGAGCTTGGTAGTCTAGCCAGGTGAATCCCTACATTGGCCTCTGTTTTAATGAACTTTGTCGCACAGAGAAAAGCTGGTTGTTTGGTGAGAGAATCTGCAGTGCTGGTCTTATGGGGGTAGAGTTTCATTCGCACATCCAACATCACGGACAAGTACCTTCAGCGTCACCTCTTTCAGCTCTCGACCCCAATGTCACTCAAGGGGGGCTTCCTTGGTCTCCTGGTTGAAAGTAGCAGTCCCAGCCCATCCTTCACATCTTCTATCTTTTGTCCTGCTTTGCTTTTCTTCTTAGCGCTGGTCACCCTCAGACTCTCAATACAAGATTTTTCTAACTTGTTTCTTGTCTGGTTTTTGTATGAAAACCCCATTGCAGTAGGGGTTTTCATGTGTTTTGCCCACTTTTGTGTTCCTGGCACCAAGAGGAAGTCTTTTCACATGACAGCCACATGACAGCTGTGTGCTGGGAAGTGAAAGTACCACGTGTGATCCACCTTTATGAGCCCCAGGCAATCCCTTGCAGAACCAGCGGGAGATGAATAAGGAGTGCAGTATTCTTTGAGAGTAAATACTATCCAACAAAACTAAACTACCCCTAAGTCCTCAAATGAACCATCTTCTTTCTCCCTACCACCTTGGCCTCCCCATGAGTGCACATACACACACACACATATGTGGGCACACACAGTTTCGGACTTATCCTGTACTGTTCTCTATTCCAAAGATGTCTTTCTACAGCAAATGCTAATCTTTCCAGCAAACTCTTATTTCCCTTTCAGCTCTCAGATGCTGCCATTTCTGGAAAGTCAGCTCAAACTCCCACAGGCTGGCTCAGGACTCCAGAACCCAGGACACAGTACATGGCCTTGTACTCATTCAACCACTTAGAACTTCCTGTTACCACATCTGCCTCCCTTCCTAAGCCAAGCTTCCCTTGACCAGTTTGTTTTTTATTCATGAAGTCTTTGCTAAATCTATTCTAATTATGAGTAAATTTTATATTTCTGTAGCATTCTCCATAGCCACCCCTCCTGAAACAGGAGGAAAGAGGGCAAGGCACAACCTCCAGAAGACTGACATAGCCATAAAACATGACAAAATCTGGTTAGAATCAACCAGGTCCATGACAGTGGAAGCTTTGACTCCCAGTGAACCTTGAACCTCATCACACTCTCATTGCAATACATTATTGTGTGCAATACACACCCATCATGACAGTTCTGAAAGCGAAGTGAAAGTGTTAGTCACTTAGTCATGTTCAACTCTTTGCGACCCCATAGACTGTAGCCTGCTTGGAATTCTCCAGGCAAGAATACTGGAGTGGGCAGCCATTCCCTTCTCCAGGGGAATCTTCCCGACCCAGGGATCGAACCTGGGTCTCCTGCATTACAAGCAGATTCTTTACCATCTGAGCCAGCAGGAAAGCCCTTCAAGACAGTTCTGAGGCCAATCATAAAAGGCCAAAAAGCAGGCAGTGGCCTGATTCCTGGAAATCTCCACCCCTTCCTCAAAATAATTGGAATATTCCTGCCACTCATCAGCCTATGAGATTACCCAGTCCATAAAAACTAACCCTACCATGTTTTGGGTCTCTCTCACCTTCAGAGATGGCCCACATTCTGTAAAGCATGTTTCTTTCTAAATCTTACCTATCTTCCTATCATTTGTCTCTCACTAAATTCTTTCTGCAATGAGACATCAAGAACCTCAAATTCTCCAGAACACCCTCAACACCTTGCAAATGTCATTTAGTGCGTACAGTGTCTGGTTCATGCTTAGCCGGTCTTTTGCTCCTGTGTAAAACCTGAATGACTGAGGCATCTGTCTGACTTCACACTCTTTCCCTGATACTCAGGTTCCAAAATGTCCTATAACAAGCCTTGGGCAAAGCCAAAGCACTCATTTTCCATATCTCAATATAATGCTTTCTTTACACATTCAACAAATCTTGGTCAGATAAAAGGCTCTTTTCATAACAGAAAATGTTGCTTATTCCTTGCAAATTAATAAATAGGCCAGTGCCTGTTCCTTGTCTCTGAGCTAACTGTTAGGCTAAAAATAAATATATAACATATAGCATTTTTTATAGGATATTAAGATCTGAGATCCCACTCATTCATTTGCTCACTCAATCATTAAACATAGATAAGCCATCTGTTTATTATCATTAGCAATAATTATACTAGTCTTGTGAAGACCAGTCACAGTTCCTGCAGTCAGATAGCTTGCAGTCTAGAGAGATAAAGGATGTAAATAAAAGAATATAAATACAGAAGAGAATAAGATTAACAGAGATAAAGGATGTAAGATGAAATTAAGGTGTCTGAGAAAAGACTTTCTTTTTTTTTTTTGGTTTCTTTTTTTAAATTTAAATTTATTTATTTTAATTGGAGGCTAATTACAATATTGTATTGGTTTTGCCATATATCAACATGAATTTGCCACGGGTGTACACGTGTTCCCCATCCTGAACCCCCCTCCCACCTCCCTCCCCATACCATCCCTCTGGGTCATCCCAGTGCACCAGCCCCAAAGGATATGTTTGCTACAGAGCCTTGGAAGGAGAGCCAGTTGTATGATGGACAGTACAATGTTAAAGGGAAGAGCGAGATGTTTATTTTAAGTGATGGGAATTCAACGAGAAACTTAAGATATCCAAAGAACTATATTGTCCTCTGCCCTTTCCTTAAGAGATAATTTAATGACTCTTCTTTGGGATGTGGACTAAGAATGCTGCTTGACATATCAGTAAACAAAGGATATTGCAGCCATCAGACACTACACCCACCCCCAGCAATGTACCTTGATGTACTCAGGATGAGAAAACACAGGATGCTGGCCCCAGCGAGCTGAGGTACACATCAAGGGAATGATTTCAGTGAGCCCAGGTTCTTGCATCTTCCCACACTTAGAGAAGTGCTAAATGCATGATTAATTAACAGTAATCTTTTTATGTTCCAACTACCTGGACTTTGTTGTAAAAACATGTATAGATCATAGCTCCTCCCTTACCTCTTCAGAGCAATCTCACAGAGCTATCTGAGTGGCTGGGTTTATGTTCTCAGAATGTTTGCTGAATAACACATAATTCTCAAGTTTTCGATTATGTATTTTTTTCATTCCACAAGGGCATCACTCGGCAAAGCTCCCAGTCTCCTAGAGGACTTGGACAAGGGCAAGACAAGGGTGGAAATGAAACAGAAGGGAAAGTGGCAGAGTGCAACCTTTAAAAGAATGACACATAGCCATAGGACATGACAAAAGCTGGTTAGAACGACCTTGAGCCTCATCATATGCTCACTGTAATACCCACAAGCGCCATAGTTCCAAGGCTAAACACAAAAGGCCAAAAAGTGGGTGGTGGCCCAATTCCTGGAAATCTCTACCCCTTCCCTTAAATAATTGAAATAATCCTCTCAATTACTGGCCTGTGAAATTACCCAGCGCATAAAACTAACCACATCGTATTTTGGGACCTCTCACCTTCTGAGATGGCCCACACTCTACGGAGTGTGCTTCTCTCTAAATAAATCCATATCTTACTCATCACTTTGTCTCTCATTGAATTCTTTCTGTGATGAGACATCAAGAACTTCCAATTCACTGGGAACAGAGAGAAGAGGCATAGTCTGAAAACAGACCCCACTCTCAATATTTTAATATATCTCCTTATAGAAATGATCACAGGAAAAAACCAAATTCCCTGTTGTTTTTTTTCTAAACTCTGAAATAAGAATATAAAATCCCCCCCCCCGCCCCCGGCAAAGGCCTATGATAATGGATTCCTCCAACTTTGACATAACTTTTAAATATTGAAACAACTTCTTCGTAAGATAAATGAATATTATAAAGTTTAATTTCTGGGCAAATACATAAATAAAGTCCCATGAGTTTTTGTGAAATGACATGCAACATGTAATCTTAAAAATAACAGCAAATCACAGAATCTCAAAGAGCAAACAAACAAATACATATGCTGCAAGAGTGGACCCCAATGAGGATAGACAGATAAATAAATCAGTAGGCTAACAAAAGTAGTAGGGAAAATGTGCATTGATTTTTTTTGCTTCTGGTGGATATGCCTGGTTAAGAATCATTTGCATTGTAAATATTTTTGTTTCTGCACTAAGTGTCTGCTTCTTGCCACTGTGGAGTCTCTGCTCACCTGCATGCTTGCATGCTGGGGCTAAGGTGAATACCTTCTCCTCTTTGTTTGCCTGCCTTGTCCTGTTGAATAATTCACTGCTTGACGCAGGAATTTCCAGGGATGCAGAACTGGGAGCTGGGGGCAGTGGTAAAGCCCAGGAATGCCAACTTCTTGCCTCTAACTACAGCTCCTGCCCAGTGCTAATCTCAGGCCCTAGCCCAGGGGGCAGCCACTCCCCAGTATTCTATTTGAACACAAGCAGTCTTACAAGCCTCAGAGCTTGGCCTTCCCACCTCCACTCCCCTCCCCATGCTCCTGCCAGCCTCATATAGTGTGAAATGCCTTAAAAATTAGAACAATTTATAGGGAATCATGTTGACAGACAGGAAAGGCTGTCAAAAGCAACAACAACAAGAAGAAATCGTGCAGAGTATGCCAAGTCCCCAGCACCACCAACTGCCTATGCAGAACAGAAAGAGCCTTCAGTGAAATTTGGGAATATGCCTTTTATGTTTCAGTTAAACACATGAGGATGCGCTGAAATGTCTGCACTTCTCACCTGGACAGGTCAGTCAGAGAGGGATCAGGTGACACCTGGGCACCAGAATTTAAATCAAGACTTCTGTTGAAGAAGCATTTGCCAACTTGGCTGAGTGCCAAGCTGGGGACTGTATGGAGATGCAATGATGAATCCTTGGGAACTTCCCAGCCTACTGGGGAAGAGGCAAGCAGACAGGCAAGCACCAAACACTGGGGTCAGGTATAGGGTCAGAGGAATGTACGAGAGGTCTGAGGGTCACAGTGGAATCACAGAGTGGTGGACAGAGAGGACAGCACCTTGAGATGAATGGGGTGGGGAAAGAAGGGCACATGCTTTGCAGTGTGGGTGGAGCCCAGAGCTCAGGGCAAGAAGAGAAGGAAACTGAGAGGCAGGTTGGAGGCCAGATCATGGACAGCGTCTGATATCCAGCTAGTGCCACCATGGACAGCCGATGCAAAGCAGTGATCAGAAAGGTCTAACTCACAGAGATCTATGATCATGGTGTCCCTAAAAAAGAAGCAGATGGGAAGCCTGCTAAATTCTGACCTGATCTGTGTGAGCATAAGACTCAGGAAATCAACTATATGCCAATAAAATTTTTTTTCAAAAAGTGAATGGGTTCAAAGAGGGACGACAGCTAAACGGCCGCCTGTCACTGGCAGAATTATTGTCTCTGCAGCTATTGCCCTTCAGAGGTCTATCACAGCATTTAATCTTAAAGAATAGAGTATGTGTCCATAAAAATAATAAAAAAAAAAAACTCTAGGTCTACTAAACAAAGTCTGCCTTGAATGACCCAAGCAGAAAGTCCCCCACCAATCAACCAATTCCCAGATATGTCAGGTAACAGACTCAGAACCCCTCAAATGAAGGAGAATCTGAGTGCTCTTGAGGAAGGATTCCTCTATCCTGCCAAAAATTAATACTGTTCTTCTCTCTCTCAGCCTGCCCTAAAGGAACCCATGGCCACTTACCAGGGTGACTGTGAACTGGAGAAGGTGAAATAATCAGACTTTGGGACTTTATTGGACACTGGTTCTAACCTAACACTCATTCCAGAAGACCCAAAACGTCGCTCTGGGTCACCAGCAGAGTAACCACTTATGGAGGTCAAGCAAATACTGGATCTTGGCTAAGTGCCAAGCCCTGAACTGCTCAGGTTCACCTTACAAGGAGCCTGGTGGGTTACAACCTTGTCCTCTGGTTACTTTCCCAATTCCAGAATGCATAATTGGAGCAGACATACCCAGGATCTGACAGGATTCCCAAATTGATTCCCTGATCCATGGAGTAGTTCAGTTCAGTCGCTCAGTCGTGTCTGACTCTTTGTGACCCCATGAATTGCAGCACATCAGGCCTCCCCGTCCATCACCAACTTCCAGAGTCCACTCAAACTCATGTCTATTGAGTCGGTGATGCCATTCAGCCATCTCATCCTCTGTCATCCCCTTCCCCTCCTGCCTTCAATCTTTCACAGCATCAGGGTCTTTTCCAAAGACTCAGCTCTTCGCATCAGGTGGTCAAACTATTGGAGTTTCAGCTTCAACATCAGTCCTTGCAATGAATATTCAGGACTGATTTCCTTTAGGATGGACTGGTTGGATCTCCTTGTAAGGTCTTTAATTATTGGGAAGACCAAATGAAAGCCACTAAAACTGCCTCTATCCAGGAAAACAGTACACCAAAAGCAATGCCACATGCCTTGATAGGCCTCAAGGGATTGCAGAGATTAGTGCCACAGCCAAGGACTTGAAGTACACTGAGGGTGATGATTCCCACCAAATTCCCATCCAGCTCTCCCATGAGGCCTAGGCAGAGGGCAGATGGACCTTAGAGAATGACAGTGGATTATCACAAGCTTAGCCAGGTGAGTGACTCTAACTTCATCTGTTGAACCAGATGTGGTTTCATTGCTTGAGCAAATTAGCTCATCTCCTGGTTCCTGGTATGCAACCATTGCTTTGCAAAGTGCTTTTTCTACATCCCTGATAATGAAGACCACCAGACGTAGTTTGCTTTCAGCTGGCAACGCCAGAAATACACCTTCACTGTCCCACCTCAGTTCAGTTCAGTTCAGTTCAGTCGCTCAGTTGTGTCCGACTCTTTGTGACCCCATGAATCACAGCACACCAGGCCTCCCTGTCCATCACCATCTCCCGGAGTTCACTCAGACTCATGTCCATCGAGTCAGTGATGCCATCCAGCCATCTCATCCTTAGTTGTCCCATTCTCCTCCTGCCACCAATCCCTCGCAGCATTAGAGTCTTTTCCAATGAGTCAACTCTTCGCATGAGGTGGCCAAAGTACTGGAGCTTCAGCTTTAGCAACATTCCTTCCAAAGAAATCCCAGGGTTGATCTGCTTCAGAATGGACTGGTTGGATCTCCTTGCAGTCCAAGGGACTCTCAAGAGTCTTCTCCAACACCACAGTTCAAACGCATCAATTCTTCAGCGCTCAGCCTTCTTCACAGTCCAACTCTCACATCCATACATGACCACTGGAAAAACCATAGCCTTGACTAGACGGACCTTAAGTCGGCAAAGTAATATCTCTGCTTTTGAATATACTATCTAGGTTGGTCATAACTTTTCTTTCAAGGAGTAAACGTTCTTTAACTTCATGGCTGCAGTCACCATCTGCAGTGATTTTGGAGCCCCAAAAAATAAAGTCTGACACTGTTTCCCCATCTATTTCCCATGAAGTGATGGGACCGGATTCCATGATCTTCATTTTCTGAATGTTGAGCTTTAAGCCAGCTTTTTCACTCTCCTCTTTCATTTTCATCAAGAGGCTCTTTAGCTCTTCTTCACTTTCTGCCATAAGGGTGGTGTCATCTGCATATCTGAGGTTATTGATGTTTCTCCCAGAAATCTTGATTCCAGCTTGTGTTTCTTCCAGTCCAGCGTTTCTCATGATGTACTCTGCATAGAAGTTAAATAAGCAGGGTGACAATATACAGCCTTGACATACTCCTTTTCCTATTTGGAACCAGTCTGTTGTTCCATGTCCAGTTCTAACTGTTGCTTCCTGACCTGCATACAGATTTCTCAAGAGGCAGGTCAGGTGGTCTAGTATTCCGATCTCTTTCAGAATTTTCCACAGTTTATTGTGATCCACACAGTCAAAGGCTTTCGCATAGTCAATAAAGCAGAAATAGATGTTTTTATGGAACTCTCTTGCTTTTTCCATGATCCAGCAGATGTTGGCAATGTGATCTCTGGTTCCTCTGCCTTTTCAAAAACCAGCTTGAACATCAGGGAGTTCACAGTTCATGTATTGTTGAAGTCTGGCTTGGAGAATTTTGAGCATTACTTTACTAGCATGTGAGATGAGTGCAATTGTGCGGTAGTTTGAGCATTCTTTGGCATTGCCTTTCTTTGGAATTGGAATGAAAACTGACCTTTTCCAGTCCTGTGGCCACTGCTGAGTTTTCCAAATTTGCTGGCATATTGAGTGCAGCACTTTCACATCATCATCTTTCACGATTTGAAATAGCTCAACTGGAATTCTATCACCTCTACTAGCTTTGTTCATAGTGATGCTTTCTAAGGCCCACTTGACTTCACTTTCCAAGATGTCTGGCTCTTGATTAGTGATCACATCATCATGATTATTTGGGTCGTGAAGATCTTTTTTGTACAGTTCTTCCATGTATTCTTGCCACCTCTTCTTAATATTTTCTGCTTCTGTTAGGTCCAGACCATTTCTGTCCTTTATTGAGCCCATCTTTGTATGGAATGTTCCCTTGGTATCTTTAATTTTCTTGAAGAGATCTCTAGTCTTTCCCATTCTGTTCTTTTCCTCTATTTCTTTGCATTGATTGCTGAAGAAAGCTTTCTTATCTCTTCTTGCTATTCTTTGGAACTCTGCATTCAGGTGCTTATATCTTTCCTTTTCTCCTTTGCTTTTCGCCTCTCTTCTTTTCACAGCTATTTGTAAGGCCTCCCCAGACAGCCATTTTGCTTTTTTGCATTTCTTTTCCATGGGGATGGTCTTGATCCCTGTCTCCTGTACAATGTCATGAACCTCATTCCATAGATCATCAGGCGCTCTATCTATCAGATCTAGGCTCTTAAATCTATTTCTCACTTCCACTGTGTAATCATAAGGGATTTGACTGAGGTAATAGCTGAATGGTCTAGTGGTTTTCCCTACTTTCTTCAATTTGAGCCTGAATTTGGTAATAAGGAGTTCATGATCTGAGCCACAGTCAGCTCCCGGTCTTGTTTTTGTTGACTCTATAGAGCTTCTCCTTCTTTGGCTGCAAAAAAGATAATCAATCTGATTTTGGTGTTGACCATCTGGTGATGTCTGTGTGCAGAGTCTTCTCTTGTGTTGTTGGAAGAGGGTGTTTGCTATGACCAGTGCATTTTCTTGGCAAAACTCTATTAGTCTTTGCCCTGCTTCATTCCGCATTCCAAGGCCAAATTTGCCTGTTACTCCAGATGTTTCTTGACTTCCTACTTTTGCATTCCAGTCCCCTGTATTGAAAAGGACATCTTTTTGGGGTGTTAGTTCTAAAAGGTCTTGTAGGTCTTCATAAAACCGTTCAACTTCAGTTTCTTCAGCATTACTGGTTGGGGCATAGACTTGGATAACTGTGATATTGAATGATTTGCCTTGTAGATGAACAGAGATCATTCTGTTGTTTTTGAGATTGCATCGAAGTACTGCATTTTGGACTCTTTTGTTGACCATGATGGCTACTCCATTTCCTCTGAGGGATTCCTGCCCGCAGTAGTAAGGATGTAACAACTCTCCAGCCCTACATTACAATTTAGTCCCAGGGACCCTGATCATCTTTCTCTTCCATAGGACACACTGGTCTGTTACACTGATGACATTATGCTGACTGGACCCAATGAGCAAGATGTAGAAACCAATCCAGACACATTGGTAAAACACTTATATGCTAGAGAGCGATAAATAAATCCCAGGAAAATTCAGGGTCTGTCCATTTCAATAACAGTTGTAGGGGTGCAGTGATTGAGGGCATGGTGAGCTGTCCCTTCTAAAGTGAGGGGATACACTGTTGCATCCAATGCCCCTACTAACAAAGAAAAGGTGCCATACCTCGAGGGACCTCTTTGGATTTTGGAGGCAACAAAGGTATGTTACTCTAGTTCAGTGACCCCAAGGCTGCTAGTTTTGAGTGAAGCTTTGTACAAAGAAGGCGCTGCAACAGGTCCAGCTGCTGGGCAAGCTGCTCTGATATTTGGGCCACATAACCCAGTGAGTCAATCATGCTAGAGTGTCACTGGTGGATAGAGATGCTGTTTGGAGACTTTGTTAGGACCCTTTATGTGAATCACAGATTAGGCCTTTAAGATTGTGGAGTAAGGCTCTGCCATCACCTATGGATAACTATTCTCCTTTCGAGTAATGGCTTTTGGACCACTACTGAGTCTTAGTGGAGACTCAATGCTTAACTGGGCCACCAAACTACCATCTGACCTAAGCTGCCCATCACAGCCTGGGTGTTGTCTGATTCACCAAACTGTGAAGTAGGGTGTACACAGTAGGATTCCATCATCAAGTTTTCAAGTTCAAATTGGCACTTACCAAGATAATTGCCAGTGACTGAACAGGAAGGCATTTGCCATCTGCCTCTACTGAGATTGCTGCTATCGCTGGTGCCCTTCACCAACTCCTGAGGGAGTGCAAGGTGGAGTGAGGTACTCTGTGCTCCAGGGAATCTGGTGGGACAGGTCTTTAGATAGTTGGATGTTTTTAGGAACAGATTTTATGATCTCAATCCTTGCATCTCCTCATATCTGAAAGTGAAAAGTGAAAGTGAAGTCGCTCAGTTGTGTCCGACTCTTTGCAACCCCATGGACTGTAGCTACCAGGCTCCTCTGTCCATGGGATTTTCCAGGTGAGAGTACTGAAGTGGGTTGCCATTTCCTTCTCTGGGGGATCTTCCCAACCCAGCGGTCGAACCCGGGTCTCCTGCATTGCAAGCAGACGCTTTATGGTCTGAGCCACCAGGGAAGTCTCATATCTATCTCATATCTAGAGAAGCACTAAATCCCTTCATGGTGACATCAGACCCTCATGACTAACAAAAAACCTAAGTAAATTGAGTGCTTCATGGTATTGAACTCCCCCTTCATCAAAACCTTATATATTGACTTTCCCCACTGCTGCTTTGGAGCAGTCAGTCTCTCAGAGCTATCCTCATTTTGCCCCAAATAAAGCTTAACTCACAATTCTCAAGTTGTACATCTTTTTTAGTGGACAAAGTGCAAGCGGTATAGACAAGATTTGGCTCCTTACCTGCCACACCTTAATACCAGGCCTGATCAAACTTAATTCAATGTAATATATCACTCCTTCAACAAAAGGATCACCTCATCTCTGAAAGCATGATGCCCCTGGATAGGGAAAACTTGGCATCCACCCTCAGGGGTACTGGTGGGTGGACAGCTGTGTAAAAGCCAAGGGTACAATGGGCTGAATTCATACTTAGCAAATTACCATTGCTCATGGTCACGCACATGGACACTGGGACTTGAGGGCCCCTTTAATGACAGATTAATACAGTGAAATTGAAATACTCAAGCTTCTGGGAGTTTGCCCTGTTCCACACAGCACTCCCTGCATAGTTGATTTAATGCTGTGCCTGGAAGGCCTTCGGCATGATATATTAATTTATTGGCATTTAGATTTATGGGCTTCAAGACATGCTAAGTGAATATAATTAAAATTAGCCAACCTGACCCTTGCTGTTCTCAAGCCTATAAGACAGTTGAGAGAATTTATATTTCTCTGCAAGCATGGGAGTGTGTTGGAACCAACTCAGTTTTGGGGAGACTGTTTTGCTTCCTTCAGTCAGGCGGGAAGAAGGAAACAGCATATATTAGCCACACTGTAAAGCCCTTATTTAAGTTCAGAGGCACTTTCCTGGCTTACTCTGTAGGTTGTATAATGTACTGAGCTTTTAAAGACTGCCAGATAGGCAATGATAAAAAAGAACAGGTTTCCAGCTGAATTGGCTGGCAGAAACTGCATCACTAAACCGCTGATAGCAACTACTTTAAGAACAACTTTAAAGGGCCTAAAGCATAAAACAAGAGGACTCACAAACAGGATAAAATTTAAAAAGGGAAGGTAGACATACAGAAGTAAGTTAACAACAAAACAACATCATTACAAAACTAATAGTACATTAGAAACCCTGAGAAATGAATAAAACCACTGATTTTAATTGCTCATTTGCAGGAAAAGCTTGAGAAGATGTTTATTTAACAACACACAAACTATTTCTATGTGCCAACACTGTTCTAAACCCTTTATCAAAATCAACTCTTCATCTTCATTACAGTCATATGAGATAAAGACAACTATTACTTCTGCTTACCAAAGAAGGAAAATTAGGCACAGAGAGGTTTAGCATCTTGTCCAAGGTCACACAGCTAACATGCAGCTGTCTGGTTTCAAGAGTAAACAACTCCATTATGATGAACAATAATAATATCAAACAAAAATTCATAAACATAATAATCAGTGTCATCTGCATATGACTTGCTCTCGGCCGAGCACGGTTTTAAGAGCTCTACCTATATTAAGATTTTTATTTCTAGAAGCTTTCCTATGAAACAAGCAGCTCAGGGAGGTTAAGCAACAGGATAGTGAAAACAGATGAAAAGCAGAAAGATAACAAAAGAAATAATCATGAGGGAAAAGACAAAAGCAATCAAAACACTTCCCAAAATATGGACCATGTAATTATTCCAAAACAGTCTCTGAAATTCAGGGGGAAAATAATCTATATATTAAAAAAGCACATTTTAACCCAGGAAATATAAACAAAGCACAAAATGTTGAAATATCTTATATTCTAATTAACTATTACAACTAAAAGGAAAAAAGAAAGAATTTTTCAAGCATCCTGACAGACAATAAATAATCTAGAAAGATAAAAAATATACATCTGGTATCAAATTTCTCCATGGTAACAGTAATGTCAAGTTAACAGAGCAACATCTACAAGTCCTGAAATAAAAAAGCGTAGGCTACTCAGCCAAGATATCACATAGGGTTAAAAGCCAAGACACCTTTTAAAATCACTTAGGGAATAGGTTAATGTATGCAATCATGATAACCTCAGAGATTATCAAATCCAAAAATCTTTATTCAAGAAAACATTTTACAAAAAATCTGGACAATTAAGGCAGAGAATTAAAGAATCTGGACCCAGTGTTCACAACAGTATTATTCAAAATAGCCAAGATATGGAAGCAACCTAAGTGTCCATCAACAGATGAATGGGTAAAGAAGATGCTGTACACACACACATTACACATACACAATAGAATATTACTCAGCCATAGAAAGAATGAAATCCTGCCATGTGCAACAATATGGATGGACTTAAAGGCATTGTGTGTGCTTAGTCACTCAGTTATGTCCAACTCCTTGCGACCCCCATAGACTAGCCCGCCAGGCTCCTCTGTCCATGGAGATTCTCCTGGCAAGAATACTGGAGTGGGTTGCCATACCCTCCTCCAGGGGATCTTCTCAACTCAGGGATCAAAGCCAGGACTCCCACATTGCCACCAGGGAACCATTAAGGGCATTATGCCAAGTGAAATACATCAGGCAGAGAAAGATAAATACAGTATGATATAACTTCCATGTGGAATCTATAAAATTCAACAAACTAGAAAATATTAACAGAAAAGAAACAGACTCAGAGCAAACTAGTGGCTACCCTGTGGAAGGAGGGAAGGAGGAGGGGCAATACAGGGGTAGGGGATGAAGAGTACATACTATTGTGTATAAAATAAGCTACAAGGATGTATTGTACAACATGGGAAATATATGGGTTATAACCTTTAAAAATTGTGAATCATTATACTGTACATCTATAACAAACAATACTATACATCACATGGAACAACGGACTGGGTCAAAATTGGGAAAGGAGTATGTCAAGGCTACATATTGTCATTCTGCTTATTTAACTTCTATGTAGAGTACATCATACGAAATGTCTGGCTGGATGAAGCACAAGCTGAAATCAGATTGCCAGGAGAAATATCAATAACCTCAGATATGCAGATGACATCACCCTATTGCAGAAAGAGAAGAGGAATTAAAGAGCCTCTTGATGAAGGAGAAAGAGAAGAGTGAAAAAGCTGGCTTAAAACTCACCATTCAAAAAATGAAGATCATAGTATCCAGTCCCATCACTTCATGGCAAATAGACGGGGAAACAATGACAGACTTTATTTTCCTGGGCTCCAAAATCACTGCAGATGGTGAAACTGCAGCCATGAAATTAAAAGACGCTTGCTCTTTGGAAGAAAAGCTATGACAAACCTAGACAGATATTAAAAAGCAGAGACATTACTTTGCCAACAAAGGTCCATATACCCAAAGCTATGGTTTTTCCAGTAGTCATGAATGGATGTGGACCATAAAGAAGGCTGAGCACCAAAGAATTGGTGCTTTTGAACTGTGGTGTTGGAGAAGACTCTTGAGAGTCCTTTGGACTGCAAGGACATCCAACCAGTCCATCCTAAAGGAGATCAGTCCTGGATGTTCATTGGAAGGACTGATGCTGAAGCTGAAACTCCAATACTTTGGGAAACTGATGCAAAGAGCCAACTTATTGGAAAAGACCCTGATGCTGGGAAAGATAAAAGGCAGAAGGAGAAGGGGATGACAGTGGACAAGATGGTTGGATATCATCACCAACTCAATGGACATGAGCTTGAGCAAGCTCCAGGCGATGGTGAAGGACAGGGAAGCCTGGCATGATGCAATCCACGGGATTGCAAAGAGTCCAACACGGCTGAGTGACTAAACAACAAATAACATATAGTATTGTACATCAACTATATTTCAATCAAAAAGAATAATAATAAAGAAAAATAAATAAAGAATTTGGAAATGGAAAATTTATTTAAAATCTGGAGGTCAGCAATGAATCTGTTTACATCTACAGGCAACACTCAACAACTATAGGAATTTTGCTTACTGAATAAGAATATTGTATGTCCTGATAATATTAAAAATAAGTAACAGAAAGGTACAAGAGGATATACAGGACAAAATGTAAATAATACTGACATTTTCATCTTAGCATGGAGTTAGCCAATACTGTATAAAACAGAGAAACATAGCTGAACACTATTTCATCCTCTCAATTGTTTTCATAATCTCTCTTTTAAACTTGAAGGTATTTTCTTACTTTGTTTCCTCTGACTGCCTTTGTTTATTCTTGGGCAACAATAAATAATAATTGAACTAGGTACCCTCCACTGAACATTCATTCTGCACCAGGCATCGTGGCCACCCACCCCAGCAGCTGCACAGCAAGTCCAAGAGATGGATGATGGGCAGCAGAGAACAGACCGAGGCTGAGGGTGTGACAGGCCCCGCCCTCAAATGCAGACTTGGAGGAGCCAATCATTCTGAGGCCACTACTGGGCTTCCATAACCTCTGCCCTCCTCCATCCTAACAGAGCTGTTCAGCTGACAGCCACAGGAAGTGTCATCTGAAGAAGGAGTAGTGGGCCTGGCATCAGGGAACAGTCAGTCCTGTTGGGTCAAATCGTGTTCACTGAACTAAGAAGAATGCAATGCATTTTTTTAATTTTCCATAAAAGAGTGTTATTACACTTGGTAAGGGTGCATGTATGTAAAACAAGGTAGAAAATAAAAATAATTGCATGCATGCCCAGTTGAGGCAAATTTTGGACCAAAGATAACAAAGAGACCAAAAAATCCAACTGCCACTTCTGAAGAGCCTGCAGCAAAAACAGGATGTTGGGAGCAAAAACAGGGTACTGTGCATGCCCCCTGCACTCAACACCACCAGAGCTGTGGGCAAATCACCTAAGCCACCCCTCCAGCCCCAACCCTGGACACACCCCTATCCTAACCCCATAGAAGGAGCCGGCTTGCCCCCACTCAGCCAAAGAGTGAGCAAGGGAACCTGCTGCTTCTTGCTCCTACCTGGTGCAGTAGGGACCTCAGTAGAGCCTTGCCTGGTTAAAAAAAAAAAAAAAAAAATCCTAATGTCAAGCACTGCTTGTATTTAAAGATCTTCAACATGCAACCTATGGTGAAGGCTAGACTCCTGGTGAAGCTAAGCAGTGCTCACTGAGCTGCCAGGGTGCAGAACTGGGGGTGAGGGGTAAAGAAAAGTCTACTCTGACCTCCTAGGGACACAGAGTGCCTAGTGCCTACTATATATAAAATAGGTAACCAACAAGGCAGTGGCACCCCACTCCAGTACTCTTGCCTGTAAAGTCCCATAGATGGAGGAGCCTGGAGGGCTGCAGTCCATGGGGTCACTGAGGGTCGGACATGACTGAGCGACTTCACTTTCACTTTTCACTTTCATTTTACATTGGAGAAGGAAATGGCAACCCACTCGAGCGTTCTTGCCTTGAGAATCCCAGGGATGGGGGAGCCTGGTGGGCTGCCGTCTATGGGGTCGCACAGAGTTGGACACGACTGAGGCGACTTAGTAGTAGTAACCAACAAGGACCTACTGTATAGTACAGGGAACTCTGCTCAATTATCTTGTAATTACCTATAATGAAAAAAAAATCTGAATACATATACAAAACTAGAAAATAATTTTATTTACATATAATTGGTCTATATATACAACTTCCCAGGTGGGCACTAGTGGCAAAGAATCCACTTCTCAATGCAAGAGATGTGAGAAAGTTGGGTTCAATCCTTCATTTGAAAAGAGCCTCTGGAGGAGGACATGGCAACCCACTCCAGCATTTTTGCCTGAAGAATCTGGAAAGTATACATATATGTATATGTATATGTATATGTATATGTATATATATATACATTCATACCACCCCACTCCAGTACTCTTGCCTGGAAAGTCCCATGGATGGAGGAGCCTGGTGGGCTGCAATCCATGGGGTCACGAAGAGTCGGCGGACACGACTGAGCGACTTCCCTTTCACTTTTGACTTTCATCCATTGGAGAAGGAAATGGCAACCCACTCCAGTGTTCTTGCTTGGAGAATCCCAGGGATGGGGGAGCCTGGTGGGCTGCCATCTATGGGGTCGCACAGAGTCGGACATGACTGAAGCGACTTAGCAGCAGCAGCAGCATACATTCATACATATATATAATTGAAAATAATTAAATAAAAATAAGTACATATCTTCCAACCTTTTCTATAACTGAATATAATTTCTGTCTCAAGCCTCCATCCTGTCAATTCCAGAAAAGACTAATCATATGTATTTTATGTATATGAGGCTTTTTCTCCCCAGTGTGCTTTCTCTGTTGCTCACCAGGGCAGTGTCTGAGCTCTGAAAATTTATAAATCCCACCCAGGCCTGAGTGGATGGTGTCTGGTCCGAGACTATGGCCCTCAGAGATGCTGACAGCTGCTGAGCTGACCAGGACCCAGCCTGTCTCTTTTCTACTGGAATGAGAAGGTGCTTTCCCACCCAGGCTCCAGGCTCCCCTCTCCAGAACATCTTCTCCCCATCCAGTGGGTACCCCTTCTTGGCTCCTTCTACCCCATTCTGGAACATCCCATGGATTTCCCAGGCCCTCTCAGCCTAGACCCTTCTGTGACCAGGTCTACTCTATATATCAGGCTGAGGGAAGGTGGGAAGGAGGGGGCTTAGAGGGATTCACTGCCTCCCAAGCTGGTAAAGCAGAGAAGGCAATGGCAACCCACTCCAGTACTCTTGCCTGGAAAATCCAAAGGACAGAGGAGCCTGGTAGGCTGCAGTCCATGGGGTCGCTAGGAGTCAGACACAACTGAGAGACTTCACTTTCACTTTTGACTTTCATCCATTGGAGAAGGAAATGGCAACCCACTCCAGTATTCTTGCCTGGAGAATCCCAGGGACGGGGGAGCCTGGTGGGCTGCCATCTATGGGGTCGCACAGAGTCAGACACAATTGAAGCGACTTAGCAGCAGCAGCAGCAGCAAGCTGGTAAAGAATCCGCCTGCAGTTCGGGAGACCTGGGTTCAATCCCTGGGTTGGGAAGATCCCTTGGACAAGGGAAAGGCTACCCACTCCAGTGTTCTGCCCTGGAGAATTCCATGGACTGTATTGTCCATGGGCTTGCAAAGAGTCAGATATGACTGAGCAACCTTCACTCACTCACTTAAGCCCCCTCTACCTGCCCAGGCTCAGGAAGAAGACCAAGATCTTCCTATCCCTGCAGTGCCACGTTTATCTGACGTGGCGGCTGCCCCTTCACCCCAGGAGCCTGCAGCCAAGTATCTTTTTCATTTGTCCATTGTTGCTTCTTTTTCCACAGTAGGTAAGTGGGTCCAACCCTCTTCAACGTCAAGAGCTGAGATGGGAGGAGAGTGTTCTAAATTCTAAAAGAAAGATTACCAAGAATGAAAGCTACATTTGTTACCATGTCAAAATATCACCACCCACTTCCATTCAACATCAATGTGGGCAGACAGCCACAGGCAGGCAGAAACACACAGGCAGAGACGTGCCTCTGTGCTCAAAGAAATGGGCTTTGGCTTCTGGAAAACTCTTCCTGTGCCACTGCCTGCATGCTTCCGCGGCTGCAGAACCTGCAAGGTCTCACTGTCCTGGCTGGTGTGGATCCTCCCACTCCCTGATGCAACTGCCTTAGGAAAGAGTCCAGGCACTGAGTACCCAGAACTGCCCTAGGCATCTGAGATCCTGCTCCACTCTGAGGTTGTCGTGGATTCCCTAAGGAGTCCTGGGCAGCCAGGCAGCAACTAGGCCCTGGAAGCAGAAACTGAGATTCAGCAGCTTACACACAGATAGGGCATGATGGACGCTGGAGACCAAAACCACACCTGAGTCAACCAGCCCTGATTTAGGAGACAGTGGGCCAGCCACTCCACAGTCACCATGCAACGTCACCACCTCTCCTGGCATCACCTTAGCACGGAGGATGACTATTCTATGGCAAACTGAGTGAAAAGATTTCCCTTCACAGCTGTTGCTGCACCTGTATGACTCTTTCCCCACCCCTCTCAACTGGGTTCCAGCAATGAGCACATTCCCCTTCTAAACTGATAGTCGCTCAGTCGTGTCCGAATCTTTGAGACCCCATAGACTGTAGCCCACCAGGCTCCTCTGTCCATGGCCCCTCTGTCCGGGATTCTCCAGGCAAGAATACTGGAGTGGGTTGCCATTCCCTTCTCCAGGAGATCTTCCTAATCCAGGAATGAAACCTGCGTCTCCTGCATTGCAGGTGGGATGTTTACCATCTGAGCCAAAAGGGAAGATGCTTTCCCTTCTAAACAAGGGTGGAATTGGTTCTGGGGTAGTGGGGGTTCCTTCCTGGAAGGGAAGTGTCCTGCCCAGGGGCCAGCAGTCCTGGAGATGCCCATGGGGTGGTGGTCCTGGAGGCCCCACACCCTCTTCCAAGGGCAGCAGCGCAGGTGGCATTCAGGGACAAAGCACAGACTCAGCCTCAGACGTGGGCTCAGACCTGGCCCAGCTGGGAATCTGTTTCCTAAGGGAGCCATGCTTGCTAAAGCCACAACCTCCATCTGACCATGTCCTGCTCACAGGGCCAGCAGGGGTCAAGCAAAAAAGCAGGACATTACCATCCTGGCGCCTCAGCTGATGGAAACAGGGCCTTACAGGCATCTTATCTCCCCCAGCCCTTCTGTTTTAGGTGGAAGAGGTCATAAAGGGCAGCCAGTTTCTTCTTTACGATTTTGGCATCTCGAGGTTTGGGACATGCTCACACTGACCCTCTCGATGGCCAGCTCTATCCACTTCATGCCCCCAGGCCTTCCATAACCCTAACCCTAACCATCAACATAACCAGGTGGTTCAACCCCATTCTTTGTATCTTTATTCTATAGACTCTACAAGTGTGGGGCATCCACAAAGCATGATTATTTTTGGAACAGTTCTTACTCTATGTTGAGGACTCCTAATTCCAAAGATGAATTATACAGAATTCCCTTGAAAAACTCCTCAACAGCCATTTCAAAGCTTGGGCCATCAGCCTGTTTACAAGCAGATACTGGCGAGTTTACGTGGTGTCTGGCAGAGGGGGAGGCGGGTGGTTGAGCAGCCGGTGTGTCAGGCCTCAGTTCAGTTGCTCAATGTCTGACACTTTGCAACCCCGTGGACTGCAGCACGCCAGGCTTCCCTGTCCATCACCAACAACTTTTGGAGCTTACTCAAACTCATGTCCACTGAGTTGGTGATGCCATCCAACCATCTCATCCTCTGTTGTCCCCTTCTCCTCCCGCCTTCAATCTTTCCCAGCATCAGGATCTTTTACAATGAGCCAGTTTTTCACATCAGGTGGCCAAAATATTGGGGTTTCAGTTTCAGCATCAGTCCTTCCAATGAATATTCAGGACTGATCTCCTTTAGGATGGACTGGTTGGACCTCCTTGCAGTCTAAGAGACTCTCAAGAGTCTTCTCCAACACCACAGGTCAAAAGCATCAACTCCTCAGTGCTCAGCTTTCCATACACTCTCACATCCATACACGACTACTGGAAAAACCATAGCTTTGACTAGATGGACCTTTATTGGCAAAGTAATGTCTCTGCTTTTTAACATGCTGTCTGGGTGTGTCATAGCTTTTCTTTCAAGGAGCAAGCGTCTTTTAATTTCATGGCTGCAGTCACCATCTGCAGTAATTTTGGAGGCCCCCAAAATAAAGTCTCTCACTGTTTCCATTGTTTCTCCATCTTTTTGCCATGAAGTGATGGGACTAGATGTCATGATCTTAATTTTCTGAATGTTCAGTTTTAAGCCGACTTTTTCACTCTCCTCTTTCATTTTCATCAAGAGGCTCTTTAGCTCTTCACTTTCTGCCATAAGGGTGGTGTCATCTGCATATCTGAGGTTATTGATATTTCTCCCGGCAACCTTGATTTCAGCTTGTGCTTCATCCAGCCCAGCGTGTCTCATGATGTACTCTGCATATATGTTAAATAAGCAGAGTGACAATATACAGTCTTGATGTACTCCTTTTCCTATCTGGAACCAGTCTGTTGTCCCATGTCCAGTTCCAACAGTTCCTTACTGACCTGAATACAGATTTCTCAGGAGGCAGGTCAGGTGGTCTGGTATTTCCATCTCTTGAAGAATTTTCAACAGTTTGTTTTGATCTACACAGTCAAAGGCTTTGGCACAGTCAATGAAGCAGAAGTGGATGTTTTTCTGGAACTCTCTTGCTTTTTCCATGATCCATTGGATGTTTGCAATGTGATCTCTGATTCCTCTGCCTTTTCTTAAATCCAGCTTGAACATCGGGAAGTTCATGGTTCACATACTGCTGAAGCCTGGCTTGGAGAATTTTGAGCATTACTTTACTAACATGTGAAATGAGTGCAATTGTGCGGTAGTTTGAGCATTCTTTTGCCTTGCCTTTCTTTGGAATTGGAATGAAAACTGACCTTTTCCAGGCCTGTGGCCACTGCTGAGTTTTCCAAATTTGCTGGCATATTGAGTGCAACACTTTTACAGCATCATCCTTTAGGATTTGAAATAGCTCCACTGGAATTCCATCACCTCCACTAGCTTTGTT
The DNA here is from genome assembly GCF_001704415.2 of Capra hircus. Taxonomy (NCBI): domain Eukaryota; kingdom Metazoa; phylum Chordata; class Mammalia; order Artiodactyla; family Bovidae; genus Capra; species Capra hircus. The sequence goes on along the minus strand of NC_030809.1, from coordinate 56,961,554 downwards.
CATAGTAATGCTTCCTAAGTCCAAAGTCCACTTGACTCTGCATTCCAGGAAATCTGGCTCTAGGTGAGTGATCACACTATTGTGGTTATCTAGGTCATGAAGATCTTTTTTTATAATCCTTCTATGTATTCTTGCCACCTCTTCTGAATATCTTCTGCTTATTTGGTCCATACTATTTCTGTTCTTTATTGTGCCTGTCTTTGCATGAAATGTTCCCTAATGTATTTCTAATTTTCTTGAAGAGATCTCTAGTCTTTCCCATTCCACTGTTGTCCTTTATTTCTTTCCCTCCCCTCCACTTGCCCTGCCAACTAAGAAGAGAGGTGTTCACAGGAAAGGATGCTCACTGAATCTCTGCACAGATATTCAGAGTTGTTAGCCCTGTGTTACAGATGGGGGCTTCCCTGATTGCTCAGTTGGGAAAGAATCTGCCTGCAGTGCAGGAAACCCTGGTTCAATTCCTGGATAGGGAAGATCTGCTGGAAAAGGGATAGGCTACCCACTCTAGTATTCTTGGGCTTCCCTTGTGGTTCAGCTGGTAAAGAATCTGCCTGCAATGCAGGAGACCAGGCTTCAATCCCTGGGTTAGGAAGATCCCCTAGAGAAGGGAAAGGCTACCCACTCCAATGTTCTGCCCTGGAGAATTCCATGGACTGTATAGTCCATGGGATTGCAGAGTTGGACAAAACTGAGCGACTTTCACTTTCACAGATGGAGGAACGACATCAGAGAGTAAAAGAAATTGGTCAAGGTCCCTGGGAGAGTGAGTAGAAGAGGCAGGACCATGAGGCAGGTCAGCATGTCCCCAAAGCCTATGAGCATTATAGACGCCGCTGTCCTTCATGTAACCTTTCCTGTAAGACACTCTCTCTGAGGGTCACATGAGGGATGGGGAAGGTGCCAGACACGGTAAGGTGATGGATGTTCCATAGGCATTATCTTGTTCCATCCTCACAGCATCTCCTGCGGTGCGAAAGGAGACTGAGATACAATTCACCTAAGTGACAAGGTGAGGGTCACTTGACCGATCCTCCTTCATCTTTGGGTCCAGGGCTGGGGGGAGGAACAAGAGGAAACAGAACCAGCTTCTGAGCAGTTGCCCTGACACAGCTGAGCACAAAGTGCCCTGCCCCCGGCCCCATGGGGAAACAACTTTCCAAATCTGCCTGCACAGAAGCCACTGCCTTTGCCCTGACCCCAGCGTGTGCTGTGGTCCCTGTGGGTGAGGAGGGGCTCCCCTGCTTCCTATCACAAGCTTCTCTTGCTGTCAAACTCTGGGCTCAGCTCTCTCAGGCCGTTCCCACCCCTGCTCAGACCACTGAGGTCTGCCCCTCACTCCTCCAACCCAGGCCCTCACCAGCTGTCCCCCAAACACCGCCTGACCATGCCTCCCACAGCCACAGGTCCAGGGATGCCCTCACTGCCCCAGATCACACTCTCAGCTGCCAGTAAAACCATCTGACAACAGTGGCTTTAACAAGGCAGAGGATTTGTCCCCTGTCCCATAAGTGAAGTCCATGGGGTGCATTGTCCAAAGCTTCATTGTGACTAGGCCCCCTACCTTTCTGCTCCAGTCTCCTTAGCATAGGGTCTTAACTTCTCTAGTAGCCAAATGGTCCAAGATGGCTGCAGGAGCTCCAGACATCATACCCAAGTTCCAGGTGGCAACAAGCAGAAGAGGGGGAACCCCACCTGCAGTCAGGGATGATGAATTCACTGGCGCCTATGACACAGTGCCCGGTTGTGCAGGAGCAGATTGGCAGAAGGCAGAGGGGAGGTAGGCTTGCCCCAGGAATGGGGCTTTTCCAGACTTGCTGGAGGAAAGCAGAGATGAGAGCGCCCATGGGGATAGGGAAGCAACACTGAAAGGATACATCACAGAGAACTCTAAGTTGGGTAGGGAGACAGAAAGGGGGGCTGCCTGGGTGGGTGTGGAGCAGCAGGAAGCTGAGGTCACAAAGTGGCTGAGGGGCAGAGAGCTGAGGGAAGGGTTGGAGAGTCTCAGTAATATCCAGGATCCAAAGGGATGCAGGCATGGGCGGTGGACCTACACTCCCAGCGATGGTCTGCAGAGACAAGGAGGCCGAGAAAGCTGAGGCCAGTGTGTATGAGCGTACGAGGCAGATCATCAGGTGAAAGATGACACACTGAGGAGGTGGCGAGCAGATCCCAGCACAGGTGCAAGGCTCAGGTGTCAACAAACAGCAGTGACTGGGCCATGGTGACTGGGGCAACAGGAGGGCAGTGGGGGATGGGAGAGGACCTTGGAGTTCTGACTACACATCCCATCTCCACTGGAGGGGAGGAAATCAACAGCCCCAGGCAGGAGGGGAGGGATGTTTCCAGGAGGGGTAAGCAAGGGTACAGAAGTGGGCAAGTGAGTGGTGAGCGCTGGAGCACGGCAGAATTCATTCTGGTGGAGAAGCCACCCATGGGGACCACGGGGATGCCATGGGGCTGGAGGCGTAGAGTTTGACAAAAAAAGATGAGGCTCAGATTGGGCGGGATAGGGGTAGATGGTAAACTGGGCCCAGAGCCCATCTGGATTCAACAGCACCCCTGAAGCACAAGGAGAACCCCACTCCAAGGCCACATGGCCCAGTTCCATCCATACCCGGCGCCCGAGTTTACAGGGGAAAAGGACCAGCCGTCTTATGTTTTTTAATTCCGAATCTGGTGACCTGAAGTTTCCTGGGACGGGACTTCGGAAGAACCTACAGGAGTCGAAAGGGCAGCATGTCCAGACCCAAGTCACAGAGGGGTATGCGGACAAAAACCAGGCACAGCGCCTCCCCAGCCCTGCAGCCCAGCTTTCCACACCCCGCGGCCCCCTCACCCGCGCCTGCCTCAGACCTTCCCAAAGCAGGCAGCCACTCGCCACTCTCCTGGCCCCACCTCTAGGGACCTAGGGATTCCCAGGAGGGGCGGGCCTGCGGGAAACGCTGGCCGGTTGTCACCGTTCCAGGTCACTGTTCCTCGGAGCCCAGCCCAGGAACAGCCGCATCTCCACCCGCCCGGGAGCTGAGTTCTGGCTGCTGGGCTGAGAAGGTTCAGCCTTCCGCTGCTTTCTCGCTGGGCAGACTTGAACAAATCACCCGACCTCTCCGGTTCTCACTGTTTGTTCAGCCGGGATAGCACTGTGGACCAGAGAGGAAGGGCAGTGCGCCTGGGGCCACTCGGGGTGGGAGGTGAGGGGCAGGGACGCCGGCGGCGCACGCCCTCCAACCCTCAGGACCCAGGTCCGCCTCCCGCACCGCCAGCTCCACGGTGTGCGTGACTGGCCCAGGCTGAGCCGCCAAGGCTTTCCCCATTCCCTTCCTTCCAGAGGGGTGCACCCCAGCTGGAACAGCCACCCATGGGCTCTGTGCCGCCGGGCATCAGGAACGAGCCTGGCCACGCTTACTCCTGGCCTCCGGGCACCCTAGCCCTCACCCTGAAACTACCCGGCTCTGCGCAAAAGCCCCCACCTCCCCTGCCCGCTCAGCCCTTTCTGCGCCGAGTAACCCTGTACAAGCCACGCCCATTCCGCGGGCCTCAGTGGGCCCATCTATGCAGCAAGGAGTGGAAGAACCAGGATGGATAACTGCCGAGGAGATCCGAATGCTCTGGGATTGTTCTCCCCGGCGCCGCCCGCGGAGCCACGGCGCGAATGGCGGCATGCGCGTGCTGTGTGCGCCCTCTAGTGCTCACTCCCTGCCACAGCGCTATTTTGACCTAGAAGCCCCCAGCACCCCTTTGAAAAGTGATTACTGAAAGTCAATAGGGAAGGGAATGGGATAAACAAACCTCAGAATGCATACATAATAGGCGTGTGATAATGAGTGCGCGAGCACGCGAATGAATGGACAGCAAAATGAATGCATGCACAGAGTGAGCCAAGCCAATTAATGGACTGTTTTGTGGCTATTTTCAAACATTTCACTTAGAATAAAAAGTCAGACTGCTTATCCTGCCCACAAGGCCTTGTGGGAAGCACGGACCTGGTCCACTCTCACCCTGCCTTTTGCACCTGAAGCACACTAAGTATTTCTCCTGCTCCACATGTCTGTGCTTGACTTTTCCACTTCTGGAATCTGTCCCCGGCTGTCTCATGGCTGCCACTTCTCCTCCTTGGGTCCTAGTCCTACCCCAGGCCTGGGAGTTGTGAAGTGAAAATATCTTCTGCCATATTAATCAACAAGAAATGTCACAGCCATCAGCGATTCCTGGCCTCCAAATGTGAATGAGGGCTCCCAAAACTGCCGGATGCTGCCACCCCCCTGAGGAGCTGGGGGAATGCCAGAAGCAAGGTGAACAAGGAAAGAGGATTTGGCCCCAGAAAGCTGAGGTGCAGATGGAAAGAATGAATTCAGTGAGCCCAGAGGCTTGCATCTTCCATTGCAACAAATGCTAAATTCCTTAACTTCATGCCTGACTTTATGTTCAGACTGCTGGCTCCCTTTGTTGCAGACTTGTATAAAGCCTGACTTCCCCTTCTGCCTCCTTGGAGCAGTTTTCTGAGAGCTACTGAGAAAACTCCAAGCTACTGTCTCCTGGGCTCAGAGTCCTAAGCATTCCCACCAGATAAAATAAACTACCTACTTTCAGGTTGTGACTATATTTTTTAGTCAACAGAGTCCAGCTCCTTCATTCTCCTCCTGGCGGTCGCTACTGGGGAGCTCCCCTCTCAGCCAGGTCACCTCCAGCATCTGTCTCTCCTATGACCACCAGGACTCAGCTGAAGTGCATGTCCCCTTTTGGTCTCCTGAGTGCTCAACCCATGGTAGGTACTCAGGACAAATGCCGGTGAGAGGGCAGTTTGCTGGTGACCTTTCTTGGCACAGAGGTTCCCAGGGGTGGGCTCCACCTCCTGGATCCACCCACCTGCTCTGGAGCTGACACCACCCTCTGGCCCCAGGACAAGGAGGAGGGGTGGACGGACCCAGGGGCAGGGAATCCAAAACAGGGGAGTCCAACCTGGGGTTCCTGGGGGCTGGGAGACTTCAATCCTGGGGCTAGGGTGGGAGCTGGGGGAGAAGCAGGTTATTAACTGCCAGCCCGTTCCTCCTGCTGGCCTCTCCCTCTCCCTGGGACAGAGTAGTTCAAGGAGCTGTGTTAATTAACTGTGGTGATCATCACAGAGCAGAGCTCAGGATGGCTTTGTTCAGCCTCCAGTGATAACAATACGACCTGCTTCCTCCCCAAGTTCCCACAATTGACTTCTCACTCCCTTGATTCCAGGGAGCCTGGCAGATTTCAGTGCAGCTCAATTAAAAGGGTTCCATCAGTTTAAAATGGTGTTTGATTACAGAAGGGCTCCTTGTCTGTGACCCTCACAGCCTCTTCGATGATCAAAGTGGGGTGAGGAGGCCCCAGAGCTCATTTTCTCTTCCCTGTCTGTGCAGTCAGATCCATTTCATCTCTGCTGTCCTGCGAGCACCACCAGTCACCTTAATTTTCCGGTTAGTTTGCCCTTTCTGAATTTGTGCACAGGAGAGAGAACATGAGGAACCTCCACCCCTCATTTAACCGGGAGAGGTGGTGCCTTGGATGCACAACTCCAGGGGCCAGTGAAGCAGGTAGACTGGCTGTCAGGTGGGAGATCTGGGTCCCCTCTCAGGGCAGGCACCCAGGGTCTGACCTCACCAATCCTATCCAGGAGTCAGCGGAAGCTTGGAACCAGCTGCGCTGCTTCTGCAAATGTGCTGCTGCCCTGTTCAGTCTCATTTCTTACTGAGCATGTCGTGTGTGTCCCAGGCCCAAGCAAATCCAATTCCCAAGAAGGTCAAATTTTTTTTTTTTTTTTTAAGAATGAGGTATGTGTATCTATGGGCTTCCCTGGTGGCTCAATGGTAAAGAATCTGCCTGCCAATGCAGGAGACACAGGTTCAACCCATGGATCAGGAAGACCCCTGGAGATGGAAATGGCTATCCACTCCAGTATTCATGCCTGGGAAATCCCATGGACAGAGGAACCCGGTGGGCCACAGTCCATGGGGTCACAAAACGACTTAGTGACTAAACAACAACAATATCTACATCTGAATGGGATCCAAACCCAGGGCCATCTGATCTCAAAGCCTCTCCAGAATGTTTGTCTGCATTCCCTCCATCACCATGCTGCCCACAACACTCTCCCTACCATGTCACTGGACCTCTGCTTCTTAGCAAATGTTTAACTGGAACTGGGAACTATCTGCCTGTAACATCAACTCAGACAGCCCATCTCACCCTTGAGATCCCATGGCATGTCTGCTCCCATCACACACAGTGACCTTGAAGGAGTGATGGTCACTAACCATCTCCCCTCCCTGCCCGTTTCCAAGCTCAGCATCCCCAGAACTTTTCGGGCTCCTCAACATGAAGTTTCCTCTTCTTCTGCTGATCAGGTGATCAACATGGACAGACTCATGCTGAGAGCTGTCTTCTCAGTGGTAGGGGGCGTGAAATTTCTGTTTGGCTCTGTTAGCCTCAACCGGACTACTTGCATAGCAATCTGGGCGGTATATCCACAGAATTTGTCCCTGACTCCCAGTCTCTCTCCTCTCTGAGATTTCTCCCTGCAGTCTTTCCTGCATCTGTGGTTGTCCCAAGTCTGTCCTCTCATTCGACAGCCATGAGGCTCCGGGATTTCTGTTCCTGCATTCACATCTCAGTGGTCACACTGCTGCCAAGCTCCAGCTGGTCTCTCTCCTCCCACTGCCATGTCCATCCACTTTCGTTGACTTCCTTGTGCCTCAGTGCAGTCGTTTCAACACTGTGCCCAGAGTCACGTTATGCCCTCTGGCAGAGTTAGTGCAGCAGGACTGTTAGGAGAACTGCAGGCACCCTCCATTGCCAGTTTTCTTCTCATAATCTACCCTGGGTCTTGTCAACTGAAGGAAAACACATGACTTAAAAGTTGGGTGTTAAGTTTTTATTTGGGGACTTTACTGAGAACTATAGCCTGGGAGACAGCCTCTCGGTAGCTCTGCAGAACTGCTCCGAAGAGATAAGGGAGGAGCCAGGATACGCAGGAGTTTTTGCTAAAAAACAAACAAACCAAACAAAAAACCCATGTGGTCAAACATCAAAAGCTAATGATACACACATACACACAAAACCCCAGACATCTTGAGTTAATAACTTTAGTGCTTTCCTATAGAAAGATGCAGGAGTCTGGGCTTATTGAAATTATTCCTTTGATGTGCATCCTGTCTAGGGCCAGTGTCCTGCTTTTCTCCATCTTGAATTCCCTTCAGGGTGGTTGCAGCGGATGATGGGCAGATCCTTGCAGAACTGGAGTACAGGCCACGTTCCTTGCCCACAGACTGAACATCTCAACTGGTCAGCACATGTGTTACAGCAACTCCCCAGGTAATTAGTTCTAAGGAATGACAGGTGAGATACCATCCCCCATGTCTAAAATAAGAACCAAGCACTTTCCCCAGTGTTTTATTTTAAAATGAAATGAACAGACACTCCATAGCAGTGCTGCGTGCATATTCAGTCGCTTCAGTCATGTTCGATTCTTTGAGACCTTATGGACTATAGCCCACCAGGCTTCTCTGTCCATGGGATTCTCCAGGCAAGAATACTGGAGTGGGTTGCCAACCCTCCTACAGAGGATTTTCCCAACCCAGGGACTGAACTCACATCTCCTGAGTCTCCTGCATTGCAGGCGGGTTCTTTACCTGCTAAGGCAGCTGGGAAACCACAGTAGTACCTATACCAGCCCAAAGTGTCTCAAGGTGGGAGGTCTCCAGGGGCTTCAGTCTGCACAAATCTGTCCCCTTATCCCCACTTGTACAGGGACTTCGGGGCACCCCATCCAAACCCATTGTCCAGCAACCTGTGGCAGGCCCTGAGGCTGGGAGGCAACCAAGAATTCTTTTCCAGCCCTGCCCATGGATTCCAGTCTCCTCCTTCAGTGAAGACCCTGATCCCACCTCCCGATCTCTGGGCAGCCCCAGGCTGCATGGCTACTGTGTTCCTACCCTCTACACCAGGCAGACCTGTCTTCAGAAGCTTCTGGAACCTGAGGGCTAGGGTGTAGACGGCAGAGTTGCTTCCCCTCTTTTTGACCAACAAAACTCACTTCTTCTTATGGCAGACATAGAGACGCACCAATCAGACCCCCTTCCAAGGAAAGACTCAGTGCCCTGAGTGGGGTTCATTGGCAGCCCCACTAATTCCTTCAGGTCTGCTCAGTCTTCAGGACAAGGTAACTCCACTTTCTCGGCTGCCTCCCTGCAGGTGAATGAGGCATTTTCCCAGTGCAGGACCCTGGAGAGACAGATCCTGTGATCTGGAGTGCTACCCATCCTGCTCCCATGGGTTGGCACACTCAAGATCTCACCATGGCCTGAAGACTTCACTGTCCTGTCCTACTCTGTCCTCTGCCTTCCATGAGGGCTACTCCTGAGAAATCTATTGTTCTCCCAACTCCAGCCATCAAACACATCCATCCTGAGAATCCTCTACCCAGCTCTCTGCTGGGCCCTCTCTGTCCAGGCCTGCGCTCTGCCTCCAAGCCTTTCACAAGCACCAGCCATCCCTCTGCTCCTGGTCTCAGCAGATAGTTTGCCCAGCCCTCCCTCTTCTTAAGAGCCAGCGCCTCATAACACCTCGACATTGAAAGGGTCTAACTGTCACTATTCCTAATCAAGTTAGATCAGACCAGTCTTCTTGGTAGCACCAACTGCAGACCCTGGACGCTGCCAGACACATTGCTATGGTCTCCACAAATCCTTGTCAAATGAATGAATGCATGAATGCCGCCAGGCAGTTCCCACAGAAAAAGGGGAGAGCTGACTACACAGGGCACGCACCCTGACTCCCGCACAGAGACCTCTCCGAAGGGAGCTGACCTCAACCACCAGGAGAGGAGGCAATGGACCCAGCAGAAGTGACAGGTTTTAATTTGTAATTGTTTCCATCCTGATTTCCTGCTTCTGTTCCACTGGTAGGCTCCTCTTATGTAAATCTGCTTTGTCCTAACTGCCCAGGGAGAAACAGAAATACAAGAGCAAGCAGATGATTTGTGTGGAAGGCTTGAGTGTGGAAAATGGATGTGGGAGACACGAGGGGGATGGGGTGGATGCGCCAGGGACTAAAGTGGCTTGGATGCCTGCTTTTCTTAAGGACAGTAACAGCCACGAGTTAGTGTGCAGGACCACACACACACACACACACACACACACACACACACAGAGGGCTTCCCAAACATGCTGCTTCCCACACATGGGAGGCAGTCACTGTGTCCATTTTTAAGGTGAGAAAACTGAGGCACGAGCAAGTTGAGTAACTTGTGTTAAACCAAGCAGCCAGTGTTTGCTGGAGGCTAGATTTACGCCAGGCTGACTAGTCGAGGTCTGTGAGGACTGTGAGGTGTGATTAGAATAAGGCCCTGATCCCCAGATGCCCCTCACCTGCTGAGAGCCATCTATAATGCCAGCATCAGCTCTGGTGGGCATTAACCCAATTAGATAAATGTGCTTGAGCCCACACTGTACCAGGCAGGGGATGTGGACAAGGGCGTGGCTGCTCCTGCCTCTGGCTCCAGGAGTGCAGGGCAGGGGGTGATGGCTGAGGAGCCCAGCTCAGGCATCACTCAAACTTGTTCTGCAGCAATGGGGATAAGGAGCTCTGGGGAGGTGTGGAGGGAGGCAAGGCTTTCCTCAGGGCTGATCTATAAAAGCTGGTTCTGAAGGAGGAGCAGTGTCTGGCCGTGTACCTTGAGGGTCAGGGGCCTCCCTCCCAGCACAGGGAATGTGTGTGCAGTTCCAGAGGTGCCCAGACGTCTGGGGAGGCGTTTGGAGCAGCAGTGAGTGGAGAAGAGGGACGAGTGAGCTTGGGCCAGGTGGTGAGTCACATTGGAGGAACATGACTTTTGGGCTGAGGCTCAACCAGAGCACCCGCACCCCACCCCACCCCCCACCCCAAGTAGATGATGTGCTGGTGGGAGGTCCTTGCAGTCATCCTCCCCCACTCACTCTCTTTCCTCTGGCCCCAGGAGTCCACTGTGGCTGCAAAGTACTGAGTTGGAGAAGCTGAAATCCCATCTAGGGTAGTAACCTCTCACCATGTATCTGAAAAGTGAAGCTAAAGTGCTAGTCACACAGTCATGTCTGACTCTTTGCAACCTCATGAACTGTGGCCCTCTGGGATCCTCTGTCCATGGGCTTTCCCAAGCAGGAATACTGGAGTGAGTAGCCATTTCCTCCTCCATAGGATCTTTCCGAACCAGGGATCGAACCTGGGTCTCCTGTATTGCAGGCAGATTCAGGGAAGGCCACCATGTATAGCTGATTACATTTAGAAACTGAGAACAGAACAGGCCTAGATTGTGAACAGTGTGTTAAAAGATGCCTGTCTTGTGCACTACACTTTTCCTAGCACCCAGCACAGCACCAGGTACATGGCAAGGACTCAACTAATCAACGGATGGATGGTGAGCTGGAAGAACAGACTAAAAAGCATCAACTGTGTTCTACCCTAAGAGCAGCATTAACCCACACAACTCATCAACACCCAGCAAGCATGTTCACCAGCGCACACTCACTTGAGACGCTCATATCCCCCTATACTCACAAGTTCCTGCACATGTAAAGAAATGTATATACACACGCACACTGCCCAGCTATTCTGGAGAGAAGGATTTAGACATAGATGCCAATCCATAGACAGTGTGCAGGGGTAGGGAGCCATCTGCCAGTCAGTGCAGGTTACCACTAGTGGCCCCAAAGTTGAGTTAGTGGGTCGTGACCAGTTCTTTGCGAAAAAAAGAAAAAAGAATAGAACTATGTAGAAGTATAAGAGTAAGTGCTAGCTGGTGAAACTTTGTTTTCATTTATGTGCATACCTGTCCTGGCTTGCCATGTAGCACTAGCTTCTTACAGTGGCATTGTTGTCAAAAATTTTCAAAGCCCTTGACTAGTGGCTAGAACCACTTGTTCTCACTCTTGGATGCAGAAATCCAAGGTGTTGTCTGGCAGCAGCTGGAGGTATTTAAGCTGGGTTTCAGTAAGAATCCTCTGACTCTAGGTCTCTTGGCTCAGAGGTGGCCTCTCGGGTGTAGAAAAGGTCATGTGTCCACCCCTGTGTGTTACTGCACACTTCCTCAGCTGGAGGGAGTAACAACCCTTGTCCAAAAGATGCTCACAGTCTGATTTTAAAAGTCCAAAAAGGGCTGGGGAGGCAACTGCAATGCAGAGTGATACAAGCTACTGTAAAATTACAAGGCTTCACAGCTGGCTGAGGGTGATCTGGGGCTCAAGGACAGTATCAGTGTGGATGTGACCTGGACAGAAATCTTTGAAATACTGGATTTGACTGCATGGTAAAGAGGAAGAAGCAAGGAAGCCAGAGGGGAGGAGTGGGGATTGTGAGGAGGCGCTCATGGCAGAGGTAATGGTGTAGATGAGGTGTGGAAGCTTAAGATTACTCCATGCTCTCTAGAAACAGAGGGTGATTTTGTGTTCTCTGAGCATAAAATTCATTGAGTGTGTGGCCTCAAGACAGTGGTTAGAAACATGAGTAAGCTGATGCTCAGTTCCATCTGCTCAATGCTAAGTGATCTGAGCAGGCAAAGGCCGAGTCTCACACTGGCCCCACAGCACTAATCCCAACCGCAAACCTAACCCTGACTCTGCAGCTCCTCATCCCCCTCCCCACTCCCAGCATCCCCATTTGGAGCTCTCTCTTATGTTTTACCACATCTGTGTCACCTAAGGAAGCATTGAACTTTCTAAGGCCCTGTCCAGTCCTGAAAACCCCCCTGTACATCATTCCCCACTGCCAACCCTGGGGGAAGCAGGAGGAGAGCTGACCCACCACCAGTCTGGGCCCCACTCAGTGCCCAGAGCTCCCCTTCTCACAACACCAACACCAGTAATACATCCCGGGAAGGTGTGAGCCAGCTGTTCCAGGTGCCCATGGAGTGAGTTCTCCGCATGTCAGAGAAATAAGCCTGTATTGACTTCCTCTCTGTGCACCTACCCCGCCGATTTTGCAGGGTGAAAGAAAAGGAGGGAAAGACTCATACCCTGGCTCTCTTAGAGCAAAAGTAATGCAGCCAGGCACAAGGACCACTGGGCTGTGGAGGGCTGTTCTGTGAGGCACTGCCTTGGCAACTCCCAGCTCCTGATGCTCACTTCTCAGGAAGTGGCCCCTCCTTTGCCACCTGGGACATGCCCTCCAGCCCGGTCTTTCACCTCCTGCCCAAATGATTTTCCCTTAAAAAGACAGTTTCCACACTGTACTAGTCAGAGTTGTCTAGGGAAGCAAAAGCAGTAAAAGACAGATAAGTAGGTAGATAGATAAATAGATAGATAGAGATAGATACATATACATAAACACACACACACATGGATACAGAGACACGTAAATAGATACATAGGTTTTTTAATGCTGGCCATTCTGACTGGTGTGAGGTGATACCTCATTGTAGTTTTGATTTGCATTTCTCTAATAATCAGTGATGTTGAGGATTTTTTCATATGTTTATTGGCCATCTGTATATCTTCTTTGGAGAAATAACTATTTAGGTCTTCTGCCCATTTTTTGATTGGGCTTTTTGTTTTCCTGCTATTGAGCTGTATGAGCTGCTTATATATTCTGGAAATTAATCCTTTGTCAGTTATTTTTCATTTGCAATTATTTTCTCCCATTCTGAGGGTTGTCTTTTAATCTTATTTATTGTTTTCTTTGCTGTGCAAAAGGAGAAGATATGGAGAAAAGGCAACCCTCCTACATTATTGGTGAGAATGTAAACTGACATAGCCATTATGGAGAGCAGTATGGAGATTCCTTAATGATGACACCATTTCTCTGTCACACTAAGCCCTGTTGTTTCACACCCCAGCAGGACAAATCCTCTAGGATGACAGGGAGCCTCTGACACACACCCCAGGGACCGTCACACCAGCCCCATATGTCCCTGGAGGGGAGCAGGACCTGGCTCTGCTCCCAAGTGGCTGGGTGCCAGGAGCCAGTGTGTCACCCTCTGGTGTCACACTCTCATCACTGAAGCCCTGATCCCCCACACATGGCCACAGGGGCCGGTATCAGGGAAGGCTAGAACATGTCCCACTCTTAAGGAAAGGAGAAAATAAATGTCATATTAAAAGGAGAAGAGCAGTGCTCTCATTTGTCTGTGAAGTCTCGTGTACAGGGAGTTTTATCAGCCATGAAATTAGGACTTCACGCTCCCCGTGGCTGGCAGCCCAGCGAGGGCTGGGGCACTGCCTCAGCGCCTCTGGTGAACCACAGGGGACCCCACTCCCCAGCCCAGTGCCCCCTGATGCCCTTGGGTGATTTAAAAGCAGCCTGTTTTCTGGTAGCCACTACTGTCGGCCAGGCCACACACTGCAGCCTTCATGGTACACAGAGCAAGGATGTCCCAGCCCTGTCCCTGCGCTCTGCTGGCCTGGCTCAACCGAGGGAATGGAAACCAACTTCTGCATCTGAACAAACAGGCTCTCTCCACCTGCAAGGACTTGGCATTGTATGGATATAACTTTGAATTTTTTACTTCTGGGACTTGGAGATGACAGTGGGAGGCAGTGGGAAACACATGGGCTTTACAGAAAACTCTGGTTTGAAGGCCCTGCTACACTACCAAAAATAAATCTGCCCCGGGATGAGTTCTTTTACCTGCCCTGCATGGGGAGGAGAGCCTCAGTGGGTCCCCCCACCCAGCGCTGGGCACTTGCCCTGCTCATGCCAGAAGCTACCTGAGCCTCCGGAGGACTGGGGTAGGACCCAACCCAGGGCTGCTCCATTGCTGAAGGGATTCACCTTCAAGCCCGCTTTCGGTGTCTTGGCCTATGGGGCTTGCGTTTCCTAATGGCTCCATGTACCTGGAATTTTTCTCTGTGCCTGCCTCTCTTTGAGATGAATTCTGGCAGTATCAGTGGAGTCAACTGTCTGACCCACGTATTTCAGGATGAATGAGCATCAGAAATGTTTTTCTCCATCCCTGCCCTCACCTGGCCCCAGTGTTATTCGGGTGATTGCCCCTTTAAGGAGGATTAGAAAAAAAAAAAAAATGGCTTATTCTCATCCTCTTGTTCTCCTTCTCTTCTCTTCCTTCCCTCCTTCCCTCTTCTGGACTCCTCAGCTTGGGGTGGAGATGGAGTGAGCAGGGAGGCCCTGTCACCAGCAAGGACCTCTCTGCTGTGGCCAGTGAGACTCCAGCACAGCAGCTGGCCCACCTCAGGTGTCAGGATGGGAACCAGCAACCTCTATGCTTGAGATCCCGAATCTCATGGGATGTGCATCCAGCCCAGCCCAGCTGATCCTGAGCCCTACCTTACTCAAGGATGAAGGGCCATAAGTTATCTCCATTAAATGATAATGGCAGAAAACGAGGCTCGGGTACCACAGGTCCCTTGGGCATCTAGGCTTGGTAGGTGGGGTCACGGGGCTCTCTGCACTCTTTTCAGGAGCCAGGGACATTCCTTTGGCCATCTTTCTCCACTCAGCCCTGGGACCACCCCTCCTGGCTGCTCCTGAGTTGATACCAGCTCACCACGGTCTTTTACCAAACCAGGTTCTTTGGATCCTCCAGCCTAATCCCTATCCTCATAGGTGGTATCTGTGGTCTGCTCTTTGCTACTGGGAGTCGGAGGGTGCTGAGAACAAGTCAGTGAGGCTGCTGCAGGCCCCCTGCCCAGAGCTCTTCTGCCTCCTGCTGCCTCCTCTCCACTCTGCCGGAGGTATGAAATTGGACCAGTTGGTGCTCCCAGGGTACCAACGACCCATGGTAGGGGAGAGAGTGCAGGAGTGACTCCACATGTCTTCTGCTTTGGACACCCCAGATTTAGCTGGGTTTCTAGCCACCTACTAGTAGCCACCCTACTCTCTTGAATTTTCAGCTGGTTTTCATCTTTGTGATGGGAAAGGGGCCTTTTATGCCTCTTCTATCCACCTTCTATATTTTTTATGGTCTAGACTTAACATCTTTGGGGCTGCTACCTCTATTCAGACATCCAAAACCCAGGAGCTGTGCAAATCTCTTATCCCTCAAAATATTTAATACCAAGCCCTGGTACAACCCATGTGCTTTGGCCAGAATGAGGACTGACTTTATATGAACATTTTTTTAAATGATAGGAAGCATAGAGAAGAAGCCAAACAGCCAAATTCCCCATCTCAACTCCTCCAACTTCTGTGTGAATTTGGCAAGTTGATGAACATCTCTGGGTCTCAATGAACACATCAGTGAAATGAAGATAACAGTGAAGTAATACAGTAAAGTTCTCAAAATTATCAGGCACAGAGGAATCACTCAAAAAATGCAATAATTAATATTTAGGTATGCAGTCACTTCTCTGTTCTCTCTGATGATTTGAGGCCTTATCCTCTGAATAAATGGATGCTCTGAAGGGTAACAAGGGGCCCACAGAAGGGGAAACAGGGCTACAACAGCCACTATGGAGAATAGTGTGGGGATTCCTTAAACTGGAAAGAGAACTGCCATACAACCCAGCAATCCCACTTCTGGGCATACACACCAAGGAAACCAGAATTGAAAGAGACATGTGTACCCCAATGTTTATTGCAGCACTGTTTATAATAGCCGGGACATGGAAGCAACCTAGATGTCCATCAGCAGATGAATGGATAAGAAAGCTGTGGTACATACACACAATGGAATATTAAATACGCATTTGAATCAGTTCTAATGAAGTGGATGAAACTGGACCCTATTATATAGAGTGAAGTAAGTCAGAAAGAAAAACACCAATACAGTATATTAACGCATATATATGGAGTTTAGAAAGATGGTAAGGATGACCCCATATGCGAGACAGCAAAAGAGACACAGACGCAAATAACAGACTTTTGGACTCTGCGGGAGAAGGCGAGGGTGGGATGATTTGAGAGACTAGCACTGAAACATGTATATTATCATATGTGAAATAGATCGCCAGTCCAGGTTTGATGCATGAGACAGGGTGTTCAGGGCTGGTGCACTGGGATGACCCTGAGTGATGGGATGGGAAGGAAGGTTCGGGATGGGGAACACATGTACCCCCATGGCTGATTCATGTCAATGTATGGCAAAAACCACTATAATATTGTAAAGTAATTAGCCTCTAATTAAAATAAATTAATTAATTTTTTAAAATAAATAAAAATATAGAACATTTTTATCATCAAAAAATATGGCAAAGAAAAACTTTATGGATTATCTTAGTAGATACCATGGACACTTACCTACTTGACTGCTCCCAGCAAGCCTGTGGACAACACTGCCACCCTCCCTCCTCAGGGCCCAGGGAACAGAGGTGCAGAAAGTTATGCCTCCCTCTCCTGTGAGCTGACCAGACCATGCGGTCCATGCCACAACCACTGGGCCCAAATGGTCAGTGAGCCTTGAAGTATGACATCCTGAACTGAGGTGTACTGTGAGTTTAAAATGCACACTAGATGTAGAACACTTCATGCAAAAATTATGTACATAAAAAGCTCATAAATATCTTTTCTATTTATTATACCCTGAATTAATATTTTTTGGTATATTGGGTTAACTAAAATATATTATTATAATTTATTTCACCTGGGTCTTTTACTTTTTTTTGTGGTTGTTGTCGTTAATGTGGCTAAGAAAAGATTTTAAATTACATTTGTGGTTCACACTCTATTTCCATTGGATACATTGAATTCCTTGAAGTTGGCAGCAGGGTGTGACCTGGGCTGAGCCCATAACTGTGTGCTGCCAACAAGAACATCTTCAGATAGTCCAGGATCTAACTCAGTCCCTCTGGCTCCCGTGCAGCCCACAGGCTGCTGGCTGAGGAGGGTAATCACATGCTCCGTCTGGAACCCCTGGGAGACTGTTTCCAGAAACTGTTTCCATATACATGCGACTGCCGACAGCTCAACGTAGCTACACCTAGAGTGGAGCTGAGGGGCAGACCTAGAGGCCTGGGCTAGAGGAGCAGTGGAGGCAGGTCACAGTCCCCTTCTTTCGGGGACTCCGAAGAAGGTCATGTCCTCTCTGGAGCAGAGGAGCCACTGAAGGGACCATGCAGCGTGGGGACACAGAAAAGTCACTCCAAAAATGGATCCAAAATCAAGAGGAAAGAGGCAGTCAGGATACAGGGGCTCCCAGGTTCTGGTGGTGAGGGCAAAGTACAGTAGACAGAGTTTACAAATATAAAGAAAGTTCTAGAAGGGGTTTGGTTATTAATCAGCTCTGGGTGCTACAGGAGAATGCAGGACCAAGAGCCGGTATCTGGTGGATGCCTTCACAGGAAGAGAGCAGGCTGAGGAAGATGGCTTGGTACTGAAGAGTTAAGATCAGGAAAGAAACACGCCCCATGGTCAGTCTGAAGCATAAGCATGGAGTTTAGGTGGGAGTAGTTGTATGCGTGTGCATACGCCTTCATGTTAGACTCTTTGTGACCCCGTGGACCGTAGCCACCTGTGAAGCACTTATGACTGTTGTGTGCGTGAGTGCCTCAGTCATGTCTAACACTTCACGACCCTATGGACTATAGCCCGCCAGGATCCTCTCTCCATTTCCTTCTCCGGGGGATCTTTCTGATCCAGGGATCGATTCAGCACCAGTCTCCAGCACCTCCTGTATTTCACGCAGATTCTTTTACCACTGAGCCTTTGGGCAAGCCCTTAAGGGAATGGTCAGTGATCATAATCAATACCCCTTATTGAGTGCTTGTGAGATGCCAGTGCTTGTGAGATATTCTGAGCACCTCCGTTGTACACTATCATTACTCCTTTTGAACAGATGAGAAAACCAGAGCACAGAGAGGTTATGACCTCAAGCTCCTAACCTACTCTCAAACTACACTCTCCACTGTGAGGGACCAAGGCCACAACATCAGTAAGAGGATCACTGAGAATAGCCTTTGGCCCGAGTTTCAGTGGAGGGATGAGGCCAGATGCCAACTTCATGGATGCAGAAACCAGTGAGAGGAGAAAAAGCCCTCAGTTGTGAAAGGGAGGCCAGGAGGAGGGCAGGAGCTGGAAAAAGATGAATCAGAGTGGATTTTCTTAATGTTAGTGGACTTGAGTGGTTTTAAGTGCTGTTGGGGTAAAGCACAGGAGCTCAGCTCCATGCTCTGTGATGACCTAGAGGAGTGGGGTGCATTGGGATAAGAAGTGGGAGGGAGGTTCAAGAAGGAGGGGATATGTGTGTCTATACACAATTTTGTTGTACAGCAGAAACTAACACAACAATGTAAAGCAATTATGTTTAAATAATAAAATAAATAAATAAATAAGCACTGTTGGGAAGGAACCAACACAAAGAGGTATGAGGATATACTATAGAGAAGGGATGAAGTCAAAGGAGTCAAATTCCCCAAGGAGGCAGGAAGCATTAGAACCCAGAACATATGGGGGGATTTGCTGTGAGCAGTGGGCTATCCTCACTGAGAGAAAAGGGAGGGAGGAGGGAGAGAGAGGGGCCAAGCTGGACACAGTTCAGCTTGTTAACTCACTGGGGTGCAGGGAATCCTGTCTGATGAAGTCTCCCAATTACTTGGCAAAAGAAGAGGTCAGCCATCAGCTGAGATGAGGGGAGTAAGATGAGAAGGTTTTAAATGGTCACTGTGGCAACAGAAGGACTTGACCAGAGCCTGCAGAGAAGGTCTTTGTGTCTGCTTTTAGCAAGGCTGGGAAGGCTGAGTTCTATGAGCAGGGGACAGGGGCTGGGGTGGGTAGCATGACAATGGTTTGGCAGGTACCATCTGACTTGGGGGTGAAGTGCTGACATGCCTTCTCAGCTGGACACAAATGGTTAAGTTTTCCCATAGCTGAAAACTAACAATTAGATTACATAATAAAATTGCAATAAATTATAATATGGCAAGAAATAAGATGCTATATTGAATACTGAAAGGACAAAGTAAGAACTCCCAAACTGTCATCCCAGGGAGCTAACCACTTGGCCTCCTGTCTCAGATGGATCACCTTGGGTCAGTGTCCATGTCTTCAAGATGGCACCCTGGCAACCGCACAACCCTTCTCATCACTGGAGCTCATGCTTGGAGAAGTCTCCGCAATGCTAATTACCAGGCAGAGCACTGATATTCCATAATTAAATTAATTCAATATGGTCCATAAATTAAAACTAGCATGACCGCTCACCGAGTTCCCTACACAAGGTCACCATCAGCTCATTTCAGGAGTATTTATTCACTCCAGAGCCCTAGCACTTTCTGGCAACAGGGACTGTTAGTTCCTTTAATTTTGGTCTTTTTTCCCTTCCTAGAAAAATAAATTACCTAAACAAATTGAATAGAATAAACAGCTTGAATTGCAAATTATAAAGTTGCCTAGTCCAGCAGTATAGAGGGTTGTTATTCACAATATGTCACTTTAAGATAAATTAATAAAGAAATACAGAAGAGAATCCATTTTTGGTCATCATTAGCATATATAGTACAAAAAGCTACAGGGTATTCAATTAATTCTAGACCATAATTATGGAGCAGAAGTCTTGTGTATAAATCAAATTTCTTTATTTCTTTCCTTTTTTTCCTTGTCTTCCATGTTATAGGAAATACCATTTCCAACCAGAGTTCAGAAGGAGGGTAAATGGCTTCTGCCGAGCCATGGGGCTCAGAGGCCCCCAGAACTTAGGTAGGAGCTTCAACCCTGAAGGCATTTCATAAACTTCTCACATCCAGAAAATCACAATTACCATCTCTGCAATAATTTCCCTTTTTTTTTTTCCAAGAGCCATCTGTCAAGAGGTACTGGCCACCTAAGCCTCATGTAACTTGTGCAGTCACTAATTAATCCCAGAAGACAGCTGAAACTAAGTGGAAATGCATTATTTAAAAAAGATGGAAGGAAACCAGCCACCATAAGATACTACATAAGGAGGGCAATTCCCTGAGTCACTGTGGAAAAGCAAAATGAGGCAGGAAGTAATTTGCGAAATGCAAACTCAAACTCAGTCTTTAACATTAAGTACTAGAAACCACAGAACTAGAGCGGAAAGTTTTAAATTGTGTTCTTGGGATTGCTGGGCTCTGAGGACATTTCTCAGGGTTGCATGGGGGTATTTTTACAGAGTTCACCTGGATGTTTTTAGAAAAATCTCAATTTTCTGTTTCTCAACTTGGTCTCTTTCTCTCCTGCCCCTAAATTCTGTGTTCCTCTTCTCTTCAAGTGTCTAGGTAATAGGAAAGACACCTCTACTCCATCAAGCGTCTCTGTCTTCCTTTAAATATCTTACTGGGTCCCGAGCACATGGAAATGTTCCCAAGTCACTTGTTCCCTTTTCTGAAGATGTGACTGTGATTGCAAGATTCCTGTCCCAAAGTGTGGGGCCCAGCTTGTGGGACAGCACTTCCTCCCCCAGCCTCTGAGCACAAATGGATCCCCAGCTGCCTTTCCTGCCTATGCAGCAGACATGTGATCTGAGCTGGCCAATCAGAGTGATCTCCACTGGGGCAGAGCTGATATGTGGAGCATCTCCTGGGCAGGGCTCCAGGGTGACTGGGTAGAGGAGTCACAGGTGCTCAGAATCTACCAGGGCTGGGGCTATGAGGACCATGTATGTCACGTGCCTGGGAAAAGTATACCCAAAGGAAGGCCAAGCTGCCAAGTGTGAAGAGCCTCCTGGTGACATCCTCTGAGCCACTTGGCCTTGTCTGAATATCTGAGCCCTCTTGCCCTGAACTTCTAGTTTTAGGATCCAATACATCCCACATGTAACATTGTATTAGTTTCAAGTATACAACATGATTCAATATTTGTACATGTTGTGAAATGACCACCACAATTTGTGTGTGTGTGATGAGAACTTTTAAGATCTGCTCAAGGCCCACATCCCACGATTCCTGAAATGGAGCCTTTAACACTTCCTCCTTTACCCTAGGGCAGTTGCTGAGTATATGCTCTGTATCCAGCACTTTTCACACAATCTTTCCATAACCATATAATTGAAATATAATTGGAGGTGGTAAAAATTAGGTGAGAGGCCCACATGACCTTGCAGAGCCTCCAATCAACTAGATAAGGGTAGAACCTTGAGCCCAGGCCTGTCTGACTCCAAAGCTCAGCTTGGCCTTGCCTGATGTGGAGGTTTCTTGAGAATTTGAACTTATAGGAGATAATCCAGAGGACTGTGTGAAGCAGGCTTCTCTGATCCCTTCTATGAGCTCTCCATCTCATGAACTTCCCAAGGGACCTGGCCACTGGAGTACTCACATGATAAATCATCTTAGAGTCTCTCACTGAAGATCTCCTAGGGCTTTCCAGAACACCCCATGCCTGATTGGAGGGGGTTCCTGTGGCTTAGGATCATTAGCCTCCACTTCCTTTCTTGCCTGGGTTACAATTCAAGCAGATAGTTCAGGCCCAGACAATGTTTTTTACAAAGGTCCTTATTGGAGGACCAGTAATGCCAGGAATGAAAATGAAGTGGGCAATTCAGAACTGTCTAGGCTGTGGTCCGCTGCTCATCACTGTGAGTGGCGGCCACAATGTCCATCACCAAGAAAACCCAGAAAAGGCAATGCTTCACACCACATCAAAATAAAGTTCAGACACTGTTCACAATAGCTAAGACATGGAAACCACCTAAGTGTTTAATTGACAAATGAATGGATAAAGAAGATGTGGGGTATATATATATATATGTATATATGTGTGTGTGTATATATATATATATATATATATATAGTGGAATACTACTCAGTCATAAAAAAGAACAAAATAATGCCATTTGCAACAATGTGGATGTAACTTGAGATTATTGTACTAAGTAAAGGAACTCAGAAAGAGAAAAACAAATACCATGTGACATCACTTACGTGTGGAATCTAGACTATGACACAAATGACCTTACCTTCAAAATAGAAACAAACTCACAGACATAGAAAACAGACTTGGCTACCAAGGCAGGGGTGGAGGAGGGATGAAGTGGGAGCTTGGGATTAGCTGATGCAAACTATTATATATAGACTATAGATAGGCAACGAGGTGGTGGTGGTGGTTTAGTCACTAAGTTGTGTCTGACTCTTGTGACCCTATGGACTATAGCCTGTCAGGCTCATCTGTCCATGGGATTCTCTAGGCAAGAATACTGGAGTTGGTCGCCATTTCCTTCTCCAGGGACCCTTCCCAACCTGGGACTCAAACCTGGGTCTCTTGCACTGTAGGCAGATTCTTTACCAACTGAGTTACAAGGCAATGAGGTACTATAATAGAAAAGAAAAAAATAAAACAAACAAAAAGCAAACTAAGGCTCAGACAACTTCTGTACTGAGAGATCCTGGGTGAGTTGTTCCTAAGTGTGAGTCACTGGTGTGTATCATCTTGGTGTGAATCACCAGCATGGGAGTCATCAGGTATGTACAACCCTAGAGTGAGTCATCTCATAGGATTGACAGGTTTCACACACAAGTCAGCAGAGTGGGTCCATAAGCCACAGGCCAAGTCACAACTTGGCTCTAGGAGAGTGCTCAAAGGTCATACCCTCTCCTGCAACCACTTAATCTTACCCTGCCTCCTGCTACACATCATGGCTGGGAAGCCACCCTCTGCCCCTTGGTGGGTGGTTGACAAGGCCTTTAGAAGAATCTGGTACTTCAAGGAAAGAAGGATGTTGGACCTATGAGCCAGTGAGCCCTGTCCATGAGGATCCCTCAGCTGCCACCTCTGGATGATACAAACTGGCTCCCATTAGCCACAATCCTGCTTATACCCAACTTTTCTGTCTCTGTGTTCTGATACTTTGTCCCCCACACTCTACTTCCTTTGATGTCAGTCCCTCCTGGACCTACACATTCATTTTCATTTTCCCAGGTCCATGGAGCAGGCTTCAAGAAACCCAGTCATTAATTCACTTAGCCCTTCATTCATTTATTCAAGGATTGTGTTTAGACCACATGAGGCAAATGAAAATTTAGGGGCCCCTTCCAGACACAAACTCCAGGCTCCTGTAGGAGTCTCTACACCAGGTGATAATATGGGGCCATCAGCACATGGAGTCCAGACATGGCTCCTCTAGATCCAGGATCCATTAACCCAAAATAAAATCTGTCCTTCCTCCTCCAATGCACAGACACACAGTAGAGGAACAGGAATTGAAGCAACATGCTTCCACTAGGAAACAGGGAGAGTGGAAGACACATGGCCACACTGACCCACTGGGATTCTGAAATCCTGCTGGATAGTCTTAAAGGGAACCCCTTACCCAGAAAGGAGACAGTTCCTTAACCAGGTCCTACCTCTGTTCCAGAGGAGGGGCTTCCAGGGACCCTTGGCTCTGCCCTTTGGGGAGGACCTTCCTTGTCTGATGTTCTCACTGACTACATCCATGCTTGGGGCTGATGCACAGGGATGACCCAGAGGGATGCTATGGGGAGGGAGGTGGGAGGGGGGTTCATGTTTGGGAACGCATGTACACCCGTGGTGGATTCATGTCAATGTATGGCAAAACCAATTTAATTCTAATCAACTCCATGCACCATTGTCACATGAGCTTTCTTGAGAAATGCCTTCCACCCACCCTTCTTAACTTCAGGTATCTAACACTTGGTGCTTTTCCATGGATTCTTTTGGCCAATTAAAAAGTGTTATGGATCATCATCTTAACTCCATTCAGATGTCTTAAATAGTGGATGTGATGAGGAAATCCTTGCTTTGGTCCTAGTTCTAGTTCTAACTGCCTCTTTTGAGCCTGAGTTCTAACTGCCTCTTTTGCACAAGCATTTCTCAATTTTTACTGTTTAGAACTGAAAATCCATTGCCTCATCCAACTGTAGCAGTCCCTAGATTTTTTGACTCCAATATCTTTTATTTTCAGCCAACAGCAGCCAACACACACTATTAGCATTCTGCTTTATGAATTGTTTCCTTTAAACTAGGAGTGTTTAATTACTTGGGTAATTGTCTATTTTTGAGATATCACAGGTGGTACTATTACCAAATATTTCAGCAGCTCATGGCATAGACCACCATCCATGCAGTCTCCACTAAAAACTGTGATATTCTTTCTTATAGTAGTAAATATCCTCTCTTGCAGTGGTAAATACTCGTGGAGGAGTAGACTGGATGAATGGAGAGAATAAATCGAGTCCTATTTCAGCCAAAGTAATTTTGAGATGTCTGTTGGACATACACCGTGCATTTGGAATTCAGGGAAGGAGTTAATGATGAAGTTACCAAACATTGGTCCATTGTCCCTTGCTTGTGTACTGAGAAACATCAATAAATAAAATAAATGATGAATTAATTCTGAATGAATTCTTTTTTCATTTGAGATCTCCTAAATGGGGCATTTTTCAAATTCAACACAACAGAGACTTTGTAACTCACAAGCAACCCAATCAGGAAGAGATAGCTGGGTGGCATCACTGACTCAACAGACATGAGTTTGAGCAAACTCTGGGAGATAGTGGAGGACAGGGAAGCCTGGCATGCTGCACTTCATGGGGTCACAAAGAGTTAGACATGACTTTGTGACTGAACGACAGTAAGGCCACACTTTCCCCATGGCTCACTCCCACAATTCAACCACGAGAAACACTGCCATCAAGAGCACTGCTACGGAGAGAAACAGCAGCCTTTATCAGTTATCCTGAGAAAGATAAAAGCTCATGAGCCAGCAGCTGCCTAAGATGATCAGAGCCCTTTTCAGGTCTAACAGACTCTGACTGCATAACTATAAATTAAATGCACCATGGTTCTTTTATTATAGATACTCTGAAATATTAAAGAAGGTTAATAATTAAGGCTAATTTTGAACCAGTTCAAAGCTGCAGCACTAATGATTTGAAACACTTGACTGCTGCTGAGGCTTCCCTATCATGCAGAAATTTCCTCCTCATCAGTCCTCCCATCACCCCTAAGCAGGTGAGCTCTGCAAAAAGCTGTTATGAGCTGTGTCGCTTTAATGCATCAGTAGAAACAATTCTACATGCCCACAGAAGTTTTGCTCATCTCTTTTCACTCTTCTAGGCTCAGGTAAACAATCAGTTTGAAGTCCTTGGGGTCTTTTTTTTTTTTTTTTCCCTTTGTGGACATAAAAAAGTATGTCATCCATGTGCACCAGCAGCTTAGCAGCATGGCATTTAAATATTTTACTGCCCAGATAAATACATCTGATGCCTGTGTCTCAGCTTGAATTAAGTATTTATTGTGCATCTTTTTCCAAGGCCCATTTTAAATCTTGGCATTTATCAGCATGTTCAAAGAACAGCATCAGATCCCTAGGAACAACTGAAATTCAGTTCTAGGCCCTGGCTGATCAAAGGTGACCTACAAGCATCATAAAATTGAAAAGAAAAATGAGGCTGCCACTTTGGTTATCTGTATGCTAACAGAGGGCTACTTCATGGGACACTGAGGATCAGAAAGGACACTAGGTCCTATTGCCCAGACTAAGCTTCCCAACTAAAAATGTTCCTGACTAAAGGGTGGCCATTTGGAAAAACCACAAAAATACTGTGGGAAAAATATGCATTCACCTTGACAGGTGCCTGCTGTGAACTCACAGGTTCTGGTGGGATGCTGCTGATGTATGCACTGAGATGGAAGTTGTGACTTTTGTCCAGTGAGAAACTGGATTATTCAGTCCCTGGGCAGACAATATTAATACCCAGGAGTAGGCACAAGGCTCAGAGAGTGTCCAGAGGAGAAATATGCTCTTTCCATAAGTAACAGCCCAAGTAGAATCCACATACCTTTCAGTCCTTTGTTTAACTTGAATTTTCTTGACATTGAAGATAAATGTTACTGATATTTTATAAATTGTCCTTGTATTAATATCTAGCAACCTCAAGGAGTGCTCATCTTAGATTTAATTATTTTCTATTTATTCTGGTGTGTTTTCTATGTAGAAAATTATCTGTAAGAATTTTATGCAATCTTTCTAATTTTTATAAATTTTATTCTTTTTTTATCTGATGGTATTTTCCAGAACCATCAATACCATGTAAAATCTGGCAAGAAAAGAGGTCATTCTTAATTTCTTCTTGACTCTAAAGGAAATGGATCTAAAATTTCTGCATTAAGTATGGTGTTTGTTGTAGGCTTTTGGTTTATAAACTCCACCAAATTAAGGAATTTTTTTTTCCTGATACAATACCTTGCTAAAATGTTTTTCATTGTTGAATGGTTTTCAACTTATTAGAATGGCTAAACTGAACAAAACAAGGACATTAAGTATTGCCCTTGTCAGAGCTGAAAGAAAGAGATGCAATGATGACATTTAGGGCTGCGGGTGCTGGTTGCATGGATGCTTTTCAGTTTATGAAAATTATCTGATCAACACATTTATGATTTATATACATTTTTGTGAGTATATTATCCATTCATGCATTTTTAAATTAGAAAATAATGATGTTCTGGACTTTATCAATTTTTTCCTGCCTATATTGATATAATTACGTTGAGAGGTTTGTTTCATTTTATTTACACTCTTGAGAAAAACCTTCATTGAGCATGTTGAATGAACTTGTTAATGTATGTTGAATTTGATTCCAAAATGAAATCAAGATTTCTGTTTATTCTAAAAGTGAAATGAACCTACAATTTTCTCACTTTGTACTTGTGCAGTTTTGGAATTGTGGTTAAATTATGAGTGTCTTGATATCCTTTTCTACTTTCTGGAATAATGGTATAAGATAAGAAATGTCTTGTCATTGATAGCTTAGCAGAACTCAAAAATTATCTGGTCTTGGGTCTTTTGGGGGAAAGGAGGTATTTAACTATCCTTTCTCTTTATTTAGTGTCTGTTGGAATGTTAGAGTTTCATATTTCTTTCAATCATTGCACTTTATAACTGTTTTAAAATGTGTCCACTTTGTCACAGTGTTCAAGTTTGTTAGCATACTTTCTTTGTGTTGTTTCATGATTTTATTCCATTCTGTTTAAAACTCTTGCCCATGTGAAATTTATTTTGTGGTAAAGTTGGATTGTCGTTCTAGCTTTACTTTTTCCCTGCATGGCTACTCAGTTATCCTCACATTATTTACTCAATAATACATTTTTTTTTTCCCCAGGGAAGCTGACTGATGTCAGAGAGACAGCCATGAGTGGCAGCTCCATTGTTCACTAGTAACATCAATGGAATGAGAAACACTGGGACAGAACGGTGAGGATGTGAGCCTTCTTGCCATTTTCCCCACAGTGAAGATAGAGGAAATGAAAAAACAAACTAATACACATCCAGATAAGCATGCCCAGACAGACCCTGCTGGCCTGTCTCCAATGGAGGGGACCCAGGGGAGAACTAGGCAGGTAGAATCAATCACACAGCAGGAAGCTCAACTGAGGCATGTACTGTGGTACTTGGCATATGAGGTTGTCACAACAACAAAGCCAGTATTCCCTCTGTTTTCTCCCTCTGCATTTTATTCTTCAATGTCAAAACAAATGAGCAGACCATTTCCCCAAAGTGCCTGTGACTTACTTTGCAGGAACTCTGGCTTTCAGCTGTGTTGGAGAGGCTCCCCAAGGCTCCAGAAAGAAGTGATCTCGCCTTCCTCAGCAGCAGGGAAATAACAGGCCCCATCTCAGCAGGAGTGGGGGACGGGGGGGGCTGGGGAGGGGGCTGGAAAACATGTCCCTGACAAGAGTCTCAGTTACGCTTTTCCTTTGGCTTGGGCAGAGTAGAACATACAGTGAAAACTACGTGCTACAGATCCCAAACATGGATGACCTTGATTGTCTTTAGAATATTCATAGTGAGGTGTGGAGGAATAGAAGAGAAAAGATTACTCACTCTTCAAAGAACTAGTCCTACCCCACACTATATCTCCATCACGAAGCATTTAGGTAGAAAATGCAATACACCCCACTCAATATTTGTCAGGAGGAAAGGAGAAAGAAAATGAACCTCTTAACAATAGAATGAATATTCTTCTTTTCAGTCTGATTGGGCCATTTAGGCTACCTGACCAATCCTGCTGCACCCATAACAGTCGTTAAATAATCCTCTGCACTTATTAGCTTAAACCTGTCTTCCAAAGCCAATCATAGGCAAAGGGAAAGGGGGATGGGACCATGTGATTGGACGGCTCTTTCCCTTGTCTGGTCCTGGATGCTAATTATGTGGATAGACTAAGGAGGATTAGGCTCCTGAAACAAACTGAACATGTAGTGGGAAAAAGGAAGAAACAATGTTCCTGATGTATTTTTCTTTTATTTTTTAATTGTTTAAATCATGATAATATATATATAAAACAAAATTTGCCATTTTAACCATTTCTTCAGTGTAGAGTTCAGTGACATTCATTAAATTCACAGTATTCTGCAATCATCACTACTATATACTTCCAAAAATATTTCATCATCCCAAAGAGAATCATCAAGCAATAACTCCCCATTCTTCCCTACTCCCAGCCCCTCGTGAACTCTAATCTGTTTCATGTTGCTATTTCATATAAGTGGAATTATATAATACTCATCCTTTTTTGTCTTGCTTATTTCACTTAGTATGTTTCCAAGATTCATCTATGTCTTGACATGCATTAGAACTCAATTCCTTTTATAGCTGAAAAATATTCCATTGTTTGTATACACCCCATTTAGCTTTCCCATTCCTCTGTTGTTGGACACTTGAATTGTTTCCACTTGTTGGCCATTGGAAATAATGCTGCAACGAACATTAGCATACAAGTATCTGAATGAGTTCCTGTTTTCAATTACTTGGGGTATATACCTAAAAGTAGAATTGCTGAGCCATAGGGCAATCCTACATTTAGCTTTCTGTAGAACTGCCAACCTGTTTTCCACAGTGGCTAAATCAACATACATTCCCATCCTGTAATGTATAAATGGTTCAGTTTCTCCATATCTTCATCAATACTTGTTTTTTTTCTTAAATTATAGACATTTTAATGGGAATGAAGTGGCAACTTAAGTGTTTCTGATTTGTATTTCCCAGAAGGCAATGGCACCCCACTCCAGTACTCTTGCCTGGAAAATCCCATGGGTGGAGGAGCCTGGTAGGCTGCAGTCCATGGGGTCGCTAAGAGTCAGACACGACTGAGCGACTTCACTTTCACTTTTCACTTTCACTTTTCACTTTCATACATTGGAGAAGGAAATGGAAACCCACTCCAGTGTTCTTGCCTGGAGAATCCCAGAGATGGGGGAGCCTGGTGGGGCTATGGGGTCTCACAGAGTCAGACACGACTGAAGTAACTTAGCAGCAGCAGCAGCAGCAGCAATGACTAATGGGACTTCCCAGGTGGCACTAATGATAAAGAACCTGCCTGCCAATGCAGGAGACTTAAGAGATGCCGGTTTGATTCCTGGGTCAAGAAGATCCCCTGGAGGAGGTCATGGCAACCCACTCCAATATTCTTGCCTGGAGAATCCCATGGATAGGGAACCTGATGAGAGTTGGACACAACTGAAGGGATTTATCATGCATGCATGCAATGACTAATGATGTTGAGCAGTTTTTCATGATATATATATTAACCATTTATATATATTCTTTTAAGAAATGTCTATCCAAATCATGTACTCATTTTTCCCAATTATTTTTACCAACAACTAGTGTTATTTGCCTTGTTGTTGAGTTGTAGGAGTTCTTTATAAATTCTAGACAGTAAACACTTTTCTGATTCTTAAATACCTTCTTCCATTCTGTAATTTATCATTTCACTTTCTTAATAATGTTTGACAAAGAAAACATCATTTCTTGAAATATTCATTGTGTTCCTTTCTCTTTGTCTTTTCCTCCTGGGACTTCCATGATACATATATTGGTGTCCCTGATAGTGTCTCATGTATCCCTTAAGCTCTGTTCATATTTCTTTGTTACTTTTCCTTTTCTTCCACATAGCTGATGATTTCAATTTTCCCATCTTCAAATTTACTGATACTTTCTTTTGCCTGGTGAAATCTGCTGTTGAACTCTACTAGTTTGTTTTCTTTTTAGTCATTGTACTTGTCACCTCCAGAACTTGTTTTTTTTTTTTTTTTAT
This sequence comes from Capra hircus, assembly GCF_001704415.2. NCBI lineage: Eukaryota > Metazoa > Chordata > Mammalia > Artiodactyla > Bovidae > Capra > Capra hircus. The sequence continues at coordinate 56,931,663 of NC_030809.1, read as the reverse complement.
TGAATAGTTTATATGTCATTATTGATATTCTCACTTTTCTTACTTCAGTTTTTGATTTTTTGAAAGTCTTTGTCCATGTTTTTCTATTTACTCTGGAGCATATTTTAAGACAGTTGTTTAAAAGTCTTTGTCTAAAAGATGCTAGAAAAAAAGAAAACTACAGGCCAATATCACTGATGAACATAGATGCAAAAATCCTTAACAAAATTCTAGCAAACAGAATCCAACAACATACTAAAAAGATCACACATCATGACCAAGTGGGCTTTACCCCAGGGATCCAAGGATTCTTCAATATCCACAAATCAATCAATGTAACACACCACATTAACAAATTGAAAAATGATTATCTCAATACATGCAGAGAAAGCCTTTGACAAAATTCAACATCCATTTATGATAAAAACCCTCCAGAAAGCAGGAATAGAAGGAACAAACCTCATCATAATAAAAGCTATATATGACAAACTCACAGCAAACATTATCCTCAATGGTGAAAAATTGAAAGCATTTCCCCTAAAGTCAGGAACAAGACAAGGGTGCCCATTCTCACCACTACTATTCAACATAGTTTTGGAAGTTTTGGCCACAGCAATCAGAGCAGAAAAAGAAATAAAAGGAATCCAGATTGGAAAAGAAGAGATAAAACTCTCACTGTTTGCAGATGACATGATCCTCTACATAGAAAACCCTAAAGACTCCACCAGAAAATTACTAGACCTAATCAAGGAATATAGTAAAGTTGCAGATTATAACATCAACACACAGAAATCCCTTGTATTCCTATACACTAACAATGAGAAAACAGAAAGAGAAATTAAGGAAACAATTCCATTCACCATTGCAGTGAAAAGAATAAAATACTTAGGAATCAGTTCAGTTCAGTCATGTCCAACTCTTTGCGACCCCATGAACTGCAGCACACCAGGCCTCCCTGTCCATCACCAACTCCCGGAGTTCACCCAAACTCATGTCCATCGAGTTGGTGATGCCATCCAGCCATTTCATCTCTCTGTCGTCCCCTTCTCCTCCTGCCCCCAATCCCTCCCAGCATCAGAGTCTTTTCCAATGACTTTCCACCTCTTCGCATGAGGTGACCAAAGTATTGGAGTTTCAGCTTTAGCATCAGTCCTTCCAATGAACACCCAGGACTGATCTCCTTTAGAATGGACTGGTTAGATCTCCTTGCAATCCAAGGAACTCTCAAGAGTCTGCTCCAGCACCACAGTTCAAAAGCATCAGTTCTTCAGCCCTCAGCTTTCTTCACAGTCCAACTCTCACATCCATACATGACCGCTAGAACAACCATAGCCTTGACTCGATGGACATTTGTTGGCGAAGTAATGTCTCTGCTTTTGAATATGCTATCTAGGTTGGTCATAACTTTCCTTCCAAGGAGTAAGAGTCTTTTAATTTCATGGCTGCAATCACCATCTGCAGTGATTTTGGAGCCCCAAAAAATAAAGTCTGACACTGTTTCCACTGTTTCCCCATCTATTTCCCATGAAGTGATGGAAGCAGATGCCATGATCTTCGTTTTCTGAATGTTGAGCTTTAAGCCAACTTTTTCACTCTACTCTTTCACTTTCACCAAGAGGCTTTTTAGTTCCTCTTCACTTTCTGCCATAAGGGTGGTGTCACCTGCGTATCTGAGGTTATTGATATTTCTCCTGGCAATCTCGATTCCAGCTTGTGCTTCTTCCAGCCCAGTGTTTCTCATGATGTACTCTGCATATAAGTTAAATAAGCAGGGTGACAATATACAGCCTTGATGTACTCCTTTTCCTATTTGGAACCAGTCTGTTGTTCCATGTCCAGTTTGAACTTTTGCTTCCTGACCTGCATATATGTTTCTCAAGAGGCAGGTCAGGTGGTCTGGTATTCCCATGCCTTTCAAAATTTTCCACAGTTTATTGTGATCTGCACAGTAAAAGGCTTTGGCATAGTCAATAAAGCAAAAATAGATCTTTTTCTTGAACTCTCTTCCTTTTTCCATGATCCAGCAGATGTTGGCAGTTTGATCTCTGGTTCCTCTTAAGAATATATCCACCCAAAGAAACAAAAGACCTATATATAGAAAACTATATAACACTGGTGAAAGAAATCAAAGATGACACAAATGGAGAAATACGCCATGTTCATGGATTGGAAGAATCAATATAGCGAAAATGAATATACTAACCAAATCAATCTATAGATTCAATGAAATCCCTATCAAGCTACCAACGGTATTTTTCACAGAGCTAGAATGAATAGTTTCACAATTTGTATAGAAATACAAAAAACCTTGAATAGCCAAAGCAATCTTGATAAAGAAGAATGGAACTGGAGGAATCAACCTGCCTGACTTCAAGCTCTACTACAAAGCCACAGTCATCAAGACAGTATGGTACTGGCACAAAGACAGAAATATAGATCAATGGCACAAAACAGAAAGCCCAGAGATACCTATGGACCTATGGACACCTTATCGTTGACAAAGGATTCAAGAATATACAATGGAGAAAAGACAATCTCTTTAACAAGTGGTGCTGAGAAAACTGGTCAACCACTTGTAAAAGAATGAAACTAGAACACTTTCTAACACCACACACAAAAATAAACTCTAAATGGATTAAAGATCTAAAAGTAAGACCAGAAACTATAAAACTCCTAGAGGAAAACAGGCAAAACACTCTCTGACATAAACCACAGCAGGATTCTCAATGACCCATCTCCCAGAATATTGGATCTCATTTATTGCATTATTCATTATATTTTGACTCTTTTTTATTTCTTCTAGGTCCTTGTTAAACCTTTCTTGCATCTTCTCAATCCTTGTCTCTAGGCTATTTATCTGTGATTCCATTCTGATTTCAAGATTTTGGATCATTTTCACTATCAATATTCGGAATTCCTTCTCCGGTAGATTCCCTACTTCTTCCTCTTTTGTTTGGTTTGGTGGGCAACTCTCCTGTTCCTTTACCTGCTGTGTATTCCTCTGCCTCTTCATCTTGGTTATATTGCTGCGTTTGGGGTGGCCTTTTTATATTCTGGTAATTTGTGGAGTTCTCTTTATTATGGAGCTTCCTCACTTTGGGTGGGGTTCTATCAGTGGTTTGTCAAGGTTTCCTGGTTAGGGAGGCTTGTGTTGGAGTTTTGGTAGGTGGATCTGTGTTTCTTCTCTCTGGAGTGCAGTGGAGTGACCCGTAATGGGTTATGAGACATCAAAGGTTTTGGGATAGTTTTGAGCTGCCTGTATATTGAAGCTCAGGGGAGTGTTCCTGTGTTGCTGGAGAATTTGTGTGGTATGTCTTGTTTGGGAACTTGTTGGCCCTTGGGTGGAGCTTGGTTTCAGTGTAGGTATGAAGGCATTTGATGAGCTCCTATTGCTTAATGTTCCCTGAATTCAAGAGTTCTCTAATGTTTTCAGGCTTTGGATTTAAGCCTCCTGCTTCTGGTTTTCAGTTTTATTTTTACAGTAGCCTCTAGACTTCTCCATCTATACAGCACCGATGATAAAACATCTAGGTTAAAGATGAAAAGTTTCTCCACATTGAGGGACACTCAGAGAGGTTCACTGAGTTACAAGGAGAAGAGAAGATGGAGGAGGTATTTAGAGGTAACTGGAATGAGATGCGGTGAGATCAAAAGAGGAGAGAGCAAGCTAGCCAGTAGTCACTTCCTTATGTGCGCTCTATAGTCTGGACCACTCAGAGGTATTTACAGAGTTATACGGGGCAGAGGAGAGGGAGGAAGTAGACAGAGGTGACCAGGAGGATAAGAGAGAGGAATGAGTAGGAGAGAGACAAATCCTGCCAGTAACCAGTTCCTTAGGTGTTCTCCACCGTCTGGAACACACAGAGATTCACAGAGTCAGATAGAGAAGAGATGGGGGAGAAAAGAGACAGAGGCCACCTGGTGGAGAAAAAGGAGAGTCCAGAGGAGGAGAGAGTGGTCAAGCCAGTAATCTCGCTCTCAGGTAAACTTGGGTAGTGAAGTTTGGGTTTTTAAATGTACAAAATTGACAACAAAAACCTAAGAGCAAAGATTAAAAATCTAGAGTAGAGGTTGGATTTTCAAAGATACAATATTAAAGAAAAGCAGAAGGAAAAAGGAAGAAAGAAAAAAAAGGAATTATTAAAAAACAAACAAACAAACAAAAAACCACCAACAACCATCCAAAGACTATATATGGTGTTTGCCTTAAAAAAAAAAAAGTCTTTTTTTTTTTAAATAGTGATAATAGGTTATAGAAATAAAAATTAGAGGAGAAATAGAAGACTTAACAATTAAAAAAAAGTTAGAAAAAAAAAAAAACAAAAAAAAGCAAAAAACAAAAAAAAAAGGAATGATTTTAAAAATAGTCAAAAATATATCTAGCCCTTCTCTGATGTTATGGGCTGCGTGGGATCGCTTCCAAGGTGGTTCCCTCTGTTTAACTTCTTCTGTTTGCTGGTTTTTTAGGCTCACTAGTTCAGTCGTGCTGTGGGGAGGGGGGATGCTGCAAACAAATAGCACTGTCGTGTGCACACAGTATCTCTGCCCCGCTTGACCTGTCCTTTCTCGTGGCACACAAACCGCTCCGGCTCTACGATGCTCAGCCGGGAACCGTCTGGGGCCGGCCCTAGGCTGCGTGCACTTCCCAGGTCCAAGCCGCTCAGGTTCGGCGCTCAGGCAGCCCTCAGAGGCACAAATTCGGCTGGGACTGCGCTTTGTGCCCTTCCCAGGTCCCAGTAGCTCAGGAGTTTAGCGAGCACGATCGCCGCGGCTTGTCACCTTTTCTGCCGCTGCTGCCCAGCTTTCAGGGTGGACCGCTGGCGCACCCCGTGAGGCAGATTGTGACTGTCCAGCACCCCCAGAAGTTTTAGCACAGGAGCCTGCTTGCAGTTAGGTAAGTAAAGTCTCTCCGGGTCTGCAATTGCCCCTTTCCAATCCTTACGGCTCTGGCTGCCTGTCCCCAGCGGGGGATGGTCTGCAGCCGGCTTTTTCCATTCCATCCTTTGTTCTGTGCTCGGTCCTGGCGGTATCTTATGTTCGAGCTTTTCGCGTGGTAGCTATCCCACAGTCTGGTTTGCTAGCCCAAGTTAGATCGTTCTGGTTGCACGTGGGGTGTTCCTGCCCCATTCTTACAAATCTCTGCAGCTCGCGCCTCCCGCGCGTCCCTGCCCTGCCCCCACTTCCCAATCACAATATTGGAAATAAAAGCAAAAATAAATAAATGGGACCTAATTAAAATTAAAAGCTTCTGCACAGCAAAGGAAACTATAAGCAAGGTGAAAATACAGCTTTCAGAATGGGAGAAAATAAGAGCAAACGAACCAACGGACAAGGAATTAATCTCAAAAATATACGAGCAACTCCTGCAGCTCAATTCCAGGAAAGTAAATGACCCAATCAAAAAGTGGGCCAAAGAACAAAACAGACATTTCTCCAAAGAACACATGCAGATGGCTAACAAACACATGAAAACATGCTCAACATCACTCATTATTAGAGAAATGCAAACCAAAACCACAATGAGGTACCATTTCATGCCGGTCAGAATGGCTGCGATCCAAAAGTCTACAAGCAATAAATGCTCGAGAGGGTGTGGAGAAAAGGGAACCCTCTTACATTGTTGGTGGGAATGCAAACTAGTACAGCCACTATGGAGAACAGTATGGAGATTCCTGAAAAAACTGGAAATAGAACTGCCATATGACCTAGCAATCCCACTGCTGGGCATACACACCAAGGAAAGCAGAATTGAAAGAGACACGTGTACCCCAATGTTCATCGCAGCACTGTTTATAACAGCCAGGACATGGAAGCAACATAGATGTCCATCAGCAGACAAATGGGTAAGAAAGCTGTGGTATATATAGACAATGGAATACTACTCAGCCATTAAAAAGAATACATTTGAATCAGTTCTAATGAGGATGAAACTGAAGCCTACTATACAGAGTGAAGTAAGCCAGAAAGAAAAACACCAATATAGTATACTAATGCATATATATGGAATTGAGAAAGATGGTAACGATAACCCTGTATGCGAGACAGCAAAAGAGACACAGATGTATAGAACAGTCTTTTGGACTCTGTGGGAGAGGGCAAGGGTGGGATGATATGGGAGAATGGCATTGAAACATGTAAATTATCATATGTGAAACAAATCACTAGTCCAGGTTCGATGCATGATACAGGGTGCTCAGGTCTGCTGCACTGGGATGACCCAGAGAGATGAGAAGGGGAGGGAGGTGGGAGAGGGATTCAGGATGGGGAACACATGTACACCCGTGGCGGATTCATGTCAATGTATGGCAAAACCAATACAACATTGTAAAGTAGAAAAAATAATAATAATAAAAAGAGGAAATAAATAAATAAACAAAATCGATATGGACACACACAGACACAAAAGTCTTTGTCTAGTAAGTTCAGTGTCTAATCTTCCTCTGGGATGATTTCTTACTACTTATTTTATTCTTTGATGGATCATTTGCTCCTGTTTCTTTGTATGCCTTCTGATTTTTTTGTTGATTGTTGTTGTTGTTGAACACCAGACATTTGAGTATTATAACATGGTAACTTTGGAAATGAAATTCTCCCTTTACCTTCAGTTCAGTTCAGTTCAGTTCAGTCGCTCAGTCGTGTCCGACTCTTTGCGACCCCATGAACTGCAGCATGCCAGGCCTTCCTGTCCATCACCAACTCCTGGAGTTCACTCAGACTCACGTCCATCGAGTCAGTGATGCCATCCAGCCATCTCATCCTCTGTCGTCCCCTTCTCCTCCTGCCCCCAATCCCTCCTAGCATCAGAGTCTTATCCAATGAGTCAACTCTTTGCATGAGGTGGTGAAAGTACTGGAGTTTCAGCTTCAGCATCATTCCCTCCAAAGAAATCCCAGGGCTTACCTTAGCATTTGCTAACTTTTCCTGATTGTTGTAGTCTCTGTAGTTACTTTTCAACAGTTTTTTTTTTTTTTTTTTTTTTGCAGGCTGCATTATCCGTCTTGTGTGGTCGATGAAGTCTCTTTTCTTTAGCTTGTGGTTAGCTAGTGTTTTGACAGGTTGTTTTTTTTTTTTAATATAAGAACATTTTTAAGTTGCCTTTTTCTTAATTTAGTATTCACTTAGTTTCTGTATTTAATCATTTTTTTTTCTAGAATTCCAGTACAGTTGGTTCCTTAAGTTTTCACTTGTTTTTTAAAGCTTATGTAAGGAAACAACAGCTTGGAGCTGCCTCTTCCATCATTTTTCCAATGTCTAATTCAATAGAATTCTTTTTTTATTGAAGTATTCTTAATTTACAATGCTGTTAGTTTCAGTGATACAGTCAAGAAATTCAGATATATATCGATATATATAGGTATATATATAGATATATACCTGATTATTTTTTATTAGGCTATTACAAGATTCTTTTCCACACAGGCTATTACAAGATATTGAATATAGTTCCCTAAATTATACAGTAGGTCCTTGTTTGTCTACTTTTTGTACTGTGTATCTGTTAATCCCAAACTCCTAACTTATCCTTCACCTTCTTTCCCTTTTGGTAGAAATGAGTTTGTTTTCTATGTCGGTAAGTCTGTTTCTATTTCGCAAATAAGTTCATTAAGATATTTTCTAGATTCCAAATATAAGTGATATCACATTATATGTCTTTTTTTATTTGGCTTACGTTACTTAGTATGATAATCTTTGGGTTCAATCATGTTTCTGCAAATATCATTATTTCATTCTTTTTTATGGCTGGTTAATATTCTGTTGTACATGTATACCACATCTTCTTTATCCATTCATTTGTCAATGGATATTTAGATTGCTTCCACATCTTAGCTATTGTAAATAATGCTGCTATGAACATTGGGGTGCATGTATCTTTTCAAATTAGTTTCTGTCTTTTCCAGATATATGCTTGAAGAGTGAGACTGCTGGATCATATATTAGTTCTATTTTTAGTTTTTTAAGGAAACTCCATATTATTTTCCATAGTGGCTGCACCACTTTACATTCCTACCAACAATGTAGGAGAGTTCCCTATTCTTCAGCATTTATCATTTGTAGACTTTTTTGATGGTGGTCATTTTGACTGGTATGACGTGATACTTCATTGTAGTTTTTATTTGCATTTCTCTAATAATTAGTGAGATTGACCATGTTTTCATGTGCCTGTTGGCCATCTGTGTGTCTTTTTTGGAGAAATGTGAATTTAGATATTCTGCCCACTATTTTGAAGATTATTTGTCTTTTATGTGTTTTTTTTTTAATTTGAGTTATATGAGCTCTTTTCATAAAACAGAATTCTTTTGAAGATCAACCCTAGAGTGACTTTTGAATAAAATCCTGGTATAGCTAAGAGCAAGCATGTACTGAAGAATTCATGCCTTAATTGAACTCAAATGGAGGGCAGTTGCAGTAGTGGTAATTGTTTAGTTTGCCTTGTGCAAGACACCCTCCTAACTGAGTGACTCAGTCTTTGCTTCCAAAAATGTACAGGGAAGTGAGGATTTGCAGAAGGCATAAAGACTAATGACGTTTAGTCTTTAACATGTTTCATCATTAACATTTGTTAACATTAACATTAACATTTATTGGCACTATTCTTATCACTGTCACCTCATTCTTGAAGCTGTCACTGACTCAGTCTCTACATTTCTCTGCTGCACTAATCAGAGCAGGCAGCTGGGAATAGTTGAGACCCAAGTTTAGAACCAGATAGAACTGCAGTCATATGTTACAGCTTGGTGATCCTGGTTAGGGAACCAAGCTCTTTGTTCTTAGTTTTCTCACCAAAGAACTGGGGATAATATTGCACAGTATGCACTGAGCAATTGGGAAAACTAAATGAGCAACACTTAGGGCCCAGCATGTCACAAGCCCTCCATAAAAGTTGGGGTGATGGTGTTGCCCCTTTTTCAGAGCTTTGGGCTCAGTCTTCAAACTTGATAACAAGCTGTCTTCTCACTCTTTCAGGTACAGATGTCACTGTCCTCTGCTCTACCTATTCCTGGCCTCTCTAAGTATACCTCAATACTACCCAATTCCAACCTAGGACTTCATTCTTGGTGGATGTTTCTGGCAGCCCCATGATAGAGCTGAGTTCCAAAAAACCAGTCTTTCATCTCCCCAGGGGCCCTTCCAGCACCTCCACTCTCCATTTCTCCTCTTCTAAGGTGTAGAGTGTTCAGCCAATGATTTCTTACCACTTCTTAGCCGTTCTCCCTCATATTACCCAAGAGGCACAGTCAGGGGTGGGGTGGAAGCAGGAGGGAACTTTTAAAGAATAATTTATTTTTCCCTTGAGTATGTTTCTTGGTCTTGCTAATCCCTCCAACATTTCTCCTGAAGAATTCAGCTCGTGTCTGGATTTTGACTTTCCAAAATCTACAGTCCCACCCAGAACAGAAAGAGCTCAGGGCATATACAGTAGGAACATCCAGGAAGACATGAATCAGGGTTTCCCATTCTCTACTTCTCAAACTAGTGAAGAGTTTCACAGTATAGGGGGAAAGGTTGAGAGTTGACATTTCTGAAGTCCCTTAGATATAAAGCTCCTTTCTGGGTGAAAAATAACAAAACCCTCAACTACTGTTGAGAAAGTCAAGAACTGAGCAGACAATCTGTCCCCTTTCCTAGGCACAGCCCCAAGGTAAATTCAACATCATGCGTTATGTTTAGGGTAGCAAAGGAGGCCTGAAATAACCTAGACAACATGGTGTGACTCAGTACTGAGTCACTAGTCAGTGACTAATCAAAGTAGACTGACCACTGAGGCTAGGACTACATGCATCTCAATAAAGTCTGCTATGAGCAGATAACACTGAGATCTTTTAACTACCAAACTTATAACACCCCAAACTAGGTCCAAACACAAGGAAAATAAAGGAAGACCAATTTGACTTAAATCATATATGTATATTCTCAGCAAAATGGAGACATAAAATAAAAACTAAGTTACGAAAAGAATATGACATTTCTCTTTCCTGAGGTTTAGCCTCTACATAGTCAGAAAGACTCATGCCTGTGACTTTTTTTCGCATTAGAAACAGCTACATGGTTAGCTGGCAAGAGGAGGGAGAAACTTCCAGAGCCAAAGATCTGTTTGAGAGGTCAACTTGACAGCAGCAGCCCTGCCCTCACTCTGATCCTGCCTGCAGATCTCCTGCAGAGCCCCATTGGCCAAATCCAACTGGAAGCAGAGGGCAGGAGAGACGGGATGGGGCAGTTGGTACAGGCCAGCTTCCTATGACTAACAGCATTGTAAAGAAGGGTAGAGAATGAATCTGGAGAGTGAAGGGAAGATGACCAGAATCATGTGACAATACACCCTTACTGGAATGAAAAACAGGAAAGATTGCCTTCTTGATCTACCTTGGGGCTGAAGGAGGAGCTAAACCTAGGAGGAACTGGAGACCACTTCAGTCAACAAAGATGACACCTATGAGATCATCTATAGAATCCCTTGTCCAAGGAGGAAAGATAAAGGATGGAGCTAGAAAATAGTCAGTCATCTTAGAAACTGCATGGTGGCTTACACCAGAGAACTAAGAGTGGTTACACTGGCAGGTGAGAAAATGAACCAAGGAGTTAGATATGAGAATAGCAAGAAGATAATTCCCAAAAGTCTGGGCTTCTCTTTGGTTTAAACTTTTCTGCAAACATTGGTTTGAATCAGTGCCATGCAAACCATTTTGTTTGCTACAGAAGCTCCATCCCCAAGAAGGAAATGGAGAACTGCATTATGGGTATCTTCAGGGACCTCTCAGGATCCAGCCATGTGTGCAGGTTGGATCAGAGTGCTGCTTAGAGGAATGAGCTGAGTTGAGTTGCAATTGACTGGTTGACACGATAGTATGCAATTTAATTAAATGTTTGTTTATTTCTAATTTGCAATTTTATTTTAGGAGCCAATAATTTTTTTTTCTCACATCTCAAACACTTTCTCAGACCTTTGTAAAGCTCAGATAAGGATAGTGAAGAGGAGTCTCTGAGAAACAGCTGTGTAGGTGGCCTGTAACAACCTGTCCAGATGGATGTTTGAGGATGGAGGGCTCCAAGAGGGAAGTTGCCAAAAACTAACAGAGTACCTAATTGCCAGACCATATTGAGAGAGGCTTGCGGATAGCCCACAGGTATGGGAAGAGTGAGTCACAAATACATATAAAACTAATCCATTTTTAAGTCAGTAATTAGCTCTCAGAAAAGTTAAACACTGCACAAGAAATGAAATGTAATTATGCAACCTAACTAACATCAGTTATGAACAATATTTACATAATCATAGTATCAAACAAGGGAATATTGATTTAACTTGAAATTATAATTTAGCTTTATTGAGATGGTAGGAGAGGGGAGATAGACACAGAGCCTAATGTTTGTGTACTAAAAGCTTACCTTCCACAGTGAGAAATAAACAAATACTAGATAAATTAAATAAAGAAGAGTGGGGTTAAGCAATGGAAACTAACATCAGAAGAAACTCAATGGCTGGGTCTGCCAAGCACAGGTTACCATCTATCTTATGAGTAACAAGAGGTAAAGAGAAGGGTTCATGTGTGGGTCCCCATGCCTGGCCATCTGGGGTAAGCCCCAATATGGCAATCCCTGGACACCAGCAAGTTTTCTTCCAGCAGTTTCCTCCTTGGCTAGTTTCCCAGAACATTCACTGCAGTTTCTTTTCTTTATGACAGGCCTATCCTTTCACTGGATATTTACAAAGTTAAAGGTATAACCTCACTGGGGACCAGAGTGGCATGTGCCTTCCATCCTCTGTCCCATCTCCTGTGAGAGTTAAGAAGACACAGGCACTCAGGGACCCTGAATGACAGCTCTGCCAGATTCAGTTCAGGCTCCATGTCACAGCAGTAGGCAGTGAGAGCACCCCCAGATCCTGAATGCTGACCAATGTCTTCACTTAACGGGGTTCACAGCCAAGATTCTCTTGGAGTATTGCCAGAAGGTTCTGTCTCCCCCAAGATGATTCCCTCCCTGGAGAAAGTCCATATCATGTCCAAGAACTTGGGGTACAAAGGCCCCCTTTCCTCAATTAGGGGCATTTCTGAAGGGCCAGCCTAGCCTCAGAGTATCTCCAGGGATCTGTTCAGGCCTCTGTTGGGGCTGTACTCAGCTGAGCTCTCCCCTATATCTGATCACACTCTCCTCTGCTTGAGAGCACTACCTACACAGAGACCTCCATCTCAGTCTGTTTCCCTGTCCATCACTCCCCTGGGGCCTAAGCTAACACCACACTCTTGGCAATGCCTGGGAGGATATCTCTTCTTTTCAGGCCCCATGTCCTACTTGAGCCTGCAGCTGCCCACATGCCCTGGAAAAGCAGCCAGTCCTGGGGGAAGCCATGCTCTTATTAATACCTGGCAGGTGAAGGGCTCATAACTCTCGAAGCCATGCTGGCCACCCGAGAGTCATCAATGTGGCTGGACTTCTCCTGGGGCCTGGTGCTACTATTTGTTTGAGCTCTTTTTTTTCATGTTCCTTTGCTCCTAATCAATCCCAAAGTGCCCCAATGGGTAGAATATGCATTCACATCTAAGAGAACAGACAACACAAACAAAGAAACATACATCTGACCCAGCGAGATTGCTGCTTTGGAAAAAGCTGACCTCTACCCAACTCTAGCAAAACCTTTGCCAAAATCATAGCAATAAGTAAAAATTATCTCCATTTTATGGAAGAGGAAACCGAGGCTCAGAGTGGTAAAGTGTATTGCCCAGGGTCACACAGCAACTGATAAACACAGAGCCAGGTTTAGGGCAAGCCAGCTCATCCCTCCCCCTCAGCTGGCCCCATATCAACTGCAGAAATGGCAGACAGCATGATCCTAAAGACACACAGCATGCTAATATATCCCTGGGGTTGAACTTTGTGATTTAGGGGAGGGGAGATGTAAGAAATGATGATTTTCTTTCCTAATAATGTTCAGTCTACAGTTTTAAGGGGAAGATATTCTTTTTTTTATGAATTTGGATGGGGGCATAGTGCTATAAGGGTAACACAGAAAATGTTATTTATATCTATAAAGTGTTTCCTGGCTGCTAGTAGAACATGCATTCACTGACATTGTCTTAGTAAACACAAGAGCAATGTGAAGGGAGTGTATATATTTATTATATGGAAAACTAAGGTTCTGAGCATTTCATGCACTTGCCCAAGGTTCAATCGCTCCAGCCAAAGTCCTGCCCAAGTTGAAGTTACATCAGTCCATTACAGCATATGGTGCAGATATGCAAGGGCTTTTCCACAGCTGTATGTGGACTTTGGCTCGCCAGCAGGGCCAGGTGCTAACCAGGTGCTGGCAGATCCCTGAGGACACACCTCATCTGTCTGAATGAGCAGTTTCTACCTTCTCACACTTGCATTCACTAAGCATTCTATGTGCTTACCAACTGTAGGAAGTCTTTCATTGGTGGAAGCACTGTATATGCTTTCTGCAGTCCACAACCAGCATGGGACTTGCCCACAGAGGGCACTAGTTGTGCATTTGATGGAGGAGAGAGCAGAGTGTGGGCAGAATAGCAACTCTGCTAATCCCTTCTGTCTAAACTTGGAAAGGTCAAGAGTTGCTGGAAGGGGTAGATGAGTTCTCCAAATCTTAGTTATGTAAGTTCTTTCTTGGAATTTGTAGGAGAAGCCATGTAGGATTTTAGAACCTAAATTTGAAAGAAGTTGTTTTCCCATCAAGAAGAAAATTCATAGGAACTTCTCTCTCAAGAGCTGAGGCAAGTAAAGATGTCAACAAATCTGGGGAAGGTCATGGCCAACCGGTGAAGGGTTGAGCTAAATGGTTGTTAATGAGAACCAGAAAATGTGGGATTCTTGACCTAGTTTTGTCAACAATGCCTTGAATGACCTTGGTTGAGGCACCTATATTGACTGGAAGGTTTGGGTTGCAAATAATAGAAAATGTATAATTCATGGTATATGAAGAAGCCCAGAGTTAATTCAGACAAACTGTTCTCTGTGATTCTCTAATTCCTCTGGGCCAACTTGCCTCCCAAGACCCCTTTGCTCATGGGAATAAAGTGACTATAGCAACCCCTTTACCTACATATGGAATACACAGAACTATACAAAATAGAGCTTCATGACCCAGACAAGCAAGATGGTATCATCACTCACCTAGAGCCAGACATCCTGGAATGCAAAGTCAAGTGGGCCTTAGGAAGCATCACTACAAACAAAGCTAGTGGAGGTGATGGAATTCCAGTTGAGCTATTTCAAATCCTAAAAGATGATGCTGTGAGAGTGTTGCACTCAATATGTCAGCAAATTTGGAAAACTCAGCAGTGGCCACAGGACTGGGAAAGGTCAGTTTTCATTCCAGTCCCAAAGAAAGGCAATGCCAAAGAATGCTCAAACTACCACACAGTTGCACTTATCTCACATGCTAGCAACATAATGCTCAGAATTTTCCAAGCCAGGCTTCAATAGTATGTGAACCAAGAACTTCCAGATGTTCAAATTGGATTTAGAAAAGGCAGAGGAACCAGAGATCAAATTGCCAACGTCTGTTGGATCTTCGAAGAAGCAAGAGACTTCCAGAAAAACATCTACTTCTGCTTTATTGAATATGCCAAAGCCTTTAACTGTGTAGATAAAAACTAACTGTAGAAAATTCTTCAAAATATGGGAATACCAGACCACCTTACCTGCCTCCTGAGAAATCTGTATTCAGGTCAGGAAGCAACAGTTAGAACTGGACATGGAACAGACTGGTTCCAAATCGGGAAAGGAGTACATCAAGGCTGTATATTGTCACCCTGCTTATTTAACTTATATGCAGAGCACATCATGAGAAAGCACAAGCTGGGGTGGATGAAGCACAAGCTGGAATCAAGATTTCCAGGAGAAATATCAATAACCTCAGATATAGAGATAACACCACCCTTATGGCAGAAAGCAAAGAACTAAAGAGCTTCTTGATGAAAGTGAAAGAGGAGAGTGAAAAAGTTGGCTTAAAACTCAACATTCAGAAAACTAAAATCATGGCATCTGGTCCCATCACTTCATGGGAAATAGATGGGGAAACAGTGGAAACAGTGTCAGACTTTATTTTTGGGGGCTCCAAAATCACTGCAGATGGTGACTGCAGCCATGAAATTAAAAGATGCTTGCTCCTTGGAAGAAAAGTTATGACCAACCTTGAAAGCATATTAAAAAGCAGAGACATTATTTGCCAACAAAGGTCCATCTAGTCAAAGATATGGTTTTTCCAATAATCATATATGGATGTGAGAGTTGGGCTATAAAGAAAGCTAAGCACCAAAGAAGTGATGCTTTTGAACTGTGGTGTTGGAGAAGACTCTTGAGAGTCCCTTGGACAGCAAGGAGATCCAACCAGTCCATCCTAAAGGAAATCAGTCCTGAATATTCATTGGAAGGACTGATGCTGAAGCTGAAATTCCAATAATTTGGCCACCTGATGTGAAGAGCTGACTCATTGTAAGAGACCCTGATGCTGGGAAAGACTGAGGGCAGGAGGAGAAGGGGATGACAGAGGATGAGATGGTTGGATGGCATCACCAACTCGATGGGTATGAGTCTGAGTAAACTCCAGGAGCTGGTGATGCACAGGGAAGCCTGGTGTTCTGCAGTCCATGGCATTGCAAAGAGCCGGACATGACTGAGTGACTGAACTGACTGTCTTACCTACATATAGTCCAAAGAAAGATAAAATACATGTCCCAGAATTTATGGTTACAATTGGAGGATTCACTCTAGTTGGACCACTGGGTCTCATGTTCATGCTTGGACCAATCAGCAGCCACTGAGGTTGAATGTGCTGTTCAACATTCCTGGGCCCTGAACTCACTCAGTCTTGGGAAATAGCCTGCTTTTATGAAAGCACATGAAACTCCAATGGGAATCTGAAACTCTTGAGAAGGGGAAAAGGGAAAGATGGTGAAGACGCTACCCACAAGAGTTCAGTGACTGCCATGGTCCTGGGACCCTAAGACCATTATTTCAACCATCAAACATAAATATAGTAATAACTGCTCAACTTATCACATGGGACTCATGTGTGTTCAAATGAGTTAATGGGAAGCTATACCTTGGAAAGTCTAAAGCTCTACATTGATGGTTCTATATCTTTTCTGGTTACAGACTCTTGAGAATCTGATAAATCTATGAAATCATCATTTCCCAGACAGTCCACTGGTTAAGAATCTGCCTGCCAATGCAGGGGACCTGGGTTGATCCCTGATTCGGGAGACTTGACATGCTGTGAGGCAACTAAGTCCATGTGCCACAACTATTGAACCCACGCTCTAGATCCCATGGGTTGCAACTACTGAGCCTGTGTGCCCCCATGGTACCTGTCTGTGCCTGTTATGAACCAGGTCAGCAGGAGGTGAGCGGAAGTGTCATCTACTGCTCCCCATCAGTCGCGCTGCCTGAACCATCCTCCCCCCACCACCACTGCTCTAGAGCCTGCATACCACACCTACTGAAGCCTGCACGCCCTGGATCGCATGCTCTGCAGCAAGAGAAGTTACAGCAGTAAGAAGTCTGAGCACTGCAACTAGAGAGTAACCCCCGCTCACCACAACTAGAGAAAGCCCTCGCACAGCAACAAAGACTTAGCACAGCCAAAAATAAACATGTTTTTAATTATTACTTTTTTAAAAATCTATGATATCTTCACTCCAGAAAAAGAGAGCTGATACACAAACTTTTAAATGTAGTTTCAGAAGCCCACTAGTAGGTCCTGCCCAAGGTCCCTGAGTGGCGCCCTGCTTTCTCCCTGTGCTTTGTTTCCCACAGAGTTGCCATTTCCTGGGTGCTTTCTAGGTCCCAGGCACTGACCAGGATGCTCTTTAAAGCCAATCTCATTTAATCCTGAAGACAACCATTATCAGAATGAATTATCATGTCCATAGTACAGATGAAGAAACCAAGGCTCAGTGAGGTTAAGTGACTCAAGCAAGGTCACACAGCTAGTAAGTTGTGCAGCCAAGATACAAGCCAGGTCTCCTGATCCAAGTCCAGTGCATTTTCATGTCATATACCTAGAATGTCTTTCCTCTCTGCTGACTCCATACAAATCCTACACAGCTCAGGACTCCCTCTTCTAAGAAACCCTAGTTATATATCATCTTATATGAATCACCTTCACATGGCTGTTTCCTGCTTCACTGGAATGATGGGAGAGCTTCTTGCACAGGCCTCCATATGTGGGTCTATCAGGTCATTGGTGGATCAGCATTAGGTGCTGGGTGAGCTTCTGCCTTCCAGGGAAGGCCAACCAAAGATTTCTCTTCGTTTTGGCTTCACCATCACCAGGTGGGGGCACAAGGTCCACAGTTCCCAGAAATCCGTGGGCACATAGCCCCCATACCACTGGAACCCCAAAGCTGGAGAGCAGAGCCTGCAGCAGAGTCTAGGGACCTCGCATTGTGTGCAGACCTTCTCCTCTTCCCCTGTGTCTCTCGTGGCCCTGAGCTGCATGTTTAGATGCACTGTGCATCTCTCTTGTCACAGTGACCATGGATATCTCACCCAAGATGCTTCACTTGAAGGGAACCGGCTGTGCCACATCATTACTCTTAGGTGTATTCAACAAACCTCTACTGATGGCCACCAGCATTACGGAGCACCTGCCTGGAGCCGGGCTCATTCATGTTCTCACTGCATTCTCAAAACAATCGGAGAGAGAAGAGGAGTTTTCCTTTGACTGGGACAACTTGGAGGGCTGTCTAGGGTCATGATTGGGCCCCAAAGCTCATGCTGACCATTGCACCTTCCTGCTTACTCACTGTCCCCATGAATATACAGGTGCTCTCTTTAATCCATGACGTCTCTGCTAACATCATTGCTGATTATTCTGGGTAGAGATCAACGGTCGTATATGCACACCAGGGACCTAGAAATGCTTCCCCAGGCATCAACGCGTGGATTCACACCACAGCCTAGCAGAGTCTTGCTCCTGGGGATGCTGATTACAATAGTGATGCAGCCTCCCTCTCTCCTCCCATATAGCCCAACCCAGGATATGGATCTTGTCCTCCATCAACCACTATTAGATGGCTTGGCAGTGCTGCTTAACCCTTTCCTTGCAAACTCCTTGCAGACAAAGACTGGGCCATCCTCACCTCTTACCCTACACTGCCTATCTTTGGCTATTCAAAGACACTTAAACGTTCTTATAGCGGGGATCAAGGGAGGAAGTAACTGCAAAATTGCAACACAAAGCACATTCCTGCACAGGCACCTCCTGTGTTGGCATCATCCTCTTCTGTTGGCATCATCCTCCTCTGTTGGCATCATCCTCCTGTGTTGGCATCATCCTCCTCTGGCTCATCTTCACTCCACAGACAGGGCTGGGCAATGCTCACCAGGCAGATTAGTTTGGATCTGCTTTCCCCAATGCTGCACGTGGGAAACTGCAGCAGTTCTTCCCAATGAAGCAGAGAAACCCGGTGCTCTGCAGTTCTTTCTTATAAGCCCAAAGGCCTGAGGCTGATGAGCTCTGAGAAAAGGCAACACTTATGGACAGAGAAAATCCAGCAGGGTCTGGCTCCTCATATGGGCACAGAACAGGGGAGGAGGGAAGCCAGCCTAGGTTTGTTAATAAGGATGAAATCTCAGGCCCAGTGGGAGCCAACCTGTCAGAGTTCAAAACTCTGGAGCATAAAATGCTGTTTTCCCTAGCAATTGAATTAGCATCCTTTTTTTTTTTTTAACTTATCTAAAGTTTATCTCTCCAGTCAACTCTCCTTTCCCACCCAAACCACAGTTTTCAATTCACAGTTGGCTTCTAGATGTTATCATAAAAGACATTATATTTAAGTTCATAAACATGTCATCAGAAAAAGACAAGAAGTCAACTTATGAGGGTTCCTACTAGCCAAAGATGGGGGCAATCCAAGCCTCAAAGAGGAATAAACTCTGGAATGAATTGAATACATGAAATACATGTTTCAAAACATCCATCACAGAATGCAAGGTGTATGAGAATTCTCTGTATGTCTTTTCAACTATTTTGTAAGTCTAAAACTATTCTCAAATAACTTACTAATAAGAAGTCAAACATGAAAGTTCACATACTGTTGTTATTCAGTTGCCAAGTCGTGTCTGACTGTGACCCCATGGACTGGAACACATCAGGCCTTCCTGTCCTTACGATCTCCAGGAGTTTGTCCAAGTTCATGTCCATTGAATCGGTGATGCCATCCAACCATCTCATTCTCTCCTGCCCACTTCTCCTCCTGCCTTCAATCTTGCCCAGCATCAGGGTCTTTTCCAGTGAGTTGGCTCTTCGCATCAAGTGGCCAAATATTGGAGCTTCAGCTTCGACAACAGTCTTTCCAATGAGTATTCAGGGTTGATTTCCTTTAGGACTGACTGGTCTGATTCTGTAATGGAAAAGGCCCAGAGTAAGCAAATCACACAGACAGAAAGCAGAGCTGTGGTTGCTTGGGGGCTGACAGGAGGCAGGGGAAGTAAGGAGTCATGGTTTAATGAGCAGTGGGTTTCCACTGATGACAGTAAGGAGGCTCTGAAACTGAATAGTGATGATGGTTTCACAACCTTATGAATGTGCTAAATATCACTGAAGTGTATACTTTAAAATGGGGAACTTTATGTTATGTGTATTTACCATAGTGAAGAAAGAAAAAAAAGTCTGAATGCATCCATACATAGCAAAATGTAAAAACCTGTGTAAAAATCAAGTAATCATTTAATTTCAAGGTGGTAGGTATTCTGGAAAGGAATACAGACAATTGGATGAAGCCATTGTACCCAAGAGCTTCTCTTGTGGCTCAGCTGGTAAAGAATCCACCTGCAATGTGGGAGACCTGGGTTCAATCCCTGCATTGGGAGAGATCCCCTGAAGAAGGGAAAGGCCACCCACTCCAGTGTTCTGGCCTGGAGAATTCCATGGACTTTATACGTGGGGTCACGGACAGTTGGACACAACTGAGCGACTTTCACTTCACTTCACATTGTACCCAAGTTGAAATGGAGCAGGAGCCTATGGTCCTTGCTCTTCATGTCTTCTGCCTGCCTTTCATCTCTGGAAAAACTTTAGCCAAAAAATAAGTTTAACCAAAGAAGGAGAAAATGCAGAAACAAAGGAAAACAGTCAAAGGAAACCACAGAATAATAATATAGTCATTAAGCATAGTCAAGGACATTTAGTTCCTGCTCAAGGCCTAGAGATAATACTCTCAGCTATGTCCTATTAACAGTCTTATAGATGCTGAAACCCTTATCAAGTGGAAGAAGTTAACTACATGATGACCAGACTGTAACCAGGACATAAGCTGCCACAATTCTGAGAAATGGCCTCAAGGAAATGAAAAAATAATGATCATGGAACTGAAGACTAACTGTACTTAAAATAATCAAGATGACACTGATGAGACCGCCTATGTCTAATTTTAAGATGACTGTCAGGGATGACTGTGCTGTTCCTACATGTAGCCCCTTTCCTCAGCCTATAAAAGCTCACGCCCACTGATTGTCACCTGAGGAGAGTTGGCCTTTGGACAGGGGTCCACCTACCCTACTGGTTGCTCTCATCCAAAATAAAGCAAACTTTCCTTCTACCAGACTTCCCACTTTATTGACTTTTGAGTGGCAAGCAGCCATACCCTACTTTCTGTTACAAAGTTATATGTATTCATTCATTCATTCACTCATACACGCAAGAAATGCTTATGGAATCTCTGCTCTGTACTTGGTCACTATCCCAGGGGATGGAATACATCTGTGAAAATGAAACAGACAGAACTAACCTTCTGTTGTACCTATAAATTTATTTAGTATGTTGCTGAACCAGTATGGCTGTGTATTACCAAGTGTTTACCCTCAAGGCTGGTACCTGTGTTTTTTATGCATCTATAGAAGTCACTGTGATAAGTGATCTTACAAGATTGTCTTATTTGATTGTCGTGAACTCCATGAACTAGATTTTATCCCACTCCTCAGATGAGTCATGAAGGCTTTTCGGAGTTCTACAACTTATGCAAAGTCACACAGCTCACAGGCAGTGGAGATTGAATTTGAATCCAAAAACTCTGACCTAACTTCCTTGTGATATAAAAAGAATGGTGTCAACAGCAACTCCCAAACTTGCTACTCTCCTTTGACTTTGTCTAGCCATCCCCATATGCGCTTTGATAGGATTTCTCAGTAGAACAATAAGAAAGTCACAATAAAAGAATTTTTTAGCAGTATATATTTGAGCTATCTATGTTGCTTATTATAAATAAATATGGGATTATGGATTCATGGGATAGAGCAGGCCAAAGAATAACATATAGTCATGTAAGCTCTTAACCTAAGTGAATCATGAAATATAAATACCAAGTACAAAATATAAGTGGCTTTCTTTGCATTGACTTGTACTTCACACATCATTATATCTTATCTGTCACTCTGAAACATGACCCAGTTCAGAAAAAGGGACTTGTTTTTTTGAAACTGCATTTGATGATTCAAATCAATGCAAGAGACCAATGTTGTAGTACTGGCCCTGTGCCTACTGTTTTATTGTATCCTCTTTCCAATAATTAGTGAATTTTGGTTGTCGATTAAGATTTTTTTTAAATCTGAGTTCATAATTTTACAAAAACAAACAAAAAACCTCACTGATCCCTGTAGGAGGTTGCAAGGAAATGAAGTCATTTTTCTAAAAAATGATAAAAGCCAAGAACCAAGCATTTTTCTATCCTTCCTGTGTAAACTGAAGTTTAGAGCAACGAATATTTCATAAAGTAACAAATATTCATAAATCGCTCTTTATTAAAGAATGCCTGCTAGTAAGTGCAACAGGTTTGAGGGAATTTTAAAAGCACCATTTTGCAACTCCTAATGAAATAGTGAATCTAGGTAATGGCTATGAATGGATGCTGAAATCATAAGATAAAGTGTGATAAGGAACATTGTAAAGATGGTTCAGGCTGATAACACAAATCCACCAGCAGGAAAGAAAACAACAAGACAGCATATGCCAGCTGATGTGGTACAATAAGAAGTCTCCAAGTCACATCACCACCCCACAAACAGAGAAACCTAGGTCCAATGGAACCTCTAGAGGTGGATGGTGTGGAATAGCTGGAATGGGGTGTGTTGAACTTGGCTGGCTGGAAAAACAGAGATGGAATGGGCTAAGTTGGACGGAATGGTTTGGAATGAAATGAAATGATGATATAGCTTTTGCCTATGAAAGTGGCAAACAGACAGAATGGCAATAAAGTAATAGAAATCTTTGAAGATTTGAATACTTACAGAAATGGTGGATTCAAAGGAGATTATTAAGAAGTGACTGAATGTAGAAGAAATTAACAAAATATTGCAAATCAATATGCTGCAATAAAATAATTTTTTATAAAAAGAAGAGAATGGACTCCTGAATCTAACATAATATTATGCCAACTATACTTCAATAGAAAACAATAAAGGAAGACAGAAAGGAAGGATGGAAATCATTCTCAAAAGAAAAAAATCAGTGGATTTTTAGTCCTCAATATTTCCAGTCACTTTTTTTTTTTTGAGTTGAATTCGAAATATCAAGTACAACGTCCTAAACAACCATAGTGAGAAATTTAAATTATTCGTCCATGCTCCCTCTGCACACCCCATTAAGGGCAAACAGATTTCTGAGTTGTGAATCTGCATGCGAAAGCAGTTTTGACTATCTTATTCCTCATACTATCAATAAGGACACTCCCATCTCACAAGTACAAGGAGACGCTTGGCTGGTGTCAGGATAAGGGAACATAGGAGAAGCAAGACCCTGAGAGGCATGTGAGCACCTGATATATTTTTCAGTGTTGTGGTGGATTAAAATGCCCACAAATTCTATGTTTCTTCTTTCATGAGGTGTGACTTTGTTTGTCCCCCTGGAATTGATGGGTTCTATGAATGCCTTCATCAGTTAAATGTGTCAAAGTGATGCTGTGTCAGTTTCCAGGCCTAGGATTTGAGACTGGCAACCTCAATATCTGATCTCTTGGGACACTCACTGGAACCCTGAGTTTGCATGTAAGAAATCCTGCTACCTGGATAGGGGCACCACTTGGAGAGGCCCTGTAACTCCACAGAGAAGAGAAGGGGCCTAGCTAAGCCCAGACAGTCCCCTACACTACACCTCACACCCCACACTCTGCCAGGCACCAGCCATGTAAGTAAAACCTTCCTGGGACCTTCAGCTGCCAGCTGAATTCCACCAGTCATGGCCGCATGGAGCAGAACCAAACTGCTGACCCTCAGATCATGAGCAGAGTAAAACAAGTGCTGCTTTAAGCCCCTAGTTTGGGGTAGTTTCTGTTGCAACAGTAGGTCATTGGAATATGGAGTGTTCCCTAAGCAGCTGATGGAGAGATGGTGACTCCCCCTCCCCTTCTTGGGAAGTGGGATTATATGCACATCGCCTATCTTGTTTCCTGCCTGGCTCTACTGTGTAACCAGGTGGCTGGACAAGAGGAGGAGGAATCAGGAGCAGGTATAGGGAAAGTGTGAGAGCCCACTTGGCTACTGAAGCATGGTCCTGAGACCTGATATGAGAAGCCACAGACGAGAGTCAGCGTCTTTGTCATTTGTCTGTTTGCCATGAGACTGAGAGAAAAAGAAAAGCCCCACAGAAAGGAAAACAGACAGAGGAAAGGATACAGGGTTCAAAGACTGAGCCCCCCAGAGTGGACTACAGCCGATGCCTTGAATCTCTGAGCAGGTGTCCTCCTTCCAAACAGCAGCAATGGTGCCATCGCTGTGCCCCCATTCCGGGAAATCCAGCACAGGCATCAGTGGGAGTACCCATCCTCTCAGTCCTCAGTGCAGGAGTTCTTACATCCACTTTAGACGGTGCAGCACAGCAAGGCAATGATGAACACACAGACTCTGGAGTCACAGCACCGACATGAAAGATACTGCTTCCTGAAGCTCAGTTGGCTCATTTGTAAGACAGGTACAAAAAACTAGACTTTAGGCCCAATGCAAGGATGACATGTTGCAATACCCAAAAAGCATATGTCATAACGTGGACTCTGAGTAAATGTTGGTCCCTTCCCTCAAACCCGCAGACAAAATCCCCCAACACTTCCACTCTGGGTTTATATACTTTAGAAAGGAGCAAAATATTCCATATATAATTTTAATTTTGTTTTGAATCCAGGAAATCCTAAAGGGATTAGGGTTAGTAAACCACAGATTGCTTTAAGCAATCCTGATCCCCTGACCCATGAACTTGGAGAGGCTCAGTCTGCTGTGGTCTGTGAAAGTGAGGAGCCAGCAGGGTTCCAGACTCAAAAGGACCTGATTTGGATGCCTGACTCTACCAGTTTTCAACTCCAAGACTAAGGCAACACCCTGCACCTCTCTGGGCTTCAGTTTCCTACTTGTAAAGTGCCACTACCAGGGCAGCAAAGTTGCTGTGAGGATTAAATAAAATGCTAGGATGAGCAGGTGATGATTAAATAGTGGTCATCATCACTGGGGCTTCCCTGGTAGCTCAGCTGGTAAAGAATCTGCCTGCAATTTGGGAGACTTGGGTTTAATCCCTGGGTTTGGAAGATGCCCCAGAGAAGGGAACAGCTACCCACTCCAGTATTCTGGCCTGGAGAAGTCCTGTACAGTCCATGGGGTCACAAAGAGTTGAACTCGACTGAGCGACCTTCACTTTCGCTTTCATCATCACTATCACCATCATTACCACCTCTTCTAAAGAGAGGACCAGCTAGGGTTGGGAAATGCACAGAGAGGTGTCTGAGGTTTCTAGGGAAGTAAAATCATTGAGAGATGCAGCTCTGTTGGCTTCAGAAATGGCCACCCTAAAGGCCTGATTAAGCAGAGAGTCAATAATGGGCTAGATGTAAATACTTCTGTGTTGGCCGGAGGTGCCTTCCTCTGGCACACAAGGCTTCCAGGGCAGTAGTGCAGGGCCCTGTCATGTGTGTTTACTGAATGGGCTGGGGGAGAACCACAGCAGTGGGACTGAGCAACCAAGAAGGGTCTGATACAGGGGATTCGGGGTCTAATAGCCTTGACTCCAGGTCACACCTGAGCCAGCTTCTTACTCTCCTTAAAGACAAAACTCTTCAGGATGGAAAGAGGCCTGGTTGGAGGAAGTCCTAGGAAGTAGCCAGCTCAGTGAGGCCTGGGGTGTTGGCAGAACCTGAGAGGAAAGGACAGGGTTGGACAGAATCCTTGTCCTCTAAGAGAGAGGCTTCAGTTTAACTCCCAGCCATCTAGGTATAATCAATAAGGGAAGGGTCTTCTGTCACTGATAAAACTAGCTGTGTCCCATACAGATGGGCCTTGATCAGTTGAAGATGGAGGAACGGAACTGGTAGTCCGCATGATGGAGGAAAGGGAACAAGCAGGAGATGCCAGATTCTGCAGGGCAATGTGTCAGTGGGAGAAGGCCCTATGGTGAGAGATGGATGGAGGCAGCCAAGAGGGTGTTGTATTGAGGAACAGAAATGACCAGTAAAGATGTTTAGGTAATTCACTGAGGGCTACCAGCCATGAGGTCTACTTTGTTCCCAAACATATTGTGGGAGTGGATCCTCTGTGGCACTTGGAGGGGCAGTTTCCTTACCTGACATTATCATGCAGAGATGGACTATAAAGACCAGGGGCCCAAGACAGAGTAAGATGCAGGGAAATCCAAAAGTCCTGGAGAGTCATCCCAAGTCATGGGGTTGAGAGAATGAGACAAGTCTATTTGATCTCAAGGTTGTGGAGCAACATGGTTGACATCTGGGCTAGACATGACATTGCACCATTCACTGTAGGGTAATATGAGTGGTAGAAAAACTGGACCTTGCACTCAAACAGAGTTGTAAAGACTCGGACATGACTGAGCGACCAAACTGAACTGAACTGATTCACATCTTAAGATGGTCTTTTGTGGGAATGAGAGTAGTCAAGGTCACACTAGAACATGATTACCAAACCCCTGGCCAAAGACGCTCAATGGCTTCTTATTAATTTTGAGGTCATCTCTTGCCTGAAGGATACTGACACTGCCCAGGCCCTCATACCCAGGGAGAAGGACAAGGAGTCCTCAGACTTTTGGGGGAGTGGGTGGAACATACACACTATCCTTCATTCTCACGACATCACATATTATTGATACTGACCAGGGTTCTTGACCTTTCCCAAACATTAGAAAATGACTAGAGGCCAGACCTAGAGCCAGACATTCTGGAATGTGAAGTCAAGGAGGCCTTAGGAAGCATCACTACAAACAAAGCTAGTGGAGGTGATGGAATTCCAGTGGAGCTATTTCAAATCCTAAAAGATGATGCTGTGAAAGTGCTGCACTCAATATGCCAACAAATTTGGAAAACTCAGCACTGGCCACAGGACTGGAAAAGATCAATTTTCATTTCAACCCCAAAGAAAGGCAATGACAAAGAATGCTCAAACTGCTGCATAATTGCACTCATCTCACACACTAGTAAAGTAATGCTCAAAATTCTCCAAGCCAGGCTTCAACAGTACATGAACTTTCAGATGTTCAAGCTGCATTTAGAAAAGGCAGAGGAACCAGAGATCAAATTGCCAACATCCACTGGATCATTGAAAAAGCAAGAGAGTTCCAGAAAAATATCTACCTTCTGCTTTATTGACTATGCCAAAGGCTTTGACTGTGTGGACCATAACAAACTGGAAAATTCTGAAAGAGATGGGAATACCAGACCACCTGACCTGCCTCTTGAGAAATCTGTATACAGGTCAGGAAGCAACAGTTAGAACTGGACATGGAACAACAAACTGGTTCCAAACAGGGAAAGTAGTATGTCAAGGCTGTATATCATCACTGTTTATTTAACTTATATGCAGAGTACATTGTGAGAAACGCTGGGCTGAATGAAGCACTAGCTGGAATCATGATTGCCAGGAGAATATCAATAACCTCAGATATGCAGATGACACCACCCTTATGGCAGAAAGCAAAGAAGAACTAAACAGCCTCCTAATGAAAGTGAAAGAAGAGAGTGAAAAAGTTGGCTTAAAACTCAACATTCAGAAAACTAAGATCATGGCATCTGGTCCCATCACTTCATGACAAATATATGGGGAAACAGTGGAAACAGTGAGAGACTTTATTTTGGGGGGCTCCAAAATCACTGCAGATGGTGACTGCAGACTGCAACCACGAAATTAAAAGACAGTTGCTCCTGGGAAGAAAAGTTATGAGCAACCTCGACAGCATATTGAAAAGCAGAGACATCACTTTGCTGACAAAGGTCCATCTAGTCAAAGCTACGGTTTTTCCAGTAGTCAAGTATGGGTGTAAGAGTTGGACTATAAACAAAGCTGAGCTCCAAAGAATTGATGCTTTTGAACTGTGGTGTTGGAGAAGACTCTTGGGAATCCCTTGGACTGGAAGGAGATTCAACCAGCCCATCCTAAAGTCCATCCTCCAGGAGTTGGCAGTGGACAGGGAGGCCTGGCATGCTGCAGTCCATGGGGTCACAAACAGTCAGACACTACTGAGCAACTGAACTGAACTGAGAGGCCAGACAAGAAATTCAGGCAAGGCTTTACTGGGGCCCCTGATGCAGCAGATTGTAGCAAGAATAAACAGGTTCCCTCACTTATCCCCAATGTTGGGTGAGTTTGAGATGTGTCCCAGTGTCAGGCTGGAGGGGTGGCTTAGGTCCATGGTGGTGTTGTGTGCAAGGCGCATGCACAGTACCCTGCTTTTGCTCTTAACACTCTATTTTTGTTCCTGACACCCTGTTTTTGCTCCAGGCTCTTTGAAAGTGGCAGTTGTGTTTTTTTGGTGTCTTTGTATCTTTTGTTGAGAATTTGCCTCACAGCACAGTTACTTTTAGTCCCATATAGTTTTGTTGTATTTTGTTGCTGGTGGAGAGGTGTGCCCTGATGTAAGCACTGAAGCAGGGTCCCAAGTCTCAGCCCATCTCATTATTATCCTCACTTTATAGATGCAGAAACAGACGTTCAGAGACACTAAATAATTCACAGCAGTCAGTATTGGCCCACATGTCTATCTGATTCCACAGCCCCTATGCTTTCTCTACTTACAGAGGCTCAGCACTCATCACTACAATGACCACCATCATCATAACCATCACCACTACCCACCTTGTCACTATTACCAACAATACCACCACCACCAGCAGCATTATAACCATACCACCACCATAGCCACCAACAGCAATATCACCATCACCATTACCACCAACACCATCAACACTACCACAATCACCACTAGCGACACCATTACCACTGTTACCTCTACCACCAACACCAAACCAACACACACCCCACCCACAAGAATGCCACCAACACCTGCACCCAAAACAACACTGCTATCCCCTCCATCACCACTACCAACAGTGACACAAAAATCAATAGTAATATCAT
Source organism: Capra hircus (assembly GCF_001704415.2). Taxonomy (NCBI): domain Eukaryota; kingdom Metazoa; phylum Chordata; class Mammalia; order Artiodactyla; family Bovidae; genus Capra; species Capra hircus. The sequence continues at coordinate 56,903,328 of NC_030809.1, read as the reverse complement.
CACTAGCATTAGAAGCACCAAGATTTGCCTCAAACAGCCACACCACTTTGAAGGGTAATGGCAAGGGAAAGGAAACCTAAGAGGATATTGAAAGGTGAGAGGAGAATGAGCAAATAAGACAAAAGGAAGAGCATTGATTAAAAAAAAAAAATCCCGGCATCAAACTGAGGCCTCAGAGTTTAGAGTGTCCAAATTTAGTCCAAGTAGAGGTCAGACCCAGGAATGACCAAGCAGTTACCTTTGACCAGGAAGGGCCGCAGGAAGCCCTGGAGTTGTACATAGAGAATCTGAGCTTTCTTTCCACTCCACTCACTCCTTCCCACACAGGCCTCTTTTTGCTCTCCTATTACTTTCCCCATCTTTGCCCCAGGTCTGAATCTACCCACCCCAGGCCCAGCTTAGCTCGGCAGGTTTGAAACCAAATTGATTGGGCCCCATACCTGCCTCATGTCACTCTGAGCCCCAAACAGGGACTCTAGAGCCTCAGGTCCTAGCTATATGACTTCACAATGAAGCCAGGGGGACCAAGATTTGATTCAACACCATGGTGGACAATAATCACAGGTGGGACAGGTGAAGAACAGGTCTATACACACAACCAGGAAGTGCCTGGGGACAGACCAGGAAGTGAATTCCAGGGTAGAGCGAGCATGTGTCTTACTAACTAAAGACAATTCATTGAGTTCATGATGTTGCAAAGGAGGGAAATTTCACCAAAAACAATTAAAGATGGTCTTGGGGAGGAATAGAACAGATTTCTTCTTATTCCTTCACTGCTCCCTCAGGTCAGGTGAGCTCAAGTAAGTCACTGATACCCAACGAGCTTCATTCAGTGTCTTCATCTGCAATGAAGGATGAAGGGAGGGGACACCCACCTAGAAGGAATAGGAAACATACAGTAGGTCCAGGGCCAGTGGATGATGTGAATGAAAAAATGAGGGAAGAAATGCATGACCTGCCCTTGGGATGAGCTGTTTCACACTTGAGTAGCCTGGGAACTGCTGAGGTGCCATTGCTCATGACTGTCACAGCAAGGCACTCTCAGCTTCCCCTGCCTGCCAGCAGAATCCATTGGACAGTCTGGAAGCTAGATTTATGTCTCCAGCCACCCCAAGAATTCTCCTGAACATGAGAGCTTCTGTTCACTTCAGCCAGACACTGTCTTAAATTTATGCTGCCAGACTTCATTTGGGCCCAGTTTTGCTAGAACCATTAAAGGTGGGGAGAGAGAAAAAGAGGGTGCTTTGGAAATGGAGTGTGAAATAAGGTAAGGAAAAGTTTAATGGGGCCAGAATCAAGTTGGCAAAGCACATTATTAATAGTTCTTTTATTCCTTATCACATTGCAAATTAACTGCTTCCTGACTCTGAGGTCTCTGAATTGCTGCCTGGAGCTCAGCAGCTCCTATCCTGTGGAGGGGCCCTATTTGCAGATTGATGCTGGTTCTGGGGTGTTCTCATAGGCAGTTCTTCTTTGATCTGGGGCCTCTGGTTCATCGTGAAGGTATGGATGGTGAGCTCTCAAAAGCTCCTCACCACAGTGGGAACAGGAGCCCCACAGACCTTGCAGGACCTTACTTGGAATATGGAGAGAAACTCAAAGAGCAAACTTCACCCCCCAAACTGCCCACCCTGGAGGTGAGGGTAAGGAATGGGACCTGAGCTGTCAGTCAGATGTCAGCAGAGACACTAGGACCCCTACAGAGCCTGTGAAGTAGGGAGGACAAGAAAGAGATTTCTGAGTTTCCCTCCAGGAGGGAAGCATGAGATGCCCGGCACACAGCACGTGTTTTCCTCAGCCTGCCAGGCCCATCTCAAGGTGAGCTGGGTCATGGCCAGATGTGCTGCTGGGAAGGCCACACCACCGGCCTGTCCCCATGCAGCGAAGGTTTACTGAACTCAGATGCTCTGGGCCCAGCTGGATTCAGACCCACTCCAGCCCAGGGGGTTATTCACAACCATCCATCCCAACCCTCCAGCCCACCTCTTGCTGATGTTGCCAGTGTGAGGGCATTGGAGATGATGGTATTCCTTACTGGAGAGTTGGCAACTCACTGACATCGACAAACCAAAAAGATTGGCAACTGGGGGCCAGCCTCCATGAATGCAGCCACCTGAGGTTCTCACTAAATGGAGGCTCAAAACCTTCAGGGTGAGGATCAGACAGGGCACCACTTCCTCTGGGCTCTGTCTGCGGAGACAAACTTTGGGGGTGACAGTCGTCCTCCTGACTGTGGGTTACACAAAATATTAAGATGTCACAAGCAGACTGAATTTCCAAAAAAGCAGACCTCAGGGAGAGTCCTGGTTTACCACTTACCAGCTAGTTTCCTTGGGCACTGAGAACCTTTGTGTCCTTCTGATGCCCACTATTAACAAACATCCAGGTGGATGGAGAAGTGGCAGGCCCTATCACAGAATGATGCGGCTGAAAGTCTCTTTACACCAGGAATGCTGTTCTTCTAACCACCTTTTGACAGCAACAGTCATAAATACTGTGCAAGCTTAGCAGCTCAGTCATGCTCAACTCTTTGCGACCCCACAGACTGTAACTCACCAGGCTCCTCTGTCCATGGGATTTTTTAGGCAAGGATACTGGAGTGGGTTGTCATTCCCTCCTTCAGGGGATCTTTGCAACCCAGGGATCGAACCCACATCCCCTGTGTCTCCTGCACTGATATGCAGATCCTTCACCACTGAGTCACCTGGGAAGCCCCCATAAATACCAAACATTTGCATATTGATTCCCAGGTCACATGTTTTGAAACATTAACCCATACGATATGTTCTATTGCTGAACCCACATTACAGATGAGGAAACTGAGGTGCAGCTATGAAGCTGCAGAGCTGGGATACGAATCCAAGTGGAATGACTCAGAGTCCAGTCTGGTATTTGGCTGACATCTGGGTGCCCTTAGGCATTATAAAACTGACTGCACAGCAGCTTTGAGATGGGTCCGATGTGGAGGGTGCAGATACTTAATACAGATGTTCTTAAGGGTCCTTCCTGCACAGCGGCTTTGGCCAAAGCCCCTCTGCTGGAGGTGAGGTGGTTTTAGGGGACCACAGCATCCCTGCATCCTTGGCCCACAATTCTGACATTGATCCCCCTGTGCTAAAGGCACCCCAGGTTTCTCCATGTGACATACAATTTTTCTCAATGAAAGAGAGACTTAAAATTGCTGCCAGTAGACCCATATTCATAGCCCAGTCTGCTCCCTTGTTAGTTGTATCATAAACCAGCAACAGTACAGACGAACACCTGCTGTGTGAGGGGTTTCACTTGGCCTTTCCACACACCCTCCTCTCTTTTATCTTCACAGCCACCAGTGACTCAGCCTCACACTCTTGTTTTCATGTGGGGCCCAGGAAACATCCATGAGAAGCCTATGCTCATGTACCCAGCACAGGAGAAGTTGGAATTGTCAATGAAGCCAGCATGAGTCTAAAGCCCATGTCCTTTGGACTCCACGACGCCGTGTTAATATTTTATTAGTTACTAGTACATTTTGCTTATGAATTTTACCTTCCAGAATATTCTCTCATTCATATCTCATTTGGCTGTGCCACTCACTCTAAGTTCCTTGATCTTTCTGAATCACCATTCTCCCAAGAGTAAGACAGTAAGATCCAATCTGTGTCCATTCATCTATCATTTTATAATCAATAACCAACCCAGAGATAGGCAAGCCAACAATAACAATTGCCATTTCACAAAGGAAGAAGCTGAAATGTAGAGCGTTTCACCTGATTGATCAACCAGCTTATTGTGGAGACCTACAAAGAACAGACAATAACAATAAAAACAACAACAATAATGATAGCAACATCTTGAATTATTGTATGGTTACCCTATGCCAAGCCCATTACCAAGCACATTGCATTCTATCTCATTTAATCCTCACAGCAGCTCTGTTTTTAGAGAAGGAATCTAAGGTCAAGACTCAAACCAGATTGCTAATCACTATAGAATGGTGTCCAGCTCATTCACTTATTATGCCACAGGCATGGCACTCAGGCTTGGGAATACAGTGGTAAATAAGAAAGACAAAACCCTGCCCCAAAGTAGCTAACATACAAGAGTCTCATGCAATAGCTGTAGCCCCTAAAATCCTAGCAATTTCTAGGTCAGAGGCTGCTGCTGCTGCTAAGTCGCTTCAGTCGTGTTCGACTCTGTGCGACCCCATAGATGGCAGCCCAACAGGCTCCCCCTTCCCTGGATTCTCCAGGCAAGAACACTGGAGTGGGTTGCCATTTTCTTCTCCAATGCATGAAAGTGAACAGTGAAAGTGAAGTCGCTCAGTTGTGTCCGACCTTAGCGACCCCATGGACCGCAGCCTACCAGGCTCCTCTGTCCATGGGATTTTCCAGGCAAGAGTACTGGAGTGAGTTGCCTTTGCCTTCTCCAGGTCGGGGCTAACTGAGGATAAGTGGAGACCCAAATTCTCCATCACCTGGCTTTTCTCCAGGTCTCCAACAGGATGTGATATTTAGCAAGGATCACCGAATATCCACTCTCATAATAAGAATGTCTCTTTTCTTTGACTGTGTCATTCTTTTTTCTTAATTCACAATCAGCCTTGTTTTAATCTATACCTCAAAACACAGGGAAAATGGCACCCTTTTAATGAGGAAGAAGACGGGGATGAGGAAGGTGCAAAGTAGCTTACTAAATTTCAGGCTGGCATTTAAACTTACTCATGTGATTCAAGCTCATTTACTTCTCTTGCAGTTGGGTGACAAGAACATATATTTCCCTAGAAATGTAGCACACTAAAACCACTGTAAATAAGGGCCTGAAAATTTGTTCTTTTATCTATGATGATTTATGGGCTTCCCCATTTTCTCCAGCTGACTGACTCCTGAAGTCTGGACAGGGCTAGCCATGTTGATACTCCAAACTCTTACTGTTTGATGTGAATTCCAAAATTCATGCCTCTGAAATCCATTCATGCCTGGGAGTCCATCTGTCCTCTGGGCTTCTTCAACTGGTTGGGTGCCAGCGCCCAGTTCAACAGATGCCATTTCCTCCTAAACTTCTTACTTCTCCTATATGTGTTCTCAGAGAATGGCGCTAACATCCCCTGAGACCCCACATAGTGGTCGAGAAGTCCTCTTAGGCATCTTGTTCTCATGCACCCTTGTACTCATCCTATCAGTCATGTGATTCTTAAATTACACTTGCTCAGATTCCCTCAAATACATCCTTCTTTCCAGCCTAGGACTAGAGTCCCCTCCGGTATCCTCTGCACCAACTTCCATGCTTCTAGGCTGGCCACCACCAAATGTTTCTATTATTTCTACTCTGATTTTTTAAAATCACAATCTACTATAAAGGTCAAGTTTCTCCATCACTTTTTTTAGTCTCAGATGTCCCACATTCTCCACTCACATTTGTGCCTGGCCCCCTAAACTCTTTTCTCCCTCTTGCTTCTGTGCTATGCAGGTATCACTCCATCTTTGTAGAACATACTTTCCCATCTTCTTTGCCTGAAAATTTCTTGGTATGAACTGCATGTTTGTGTCCTCTCAAAATTCAGTGTCAAAAACTAATCCCCTAGGAAGTGGGACATTTGATAGGTAATTAGGTTTAGATGAGGTCATGAAGGTGGAGCCCCCATGATGGAATGTTCCCTGGCAGTCCAGTGGTTAAGACTCCCTGCTTTCACTGCAGGGGGCTGGAATTTGATCTCTGCTCCAGGAACTAAGATCCCGCATGCTGCATAGTGCAGAAGAAAAAAAAAAAAAAAAAAGAATAGAAAGAGATTAGAGCTCACCATCCAAATAGGAAAAGGAGTACGTCAAGGCTGTATATTGTCACCCTGCTTATTTAACTTATATGCAGAGCACATCATGAGAAACACTGGCCTGGAAGAAGCACAAGCTGGAATCAAGATTGCCAGGAGAAATATCAATAACCTCAGATATGCAGATGACACCACCCTTATGGCAGAAAGTGAAGAGGAACTAAAGAGCCTCTTGATGAAAGTGAAAGAGGAGAGTGAAAAAGTTGGCTTAAAGCTCAGCATTCAGAAAATGAAGATCATGGCATCTGGTCCCATCACTTCATGGGAAATAGATGGGGAAACAGTGGAAACAGTGTCAGACTTTATCTTTTTGGGCTCCAAAATCACTGCAGATGGTGACTGCAGCCATGAAATTAAAAGACACTTACTCCTTGGAAGGAAAGTTATGACCAAACTAGATAGCATATTCAAAAGCAGAGACATTACTTTGCCAACAAATGTCTGCCTAGTCAAGGCTATGGTTTTTCCAGTGGTCATGTATGGATGTGAGAGTTGGACTGTGAAGAAGGCTGAGCGCCAAAGAATTGATGCTTTTGAACTGTGGTATTGGAGAAGACTCTTGAGAGTCCCTTGGACTGCAAGGAGATCCAAGCAGTCCATTCTAAAGGAGATCAGCCCTGGGTGTTCTTTGGAAGGAATGATGCTAAAGCTGAAACTCCAATACTTTGGACACCTCACACAAAGAGTTGACTCATTGAAAAAGACTCTGATGCTGGGAGGGATTGGGGGCAAGAGGAGAAGGGGACAACAGAGGATGAGATGGCTGGATGGCATCACCGACTTGATGCACATGAGTTTGAGAGAACTCTGGGAGTTGTGATGGACAAGGAGGACTGGTGTGCTGCGATTCACAGGGTTGTAAAGAGTCGGACATGACTGAGCGACTGAACTGAACTGAACTGACTGATCCTTATCATACGAGCATACAACAAACAGAGAAGAGGATCACAACCAGACATAGGATCTGCTGGTACCCTGATCTCAGACTTCCAAGCCTCCAGAACCGTGAGAAATAAATTTCTGTTGCTTAAGCCACCAGTCTACCATATCTTGTTATAGTAGCCTGAATTGACTAAGACATACCTATTTAAACTTTAGTAGTTACCATAGGCATCAACTCTGCCTGGAAGTCCTTCAAGACTCCCATCCAGGAACACATAGGCATTTCTACAATGTCTGTACCATAGGACTAATCACACTATAATCATAATATCTGTCTACTTTGCTCTCTGCCATCTAAACTATGAAATTCCTTAGAGAAACTATCATTTCTTTCTTTGATCTTTTCCTTTTTCTTTCTTTCTTATATCCTTTAATGTTAGCACTATGATTGATCAGTGATAGAACTCAATAAGAGCTTATCAAATGAATAAGTAGATGGAGGGATAAGAGAATGAATAAGTAGCTTACTAAATGCCCATCCTCTCCACACCCCTCCCTCCCTTCTGAGATCACCTCTAGATTACAATATGAATGAATAGATTTTAGTACCCTGTTATCTTGGTTTGTTCCTGATTATCCCATGACATAGAAAGCTGCATAGTTCTATAACATGGTGCATTATTTTTCAGAACTTTATTAATCAATCTAAGAAATACATTTTAGATCATAGTTCAAAACACACAGGCATACACACACTACAAAACAAAGCATCACAAGACAATATTCATCTTATCACATGAAATGTATCTAGTATTTTCTATTCTGTGTCTTTCTGTGTTTAGTCATTCAGTTGTGTCTGACTGACTCTTTGTGACCCTAGGGACTGTAGCCTGCCAGGCTCCTCCACCTGTGGGATTTTCCAAGCAAGAATACTGGGGTGGGTTGCCATTTCCTTCTCCAGGGGATCTTCCACCCAGGGATCTAGCCGGCATCTCTTGCATCTCCTGCACTGCAGGCGGATTCTTTACCTCTGAGCCACAGGCTTCTCTTATTTTCTACGCGATTCATGGGGTTGCAAAGAGTCGGACACGACTGAGCAACTGAACTGAACTGAACTATATCACCTTTTTAGTCACAGTCCACCACATCGACTTTAGTGCCCACTATTTATGAACCACAGTTTGAAAAACACTGCTGAAGAGTAAGGTCATAAGGATGTTCACCTCAAAGTTCTTTGAAGTAGTTTACAATCACACATTCAAGCTTTGATAACATTTCAAATAAAGTTATAAAATCTGTAAAGTTGAGTGACATTGCTTCTTAATGAATTTCAAGGAACAAATAGTTGAAGGATGTACCATAAATAATTAAATAAGTTTTTCACTCTGTAAAATAGTTTGATACAACTGAATAACATTTCAGAGAACAGCTACTAAAACTGAAAAAATCCTGGCTATCAATCTCTTATATAATCCCTTCATAAAGATTATATTTTTTATTCTTGCATATTTATTTCTCATCCTCCAGGTCTTTGGTTAAGTATCAATTCATAAAAACTTTACCTGATTATATTATCCCTATTCCTTATTTCCTATTCCTAGGTCCCTCTAGAAAAATATCATGGACACCAATAATCAAAATTACTTTATACTCTTTTACTATAGAATAAAATATAATTCAGATACCTATAGCATCCCAGTGTCTAGTTTTCAATAGAAATTACTAAACATGTGAGGAACTAGGGAAAAGTAAGCCATAATCAACGAAAAATAAGCCAATAGAAACAGATCCTAAAATGACCCAGAAGATGGACTTAGCAGAGTTTAAAACAACTAATAGTAGTATACTTAAGAACACAGAGGAAAATATTGACATATGAGTGAACAAATTGGGAACCTCAGCAGAGAAGTGAAGACTGTAAAAAGGAAATAAACAGAAACCTTGAAACAAAAAGTATAATCTCTAAAAATGCAAAGATTATTGGATGGATTTAACAGCTGATTGGAAACTGTCAATGAAGGGAGAAGTGAACTTGAAAACAGATCAATAAAAGTCCAATTTTAATAACGGAGAAAACATTGAAAAGTAGTAATAAACACATCCTTGATGACCTATGGGAAAATATCAAGCAGCTTAACATATATATATTTAGTCTCAAAAGGAGAGAGAGAGATGGGACAGGAAAGAAGAATTTGAACATCAATCTGGATGTCCAAGAAGTTTAGTGAATCCTGAGAAGGATGAAGACAAAGGAAATTTTACCTAGATACATGAGAGGTAAACCATCAAAAATTAAGAATTAGGAGAGAATCTTAAAAAGCTACCAGGGAAAATAAAATCCATGTTACATACAATTAATCTTCAAAAAGTTAAAAGGGGAATAAGAGGTAAGGAAGAAAGAAATGAAAAACAAATAGAAAAAGAGAAGACTGAAACACAACCACTATAGTATACCACAAGGAAGCAAGTTAAAGCAATATGATGGAAAAATAGACTGAGCAAACAATAAGTGTAAGAAAACTGGTAAGGCTATATTAATATCATACAAAATAGACCTCAAGACAGGAATCATTGCCAAAGATAAATAGTGACTTTTTGTGAGTTCATTAAGAAGTTAATTAGGCAGTTCATTAGGGAGACAAGAAAATTGTTAATGTTATAATTTCCTAATAATGGAGCTTCAATATGTATAAGCTAAAATCTGACAGAATTAGTATAGAAATAAATAAATTTACAATCATAGTTGAGGCTGTAATATCACTTTTCAGTAATTGACTTTAGGGCTTCCATGGTGGCTCAGATAGTAAAGAATTCACTTGCAATGTTAGAGACCTGGGTTGTATCCTTGTCTTGGGAATATCTCCTGGATGAGGGCATGGCAATCCACTCCAGTATTCTTGCCTGGAGAATCCCCACGGACAGAGGAGCCTGATGGGCTACAGTCTATGAGGTCGTGAAGAGTCAGATACAACCGAGCGACTAAGCACAGCACAGTTGACTTAAAAATAAAATAGAATTATAAGGATACAAAAATTTTAAACAACTCTCTCAATCAACTTGACCTAACTGACATTTGAAGACTAAAGAATACACATTACTTTTCAGGACACAAGGAATGTTCTTCAAAATGGACCACATCTCAGAGACTAAAAATGTAAACATATCTTGATAAATATCAAAATATTAAAATCTTACAGATTGTGTCTTGCATCCATAACATGATTAATTCAGAAATTAATAGCAAAAAAATCTACAAATTCCAAAGATTTCAAAAATAAACAATATATTACTAAGTAGTCCATGTGTTAAAAAAAATCATGAGTGAAATTTAATTAAATAATGATAAAAACACAACATATCAAATAGTATTTGTGGAACACAGATAGCTAAAGCGATGCTTAGAGACAAATTTATAGTTGTAATTGCTTATATTAGAAAAGAAGAAAAGTATTATTTCAGTGTTCTAAGTTTCCACCTTAAACTCAAAAAAAGAGAAGCAAAGTAAAAACAGAGTGAATAGAAAAAGGAGGTTATAAACAGAAATCAATAAAATTGAAAATAGACAAAACAGAAAAATTATAATGAAACCAAGAGATAGTCTTCAAAAGATTAAAAGTCTATAACTCTATTAGAAAAAAAGAAAATGTAACTTTTTAAATGTCAAAAAATGAAAGAAGGAATACCAGTACAGATCCTACAGACATTAAAAGAAACCAACAAAATACTATGAACAATTTTTTGCCAAATTTGACAGCTTTGATGAAATAAGCAAATTCCTTGAAAAAAATCAAAACTGACACAAGAAAAAAATGAAAATCTGAATAGCTCTATTTTGTTATTTATTTCTGCATAATAAAAGTTATCCCAAAAGTTAGAAGATTAAGGCAAAAAAAAAAAAAAAAAAAAAAAGAGTGTATCTCAGAAATTTCTGAGGGTGAAGGACTCAGGTGTAGCCTCACTCAGGTCCAGGTGGTTCTCATTCAGGACCTCTCACAAGGTTTCAGTCAAGTTGTCAGTCAGAGCTGCAGGCATTTCAAAACTTGACTATTCATATGACTGTTTACCGGCCACAGCTGCTCACTGACTGTTGGCAGGAAGTCTCTATTCTTTGTCACATGGGCATCTCTACAACTGCTTGAGTGTCCTTACAACATCGCTCCTGGCTTTCCCCAGGGCAAATGATAGATAGAAACTATTGTGCTTTATCATCTCTTCCTAAGTGGACATATCATCAAATCTGCCATATGCAATTAGTCACACAGACCCACCACAGTAAAATACTGGAGGGGAGTAAACATAGCTGTGAACACCAGGAGGTGAAGGTCACTGATGGCCATCTTGGAGGCTGATAACTGCTGCTGCTGCTTCAGTCGTGTCTGACTCTGTGCAACCCCTGGCAGCCCACCAGGCTCCTCTGTCCCTGGGATTCTCCAGGCAAGAATACTGGAGTGGGCTGCCATTTCCTTCTCCTGCTGATAATCACACCTATATTTATCTTAAAAATTTAACTTATAATAAAAAAACACCCCCAAAAGATAATTCTAAATCCATATAATTTTATGATGATTTTTCTAATGCAATAATTACACAAGAAAAAGAAATACCATAAAAATTGGAAACAAGAAGCAGAACTGTATTTTCAGAGTTTTGTGATTATTAGAAGGAAATCCTAAGCAACCTACAAAATACTTGAACACCTAAACTTATCAGTCACAAGGTACAAAGTCAAAATCAGTTGCATTTCTATATATTGGCAGAAGAAAATTGAAAATTTAGTTTGAGAAACATGCCATTTACAAAAAAAAAATCAAAAAGGTTAAAACAAGTATAAATATAACAATGAATGCCCCAAACCTCTACAATAAAACTATAAAACATTGCTGGGAAAAACTGAAGACTAAATAAACAGCAAAAATATACTATGCCATGATTTGATAGAGTCTGTATTGTTAAAATGTCAATTCACTAAATCAATCAATAGATTCAATGCAATTTAAATAAAAATTTAAACATTTTTGGTAGAAATTGGCATCTTTTCAAAAAAATTTATTTGGAAATGAAAAGAACCTGGAGTAACCAAAACAGTCTTGAAACAAATGACAAAGATTGGGTGACTCACATCATCTGATTTCAAGATTTATTATAAAGCTACAGTAATTAAGCTGGAGGAAGGAATGGCAACCCACCCCAGTATCTTTCTTGGAGAATCCCACTGACAAAGAGCCTGGCACTGGCAACAGTACATAGGGTTGCACAGAGTCGAATATAACTGAAGAGACTTAGCATGCATGCACACACAGTAAATAAGACATTGTAGCATATATTTATGCAAAGATAGCTCAGTGGAACAGAATAGGCAGTATAGAATCACACAATCATAGTCAATTGATTTTTGACAAAGATGCCAGATGAGCTTAATGGAAATTCTCTTCAAAAATTAGTGCTGGAACTGGATCAATATATGGAAAAAAAAATCTTAATCGCTACTTCACACAACATGTACACACACACACACATTGAGATGGATTACAAACTTAAAAAATAATTTAAATTTAACATTTTTAGGAAAATATGTTCTCAGCTTTGGGACATACAAACATTTCTTAGAAAAGATGCAAAATTTATTAAACAAAAAGGAAAGAAAATGAATTGAGACTTCATTAAAATTTTTAAATCTTTGTTAATCCAAAGAAACTATTCAGAAAATGAAAAAGCAAGCCATAGACTGGGGGAAATACTCATAAGACAGATATATAAGAAAGGATTTATATCCAGAATGCATTTTTAGAGCTCTACAAATCAATATAAAAATGATAACTAAAAAATAGCTAAAAGCCTTGAGCAGATAGTTCACCGAAGAAGATATTCAGATGTAAATTAATACATAAAAATATTAAAGATCATTTATTCAAGGGAGTGGAAATTAAAACCATGAGACACTACTCTATACCCATTACAGTGGCTAAAAGTGAAGGACTGACAACACCATAGGTTGGTAAGCATGTGGACAACTGAAACTTTCACATGTTGTAGGTGGGACTACACAGTAGTAAAAACCACTTTGTAGATTACTCTGGAATTTTTTTCTACACCTGCATTTGTATGATACTATAATTCTCCTCCTAAGTATTCACCAAAAGCTTTGTAAAATATTTTTCTTGAAATTTTAATCAAAATATACAAAAACTTAAAATAATTCAGATTTGCTAATCAATGGGAAAATTTTTTTAAAGTGTGGTATATTCATATATGAAACAGTGAGGAAGAATCTCAAAAACATTTTATTTAATGAAAGAAGCTAGGCACAAGAGAATGCATACTGTAAGCTTCCATTTACACGAAGTCCAAGAAAAAGCAAAGCTGATCTATGGTAGTAGAAGTTGGAAGAGGGATTGCCTACAGCAGGTGAAGATTGATTAGAAGGGGACACGAGGGAACTTTCTGGAATGATGGAATTTTTTATGTCTTCAAGTAGAGGCATTAGTCATGACACAGTGGATTACACAATTATGACTTGTGTAGTTTTCAGGATATAAATTTTATCTCAATTTAAAAAGTAAAATGGGACTTTATCATATTTATGCTCAACAAGCAGTCATTTTATCTGGAGCATAATATTTAAGACTAGAATATAAGAGTCCCTGGATCCAGCCATGCCAGAAATTAATACTGCCTCTAGACATCACCAATAAACTGCCTTCTTAAGCTACTTAGTATTAAAGTTCTGTCCCTAAAATCAAGGATTCTAGCATAGAAATGGGTTTCTGTAAGTGAGGTGCTACGAGACAAACCCTAAAAATGTGGGATGAGACAAGTCTAAATGAGGTGAGTGACAGTGAGGATTCTTTCTTGTCCACATAGGAAGTTGGCGGTTTTCCTTATGTTGTTGCAAAGCAAATGATTAAACTGTTGCTGAATATATCTTAGGACTTAGATCACTAGTCTACCAGGAATGGAACTTTAGGGCACCTGATTCCAAAATACCAGAATGTTGGTATATTGTTCACTGCCTTCAGTGTACTACGTCCACTGTCCTCCCCAACCCTTCACACACAAGCTTTGGTCCAGATGGTCCATTCAAAAGCAGAAAGAATACATCAGATAGCTTACTGAGAAGTCCTTTGTGCTCACAGCCAACAATCCCAGATGGCTGAGAATCAGGTAATCATGTTGCTGGCAAGTTTGCAAAAGCCAGATTCTCCACCTCTAAATCAATGTTAGAAACACCAAAGACAGAGGATAGAAAAGATTTAGTGACAAGTCTGGTTGAGACCCAGGAGAAGCCAGAGGACTGGGATAAGGCTGACTTCTGGGTCTCTCGCACTCACTTGAGTCTCTTCCCACCTCCCATCCTACCATTTTCCAAAAGATTTTATTGGAGTATAATTGATTTAAAATTTTGTGTTAGTTTCAGGTCTACAGCAAAGTGAATCAGTTATACATATACATACATTCACTCTTTTTTTTTTAAGATTCTTTTCCCATATAGACCATTATAGACTACTGAGAGAGTTCTTTGTGCTATACAGTAGGTGCTTATAAGTTACCTATTTTATATATAGTAGTGTAGTGTGTATACATAAATCCCAGTCTCTCAATATATCCCCGTTTTATCACCTGGTAACCATAAGTTTGTTTTCCACACCCATGACTACTCCTGTTTTGTAAATAAGTTCATTTGTACCCTTTTTTAAGATTCTACAGATAAGTGATATCATGATACTTGTCTTTCTGTGTCTGACTTACTTCACTCAGTATGACAATCTCCAGATCTATCTATATTGCTGCAAATGGCTTTATCTTGTTCTTTTATGGCTGAGTTATATTCCACTGTATATATGTACCATATCTTTTTTAACCATTACTCAGACTATACTCACCATTTTTATTGATCCCTTTGTAGAGAACCAGCCAGAGGATCCAGAAGTGGGTCTATCCAGCACAACACTGTCAAGATAGAAGAAATAATTGGGGGACCAAGATAAAAGTACTAAGGCTGAATCCAGGTTAAAGGACCATGGCAACAAGTTTCTCTGTGTTGATTACCAGGCCACTGTGCTTAATAATTGTAATAGATTTGTCTTCAATCAAAGTCATATAAGAGAATCATGTTGCCAAGGAGACTCCAGTTCTTGCAAATAGTAGGCTCTGATTTCTCAAGCCTTAGAGCAAACTGGAGGTTGTGTAACACACACCAGTCAGAGTCAGCGGCCTAGAGTCATGCAGCACTCAACAGGGAAGTCCTCCCCTAGTCCCCCACCAATGGGCTGAACAGTGGCCCCCAAAATGATATGTCCACGGCCTAGCTCCAGAAAGACAAGTCACTCAGTCGTGTCTGACTCTTTGTGACCCCATGGACTATAGCCTACCAGGCTCCTCCATCCATGGGATTTTCCAGCCAAGAGTACTGGAGTGGGTTGCCATTTCCTTCAAGGGTTACATTATTTGGAGAAAAGGCCTTTGCACATGAAGTTAAAGGTAAGGATCTTAAGATAAGGAGACATCCTAGATTATTTTGGAAGACCCTAAGTCCAGTGACAAGCATCCTAATGAGACACATGAGAGAGAGAGAGAAGAGGAGACAGACACAGAGGAGAAAGCAACAGGAGGAGTGAGGCAGAGACTGGCGTGATATGGCCTCCAGCCAAGGAAGCTGAGAAATACTGACAGCACCAGGAGCTAGAGGAGGCAGGGAAGCCTTCTGCTCCAGCACCTCCAGAGGGAGTGAGGCCCTCCCACACCTTGAGTTTGGACTTCAGGGCTCCCATACTGTGAAAGACTAGATTCCCGTCCTTTTAAGCCTCCCATTTCATGGTAACTTTGTTGCAACAGCCCTAGGTATCTGCAGAAACAGATAAGGAAGATTCTCCTACAGAGCAAGGTGAGGCAGCCAACTGGCCAACCAAGGCACCCATTCCAGGGCCAAGGGCAGGAGGTCTTGCTGGGGCTGTCCTGCTGTGCTCGATGTCCCCTGCTGGACCAAGAATGTCCAGGAACGTCACATGTGTGTCACCCCCAGCTCCGGCTATTCTCTCCCCAGCAAGAGGCAGGCACCACTCGGTGTGTCCGGCTTGTCCCTCACCATCACCGGCAGAGCTTGCACAGAGATTTTACAGCAGGGCCATGGGCACTGATGCCCTGTGATTAAGCACAGATTCCTGGATAAATTATTTATTACAATAATTTTTCAGTCTACAAATAACAAATGCTGAAGAGGGTGTAGAGAAAAGGAACCCTCCTACACTGCTGGTGGGAATGTAAATTGGTACAGCCACTATGGAAAACAGTATGGAGGTTCCTTCAAAAACCAAAAACTCTCCAGAAAGCAGGAATAGAAGGAACATACCTCAACATAATAAAAGCTATATATGACAAACCCACAGCAAACATTATCCTCAATGGTGAAAAATTGAAAACATTTCCCCTAAAGTCAGGAACAAGACAAGGGTGTCCACTTTCACCGCTACTATTCAACATAGTTCTGGAAGTTTCGGCCACAGCAATCAGAGCAGAAAAAGAAATAAAAGGAATCCAAATTGGAAAAGAAGAAGTAAAACTCTCACTGTTTGCAGATGACATGATCCTCTACATGGAAAACCCTAAAGACTCCACCAGAAAATTACTAGAGCTAATCAATGAATATAGTAAAGTTGCAGGATATAAAATCAACACACAGAAATCCCTTGCATTCCTATACACGAAATAATGAGAAAGTAGAAAAAGAAATTAAGGAAACAATTCCATTCACCATTGCAACGAAAAGAATAAAATACTTAGGAATATATCTACCTAAAGAAACTAAAGACCTATATATAGAAAACTATAAAACACTGATGAAAGAAATCAAAGAGGACACTAATAGATGGAGAAATATACCATGTTCATGGATCGGAAGAATCAATATAGTGAAAATGAGTATACTACCCAAAGCAATTTACAAATTCAATGCAATCCCTATCAAGCTACCAGCCACATTTTTCACAGAACTAGAACAAATAATTTCAAGATTTGTATGGAAATACAAAAAACCTCGAATAGCCAAAGCAATCTTGAGAAAGAAGAATGGAACTGGAGGAATCAACTTGCCTGACTTCAGGCTCTACTACAAAGCCACAGTCATCAAGACAGTATGGTACTGGCACAAAGACAGACATATAGATCAATCGGAACAAAAATAGAAAGCCCAGAGATAAATCCACACACATATGGACACCTTATCTTTGACAAAGGAGGCAAGAATATACAATGGAGTAAAGACAATCTCTTCAACAAGTGGTGCTGGGAAAACTGGTCAACCACTTGTAAAAGAATGAAACTAGATCACTTTCTAACACCACACACAAAAATAAACTCAAAATGGATTAAAGATCTAAATGTAAGATCAGAAACTATAAAACTCCTAGAGGAGAACATAGGCAAAACACTCTCAGACATAAATCACAGCAGGATCCTCTATGATCCACCTCCCAGAATCCTGGAAATAAAAGCAAAAATAAACAAATGGGATCTAATTAAAATTAAAAGCTTCTGTACAACAAAGGAAAATATAAGCAAGGTGAAAAGACAGCCTTCTGAATGGGAGAAAATAATAGCAAATGAAACAACTGACAAACAACTAATCTCAAAAATATACAAGCAACTTCTGCAGCTCAATTCCAGAAAAATAAACGACCCAATCAAAAAATGGGCCAAAGAACTAAATAGACATTTCTCCAAAGAAGACATACGGATGGCTAACAAACACATGAAAAGATGCTCAACATCACTCATTATTAGAGAAATGCAAATCAAAACCACAATGAGGTACCACTTCACACCAGTCAGAATGGCTGCGATCCAAAAATCTGCAAGCAATAAATGCTGGAGAGGGTGTGGAGAAAAGGGAACCCTCCTACACTGTTGGTGGGAATGCAAACTAGTACAGCCACTATGGAGAACAGTGTGGAGATTCCTTAAAAAATTGCAAATAGAACTACCTTATGACCCAGCAATCACCACTGCTGGGCATACACACCGAGGAAACCAGAATTGAAAGAGACACATGTACCCCAATGTTCATCGCAGCACTGTTTATAATAGCCAGGACATGGAAACAACCTAGATGTCCATCAGCAGATGAATGGATAAGACAGCTGTGGTACATATACACAATGGAGCATTACTCAGCCGTTAAAAAGAATTCATTTGAATCAGTTCTGATGAGATGGGTGAAACTGGAGCCAATTATACAGAGTGAAGTAAGCCAGAAAGAAAAACACCAATACAGTATACTAACACATATATATGGAATTTAGGAAGATGGCAATGACGACCCTGTATGCAAGACAGGAAAAAAGACACAGATGTGTATACCAGACTTTTGGACTCAGAGGGAGAGGGAGAGGGTGGGATGATTTGGGAGAATGGGAATTTAACATGTATACTGTCATGTAAGAATTGAATCGCCAGTCCATGTCTGACGTAGGGTGCAGCTTGCTTGGGGCTGGTGCATGGGGATGACCCAGAGAGATGTTGTGGGGAGGGAGGTGGGAGGGGGGGTTCATGTTTGGGAACGCATGCAAGAATTAAAGATTTTAAAATTTAAAAAAAATAAAAAATTAAAAAAAAAACAAAACAAAAACCAAAACTGTTGCTTCCATATGTTCTAGCAATCTTACTCCTGGGCATATATCCAGAGAAAAATGCATGCACCCCATCCCTATGTTCATAGCACCGCTATTCACAATAACCAAGACATGTAAACATTCTAAATATTCATTGACAGATGAATGAATAAAGAAGACATGGTACATATATACAATGGAATACTACTTGGTCATAAAAAATGAAATAATGCCATTTGCTGCGACACAGTACATCTAGAGATTATTATACTATGTGAAGTGAGTCAAAAAGAGAAAGACAATTGCTAGTACACTTTTATTTTGTAACTGGAAGTTTGTAATTTTTGACTACTTTTGTCTAACCTCCACCCCTAATTGTGATATCTTTTTTTTTTAGTTGGAGTATAATATCTTTACAATGTTGTATTGATTTCTGCTGTACTACATTGTGAATCAGTTATGTTGTTGTTGTTCAGGCACTAAGTCATGTCTGACTCTTTGTGACCTCATGGATTGCAGCATGCCAGGCCTGTCTGTCCCTCACTGTCTCCTGGAGTTCACACAAGTTCATGTCCATTGAACTGGTGATGCTGCCCAGCCATCTCATCCTCTGCTGTCTTTTCCTTCTGCCTTCAATCTTTCCTAACATCAGGGTCTTTTCCAATGAGTCCAATGAACTCTTCACATCAGGTGGCCAAAGTATTGGAGCTTCAGTTTCAGCATCAGTCCTTCCAATGAGTTTTCAGGATCTCCCTTAGGACTAACTGGTTTGATCTCTCTGCTGTCCAAGGTACTCTCAAGAGTCTTCTCCAGCATCAGAATCTGAAAGCATCAACTCTTCGGTACTCAGCCTTCTTCTATGGTCCAACTCTCACATCCATACATAACTATTGGAAAAACCATAGCTCTGACTATATGGACCTTTGTCAGCAAAGTGATGTCTCTGTTTTTTATATGCTGTCTAGGTTTGTTGTGGCCTTCCTTCCAAGAAGCAAGTCTAATTTCATGGCTGCAGTCACCATCTGCAGTGATTTTGGAGCCCCCAAATAGAAAATCTGTCACTGATTCCACTTTTTCTCCTTCTATTTGCCATGAAGTGATGGGACTGGATGCCATGATCTTAGTTTTTGAATGTTGATTTTTAAGCCAGCTTTTTCACTCTCCTCTTTCATCATCATCAGAGGCTCTTTAGTTCCTCTTTACTTTCTCCATTAGAATGGTATCATCTGCATATCTGAGGTCGTTGATATTTCTCCCAGCAATCTTGATTCCAGTTTGTAACTCAGTTTAAGTATATGTATATATGTATACATATATTCCCTTCCTCTAGAGCTTCCCTCCCATTACCCCATTCGGCTTCTTTAGGTCACCACAGAGCACTGCAGTGAGCTCCCTGTGCTCTACAGCAGATTTCCACTTGCTATCTATTTTACACAAGGCAGTGTATATATGTCACTGACACTCTTTCAATTCATCCCACCATCTCCTTCCTCCTCCACCCCCCACATCCACGAGTTGGGTCTCTACATCTGCATCTCTATTCCTGCCCTACAAATAGGTTCATCAGTACCATTTTTCTAGATTCCATATATATTCGTTAATATGCAATATTTGTTTTTCTCTTCCTGACTTGCTTCACTTTGTATTACAGACTCTAGGTTCGTCCACACCACTACAAATGACCCAATTTCATTCCTTTATATGGCTGAGTAATATTCCATTTTATACATATACCACATCTTCTTTATCCATTCATCTGTTGATGGACATCTAGGTTGCTTCCATGTCCAGACTATTGTAAATAGTGCTGCAGTGAACATTGGAGCACATGTGTCCTTTTGAATTATGGTTTTCTCAGGGCATATACCCAGTAGTGGGATTTCTGGGTCATATGGTAATTTTATTTTTAGTTTTTCAAGAAACTCCATACTGTTCTTTGTATCAATTGTATCAATTTATAGTCCCACCAACAGTGCAAGAAGGTTCTCTTCTCTCCACATCCTCTCCAGAATTTATTTGTAGATTTTTTGATCATGGCCATTCTGACTGGTATGAGTTGACACTTCATTTTAGTTCTGATTTGCATTCCTCTGATAATGAGCAATATGAGCATTTTCCATGTGTTTGTTGGCCATCTGTATATCTTCTTTAAAGAAATGTCTGTTTAGGTCTTCTACTCATTTTTTCATTTTTTTATTTTTAATATTGAGCTGCATGAGCTGCTTATATATTTTGGAGCTCAATCTTTTGTCAGCTGCTTTGTTTGTAAATATTTCTTCCATTCTGGGGGTTGTCCTTTTCATCTTGTTTATGGTTTTCTTTGTTGTGTAAAAACTTTTAAGTTTAATTAGGTCCTATTTGTTTCATTCATTTTATGGCTGAGAAACATTCCATTGTATATATGTACATCTTCTTTATTATTCCTCTGTTACTGACTTTTAAGAATACTTATGGCTGGGCCCAACCCCTAGAGTTTCTGATCAACTAGGTTTGGGATGGGACCCAAGAGACTGCACTTTAAACTGATTCCTGGGGGATGCCAATGTCTTTGGTCCAGTGATAACATGTTAAGAATCACTGTTTGGAATTGCCGCAGTCATTCAGCTAGTATCTACTAGGCACCTGTTAAACACAAATTTTGTGAAGGCAGAGGGATCAGAGCCAGAGCATTTTTCTGAGGCCCAAGTCTGCTATTAATTCATTGTTAAAACTAGAATTCAGTTTCCTCATCTGTAAAGTGGCTACATTTGGAGCTTTTATGAGAAAATCTCTGACAAGAAAAAGGCACCACACAGGGGTAGTCTTCAGGTTTAGGTGTCCTTTCTACTGCTTTCTCAATGGATTCTTGAAGGCTGACATTTAAGGGAATACATGAGGAAGACTGAGAATACGACAATAAACAATTATGTGCCCATGCCACAGGTTTTATGCCCTGGTACCGTCATAGCAGGAATCCCCTACTGCATCCTTCAACATTCTGTGAGCTCTGTACTATGGCCTCATCTAACAGGTAGGAAAACTGAGGCTTGGAAAGATCAATTTCTTGCTTCCTATCTAGGAAATGAAAGATTGTGGTTTCATCAGACCTGTCCAGCTTTGGAGCCCAAAATGTTCTTAGAGTTTCTCCATATCCCAATTCATCTCTAAAATGTGAACAGTGTTATCATCAGATTAAAATGAAATAGGATGGAAAATCCCCTGGGGCTTTGTGGGAGTTCCCTAAGAGTCTTCCCCACCCTATCTCCTCTCTCCAGCACTCTCTGGGCACTCAAGTGATCCCCACAGAAGGAGATGCTACCATGGTTTCCAGAGCTAACAGAGACTCTTCTGTTCAACAAAAGATGATTCTGAAGCCTGAGTACCCAAGCTCAAGATGCATTCTAATGTGGTGAGAGACCAATTGTGGCAGGGCAGACTTGGAGGATGTGCTCCAGGCATTCATAAGGGACTGATTCCTGGAGGGTGAGTGGGGCTGGACCCTGCTGGAGAGATAGAAGTCAAACAGTCCATCATGCAGGGATCTGGGGAAAACAAAAGAAAAAAGAAAGAGACAGAAGCTCATAAGAGGAACCTGGGCTGGAGGAATGACAGAATGTAAAAGGTCATAACTTAGATGTAATGTAGATTGCAGCTAAATTAAAGTGAAAGAACCTGTTAGTTACTCAGTCATCTTTGACTCTTTGTGGCCCCATGAAATGTAACCCACCAGGCTCCTCTGTCCATGGGATTTTCCAGGCAATAATACTAGAATGGGTAGCCATTCTCTTCTCCAGGGGATTATCCCTAAGCAGCGATTGAACCCAGTCTCCTGCATTGTGGGCAGATTCTTTTCTTTTTAATTTATTTTTTATTGAAGAACATGGAACATGGACAGGTTCACAATTGGGAAAGGAGTACGGAAAGGCTGTATATTGTCTCCCTGCTTATTTAACTTACATGCAGAGCACATAATGTGAAATGCTGCTCTGGATGAAGCACAAGCTGGAATTAAGATTGCCAGAGAAATATCAATAACCTCAGATACACAGATGATACCACCCTAATAGCAGAAAGCAAAGAAGAACTAAAGAGCCTCTTGATGACAGTGAAAGAGGAGAGTGAAAAAGCTGGTTTAAAATGCAACATTCAGAAAGCTAAGATCATGGCATCCAGTCCAATCACTTCATGGCAAATAGATGGGAAAATAATGGAAACAGTGACAGATTTTATTTTCTTGGGCTCCAAAATCACTGTGGATGGTGACTGCAGTCATGAAATTAAAAGACACTTGCTCCTTGGAAGAAATGCTATGACAAACTTAGACAGTGTATTAAAAAGCCAAGACTTTACTTTGCTGACAAAGGTCCATATAGTCAAAACTATGGTTTTTCCAGTAGTCATGGATGAATGTGAGAATAGAACCATAAAAAAGGCTGGGTGCTGAAGAATTGATGCTTTCAAAATGTGGTATTGGAGACGATTCTTGAGAGCCCCTTGGAGTGCAAGGAGATCAAACCAGAAAATCCTAAAGGAAATCAAACATGAATACTCATTGGAAGAACTGATACTGAAGCGCCAATACTTTGTCCACCTGATGCAAAGAGCTGACTCATTGGGAAAGACCCTGCTGCTGGAAAAGATTGAAGGCAGGAAGAGAAGGGGACTACAGAGGAAGAGATGGTTGGATGGCATCACTGACTCAAAGAACAAGAGTTGAGCAAACTCTAGGAGACAGTGAAGGACAGGGAAGCCTGGCATGCTGACATTCATAGAGTCGAAAAGTGTTGGACACAACTGAGAGACTGAAGAACAACAATAACAAATTGAAGGATAATTGCTGTACAATATTAGTTTTATTTCTGCCATACAGCAACATGTATGGCAACATGAATTAGCCATAGGTGTAACGTTTGAGCCATCAGGGAAGCCCCTAGAAGACTGCAACTATCTTCTTCATAAATCTCACACATAGACTTCATGACTGCTGTTTCTTGATTTCCTTTGGCAGTGCTTGGTTTTCATTACCAGGGCAAGATGTAGCAAAGCAGAGATTCCCCCTGGCAAAGGAAGTTCCAGGGATGTGGGATCAAAGACTGGCCCTTCGCAGACCCCAGAGTCACAGCCCTACCCCACAGCCTTCCTAAGGTAGGCTGAGTTAGTGGTAATAAGGAATCAGGAACCATCTCTCTGTTGTACTCCAGGCTTTTAAAGATCCTCACAAAGTGAGAAAACCCATTTAGCATAAACAGACTTCAAGTAACAGAGGCAAAGTGAGGCAGCAGCCTCAAAGTAGGTATATCAGGCTCAGACAGTCCCACGCTGTAGACTCTGCCACTCTCCAGCTGGGTCCCTAAAGCTAATGCTCATAAAGGAGCTGATATGCCCATGTCCTGGCAGGAGGATGGTGGGGAATGTTTTCAAGCCCTGGGCCCCTACTGGAGCCCCCAGGCAGGTCTAGCTGATTCAGATCTTTGCCTAATGAGCCCAAAGGACAAACCTGAGATTGACCCAACTCTGGGTCCCCCGAACCCATCCTGAGTGTTTGTCTCAAGGTAGAGGAGAGACAGAGGAGGAGTAGCAAGAGGAGTGGTAATCTCTCAGTGACCAGAAGAGGATGGAACCATCTTCCCAATTCTTGGCCTCAGGCCATCTGTCTTAGTAAACTGGGTGACTACAATAAAAATACCAGGAATCAAGTTGATTACACAAACAATGATTTCTCACAGTTCTGGAGGCTGGGAAGTTCAAAATTAAGGCCCTGGCAGATTCACTGCCTGGTGAGGATCTTCTTAACAGTTTACAGATATGTGGCTTCTGATTATGTCCTGACATGGTGGGAAGAGTGGGCTCTAGGCTTTTTTTCTTCTTAAAAGGACACTAAGCCACTTGTGGGGGCCCCACCATCATGGCCTCATCTATACCTGACTACTTCTCAAAGGCCCCTCCTCCTAATAACCATCCTGCTGAGGGTTAGGTCTTCAACATAGGAATTTGGGGAGGACACACACATTGGGTCCATAACACCATCTCCAACACTGTTCTCAAACCAAGTGAGCCTGATTTTTGGAATCACTTACAGCTCTCAGTTCAGTTCAGTTGCTCAGTGGTGTTTGACTCTTTGTGACCCCATGAACCGCAGCATGCCAGCTGTCCTGTCCATCACCAACTCCTGGAGTCCACCCAAACCCATGTCTATTGTGTTGGTGATGCCATCCAACCATCTCATCCTCTGTCATCCCCTTCTCCTCCTGCCCTCAATCTTTCCCAGCATCAGGGTCTTTTCAAATGAGTCAGTTCTCCACATCAGGTGACCAAAGTGTTAGAGTTTCAGCTTCAACATCAGTCCCTCCAATGAACACCAGGACTGATCTCCTTTAGGATGGACTGGTTGGATCTCCTTGCAGTCCAAGGGACTCTCAAGAGTCTTCTCCAACACCACAGTTCAAAAGCAGAACTGCCAAACAAAAAGAGGATTTCTAGCTCAGAAGATCTATGCCACTGAATGCTGGTGCCCTGGATCAGTTGGGGGATGCTGAGCCCAACCAGGGAACAGAAGGGTCACAGAGTCTGTTCTAGACATCACTAGCCTTTGCAAGACTCTCAGAAGTCTTGGTCTCTCCCTGAGGTAGACAAGGTGAAGCATGATTCCTACCCTCAGCAACCCACTGTCTGGTTACAAGGACAAGTCCAGCTAGCCCAGCATTAAGAGAATCAGACATGATGGCGACTCTAAGGAACTCAGAGGCCCAAATGGCCTCATCCAAGAACCAGAGCTCAGAAACCAGAACTAGGTGAAATGGGAAGTTATTTTAATTTCTTGCCTTGTGGAATATCAGGCTCCAAATTCAACATGAGTCACCCTATTACTCCTACTCCTCCTCTTCTCCATCCCCCAGAGCAAACCTCCCTCTTCTCCTCCCTGTCATCACTTCCCCATCTTCTCCCCCACTCCTTAGGCATGATTTGCCATGAATTAAACCCACCCAGGTTGAATCTACAGTTTGCTTATCTTCTCCCAGCTTGACTGACTTTGCTTTTCTGGAGCCAGAGTATCTACCTGGGGAAGGAAAGCACTCCCCCCAGCACAGGGGAGGGAAGAGCTGAGCAAATGTAGGCCAAAGACCAGATTCTAAATTGTTCCTGACAGGCAGGAAAGAGCTATAAGACAGGAACATGGGCGAGGCAATCAATTTTGCCCCAGCACCAATGGAGTTGTGGTTGTAAAGATTGATTTTAAGGGCTCCAGACCTGGAATAGCCTTGGAAGGCAGGAAAGATGGGGTTGCAGAGAGAGAGAAAGAGAATTCCAGAAGTGGATGATAAACACAACACATAGCTGTACCCAGGACTGATGGGGTTTGACAGCCCATTTATACACCAGTGACATGCAGCCTCCAGGGAAGAACTGTGTTCTCTGTGGTGACTGGGGCTTTGCTGAGGCAGCAGAGATCACGGCTGACTCTCTGGCAGTGGTTGCTGGGGTCTCCCTGAGTTCAGAGGGGGCAGAGGCAGCCTCAGGCCAGAGCACGGGGCCACCGTGACCCACATGCTGGGTCTTCTCATTTTCTAATTGGACAGGAGAGAGTGGGTGGAGTTATTCAGAGTGAGCCTTGGGCTTGGGCATCTGTATCCTTCAGAGAGAGTTCCTCCTGCTGCGGGTCTGTAAGGAAGTGCATGCTCTCCTGCATTTCTCATGGACCCTTATGAGACCGCCACCCTCTTCCTGAGACAGGGCTCCAAACACATGCTCCAAACTGCAACCTCAGCCCTCTGCTCCGGGTACAAACCCCACTATCCCTGTTTATAGGTCATCAATGTCTTGCTAAAGAAGTACTAGGACTCATTTCAAAGTATGTCACAGTACCTCTTTCTAATTACTTCCCTGAAGTCTGCTAATCCTAAGCCAATAATTTTTCTGTGTTTACGATGGGGGCTGTGGTAGCCTTTGGGGCTGGGTGGTGGGCATCCTCTTCTCTTTCTTGCAATGCAGTTCTCATAATAGCATGAGTCTTGATTTTTTATGGGGGTCTTTTCCCCCACAATTCCCCAACTGGCTCTTGGGCCCCTTCTGGCTACCATGTCCACCCTCTGAGAAAGGATCCCTCCAGCTAGCAGCTCATGGTTCCACTGTAGGACCCTCTCACATCCTCCAGAGATCCACTTCCCCATTCACCTTGATCTGCTCAACCCAGCTTCCCCTGGGCTTTAATCCAAACAGCACATCCAGTCTTGCTGAGCCCCCATGCACCCGGGAAGTAAAGCCCTCTGCCTACCTCCATCCTGCCCCAATCCTGACATGCCCTGCGCCTGTTCACATCATCCATATTTGCTTTTATTTTTTCCAAAAGGTCTTATTCTCCGCTCTAAATACTGGATTAAACTCCAGGCCACAGCCTGGTACTTGGTTCATCACCTGGCCCTGCCCCAAGGACATCCAGCTCCTTGTCTGCCTTTATCCCTCTGGTTGCATCTGCTTGTGGCCACCCCAGGAAACACCCCAGACCCAGCTGCCCAGCCCAGCCATGCTCGTGCAACACGTCACTCCCAGACACAGTGTCTTTGCTTGTAATGTCCTCCCGATTCCCTCCCTCACTCACACAGCACCACCCCCAGCCCAGCCTGGTTTTTTCGCCACGCTCCCCCCCACCCCTGCTTCCCAGAGTGGAGTGGGGTGGGTAAAATAAAAAGTCACATTCTGTGTGTGTTAAGTTTGGATTGCCTATCAAACAATAAATGGAGAGAAAGTACAGGTCCACACAGCCTTATCTGCAATTCCAAATTCCAAAAAACTCTGAAATACAAAAGGTGCTTCAATAATTCATTTACTAGCAAATTCTGACATGATATAAAATGAGGTTATTTACAGACTTTTTATGCCACTTAGGGTGAATATTCATATTTTGCTGCAGAAATATCAATATGTTTGGTTACAGGATGCTATAACCCATCTTGTGGGGGGCATTAGTGAAGTCACTAAGGCGTCTCCAACTCTTTGTGACTCCATGGACTGTGTAGCCCACCAGGCTCCTCCATCCATGGAATTTTCCAGGCAAGAGTACTGGACTGGGTTGCCATTTCCTTCTCCTCTCTACAATTTAAAGGCTCTAGATTCCAAAACACACCTGGTACCAAGTGCAGGATGGGAGGGAGGTGGGAGGGGGGTTCATGTTTGGGAACGCATGTAAGAATTAAAGATTTTAAAATTTAAAAAAATAAAAAAAAGAAATGAAGCTACAAAAAAAATTAAATCAAAAAAAAAAAAAAAAGGAATTATGAACCTGAACATAGTTGGACATATAAGTCTAGAACTCAAGGGTGAGGCCAGGGACTCAGAGCTGAAGATACAAATTTGAGGACTGTCAGCACAAAAATGACACTTTGAGCTTTGAGACCAGACTTCACCTTGGGAGAGACTATAAAGGGAGAAATGGCCAAGCATCAGCCCTGGGATGTGCCACCATTTAAAGGTTATGCAGATAAAGCAGATTTTTAACCCAAGTTTACAGAAATGGACCCTGAGAGTCGTTAAGGAAAAGTGGTTTGCAAAAGAATGCATAGCTGTGATGCAACTAACAGGAAACAACAGGCTCCACATTCCAGGCCCTCCCCCTTGATTATGAGGTGGGGGGGGAGGGGGATGCGGGGAAGCAGTTTGGCATAGGATACAGACTGTGAAGCTAAGAGCCAGCAAAGTCAACCAGCCCCTCTGAACTGAGACAGCTCTGTCTGAGCCCGTCAGCTCTACATTCTAAATTCTGCAATGCCCAGGCCCTGCACGATCTTGGATCCCCCTGCTGCCCAAGATTGCCATTTTCTCCTTCCTTATGGATATCATGCATCACACAGACTACGTGTGGTCTGTTACTGTCACTAGTTATGAGCTCTTTGAGAGATGGCATTGTATCTTACTCATTGTTGCATTTCTTCATGCCAGGCACACAGTAGAAGCTCAGTTAATACGTGTTGAAATGTCCTGAAATCCAGAAAGTATTTTGTAGTAACTTTAAATGGGGTATAATCTACAAAAATATTGATGCAATATGGAGTACACCTGAACTAACATAAAGTGGTAAATCAACTATACTTCAGTAAAAAAAAGAGAAATACAAGGTAAATAAACACAGGGATTCCCTGGGCCACATCTAGGTAGTCTGCAGAATATTTAAGACCAAGAACAGACAATGCAGACCTCCACTGAGCCCTTCCCCCTCCCCTCCAAGTGTTATCTAAATGAGCCAAAGATGGCCTCTGAATTTTGGCCCCTATATTATGTACTTCTTCACAGCATGCTGTGACCCATTAGCTCAAAAGCCCACCTGTGTCTAACTCACATTTTTGTACCTCCAATTGTTTCAAACACCATCCAAGCGAGCAGAATTTTTAGCCATTTAGAGCCTGTCTCCTTTGCACTCCTTTCACTGGGTAAAACTGCACTTACCATCTGTTGGCCATAATAAGTTAAACCCTAAAGTTATAACCATCTCAAGACTCCACTGCCCTTTGGATCTCTCTGATTTCCAGACTGCTGGGCGACACCACCTAGAACATAAACTCCCTCCCTATCTCCCTCTCAGGAGTTTCCTTGCCTTCTTTTTCGGGGTGGCAGGGAGTGGGGAGGTTTGCAGGGGAGTCCCCCTAGTGCCAGAAACATCTTCAGAGGCAAACCCGTGTCAAACATTCTCACAGACAAACATGTCAAGTTCAGTTCAGTTCAGTTGCTCAGTCGTGTCTGACTCGTTGCGACCCCCTGGACTGCAGCACGCCAGGCCTCCCTGTCCATCACCAACTCCCGGAGTTTACTCAAACTCATGTCCTTTGGGTCAGTGATGCCATCCAACCATCTCATCCTCCGTCATCCCCTTCTCCTCTTGCCTTCAATCTTTCCCAGAATCAGGGAATTTTCAAATGAGTCAGCTGTTCGCATCAGGTGGCCAAAGTATTGGAGTTTCAGCTCCAACATCAGTCCTGCCAATGAACATTCAGGACTGATTTCCTTTAGAATGGACTGGTTGGATCTCCTTGCAGTCCAAGGGACTCTCAAGAGTCTTCTCCAACACCACAGTTCAAAAGCATCAATTCTCTGACAAAATGTGGTCCACTGGAGAAGGGAATGGCAAACCACTTCAGTATTTTTGCCTTGAGAACACCATGAACAGTGTGAAAAAAAAAAAAAAAACCTGCCAAACTGTCTTCCAAATCAAACTTGTG
This sequence comes from Capra hircus, assembly GCF_001704415.2. Classification (NCBI taxonomy): domain Eukaryota; kingdom Metazoa; phylum Chordata; class Mammalia; order Artiodactyla; family Bovidae; genus Capra; species Capra hircus. The sequence goes on along the minus strand of NC_030809.1, from coordinate 56,873,851 downwards.
TGTTTTACTGCCACCTTGTGGTCATATCTTTTTCTTTGCTCAACCCTGAAATTCTTGGAACTCCCTTACACTAAACCTGACAGAGGCCCCATCCTCCTTCCCTTTACAGAAGCTGTCAGCCAGGAACTCTGCTGGGACCAGAAACCAATGCTGCAGCAGGAAGAAGCTCTCCCATGCTAAGGAAAGTATGTATTTTCCAAGAACTCGTGAATTCCCAACACCCTAGAGATCACCATACTCGCTCTACAGATGGTCTTTGTAAGGTCTGCCTGATATATGTGTTTTAGGGTTCTTATGACATGCCAAGCTCTGGCTTAAGGCCTTGAGGAGCCTCAGCCTAACAGGGGAGACACATTTAAACACATTCTTTCAGTGTGTGATGCTTGGATGAAGTAGTCAGAAAATAGGATGTCTGAACAGAGTTTGTGAATAGAAATGTTTGTGACAGGCAGATAGAAGGAAGGGCATGCCAATGTGTGCTCAGGTACAGCCTGGCAGATATGGGAAGCTCTGGATGGTCTGGATCAACTGGAGGCAGATGCAGCGTGGGATCTAGTGGAAGTGAGCACACCACACATGAGTGCTTCCGTGGCACGGAGTGCATCACAGGCTGGTTCAGGATCTGGGGCTTCTGGAGGTTTCCATCAGGAGGATGCTGATCAGCTGTGTGCTTAAGTCTGGGGGATAGTGCAGCACTCAGCTCCTCAGTAGGCTCACTCTGAGACCCCATTTACATGGTGAGGTCGAGTCCACCAACTCTCCAAGGCCTGGGAGGAGGCTGGGCCAGACCTTTGCAGTTCTAGAAGCCTCCGCACATGACCAGCTGATAAAGTGGCTAAAAATAGTCCAGCCTTGGACACTCACTGCTGCTGGGAGGGGAGTTGGGGGGCAGGACTGAGTAGATGAGCTTGGGGAGCTCCCAGGTCCCAACAGTGCAAGCATGACCCAATTTCCAAGGCAGGTAATTTCCGTGGAAGGTGGCTTCCTGGTGTTCAGGGACCATCGCTTGACCTAGTTTTCCCCCAACCCCTCCCACAAAATGGGGATGTTTCAGGAGGGAGATTTCCTCTTCTTCAGTGATTTTATTGAAACAATTACTTGCACTCCTGCCACAGGTCTGTCTTCTCAGGTCCCAGACGTTTAGGCCATGCCTGTGCCCATCCTGGCTGAATACAGAAGCCAGGTCATCCAACCAGTCATTGGTTGTGGGACAGTCATTTCATGACTAACTGCCAACTCCCCTGACTCTGTGTGAGGAGGAAGGGAAAAAGTAGGGTACCACATAGTAATCAAGATGAACAGGGATCATGGAGGGACACACTGCCTACAGCCACTGCCTACCTCCCCAGAAAAGCAAAAGAGTTAAGGAGGAGTTTCCAAGAGAACCTCTCACAGACGGAGGCCTCCCCTAGAGAAAGAGCCTGGCACCTGAGTGCCTGGCTAGGAGCTTGGTGAGGCAGAAGCTTGGGGGCCCCTCTAGAGCTATCCCTTAAAAAACAGGGTCCTAGCACAGTTCTGGGGAAGCTTGATGAGTGCCCCAGACTTTGGAGCTAAATGTAGACATGGAAAGGCTTTTCAGGTGGCTCCAGTGATAAAGAATCTGCCTGCCAATGCAAAAGACACAAGAGAAGTGGGTTTGATCCCTGGGTTGGGAAAGAATCCCCTGGAGGACGAAATGGCACTCCACTCCAATATTCTTGCTTGGAAAATTCCACGGACAGAGGAGCCTGAGTCAGACATTACTGAGCATACATGCACACACACATGTATGCATGGACGTAGAAACCAAGACTCATTTCTCACTTGAAGATTTCTAAAGGGAAGATACTCCCTGAAGTTTACAATGATGACAGCACAAAGGGATCTAAAAATAACACACTGAGAATACAAAATCCCCTCTCCCAGTCCCAGGTATCTATGCTTTTTGGGAGACAGAAAAGACTCTGGCAGCACCCAGAATTCATGTTGGGAAATCTTAGGGTTGAGAGGAGAGGATCCAGGGCTCTGCAGAATACCAGGTGGCTGCTGGCCCAGGCAGGTAAAACCCCACCCTAAAAGGGGTTGGGATGTGGACCCTGGCAGGATGAAGGAAGGCATGGCTGTACTCTCTCTGGGAGTCCTGGAGATGGAGGGGGCCAGAGCCAGGCAGATACCTTCCCTAGGAAACCCCACACACCATGGATGTAAAGCCCACCACAGCTCTGCAGTCCAAAAGCAGAAGATGAAACCAGACCCAGCTATGCCCAGGCAGCCCATCCTGGGACAGTACTCAAGCTGCTGTACATTTGATGCCACACAGGAGACACATGGATGGCTCATATCTCAGCCTATCTAGAAAATGAGGTGCTTTCTGACTCTTGTTCTAGGCTATCTTTTCAAGATAGTGAAAATAGTGATAGTGCTGGAGAAGACTCCTGAGAGTCCCTTGGACTGCAAGGAGATCAAATCTATCAAACCTAAAGGAAATCAACCCTGAATATTCATTGGAAGGACTGATGCTGAAGCTGCAATACTTCAGCCACCTGTTACTAAGAGCCAAATCATTGGAAAAGACCCTGATGCTGGGAAAGATCAAAGGCAAAAGGAGAAGGGGGGGCAGATGGTTGGATGGCATCACTAACTCCATGGACACAAATCTGAGCAAACTCTGGGAGACAGTGAAGGACAGGGAAGCCTGGTGTGTTGCAGGCCATGGGGTCGTAAAGAGTCAGAAATCACTTAGTGACTAAACAACAATAACAATCTTTCTTTTCAAGGATGTTTAGATACAGAACAGCCTTGATAGATAAAAATAGCAGTCCTCCAGAGCAAAGGCAGGCATTCTTATTGACCAGTAAGATAGAGAATATCTCACAGTAGAGCAGGGGGCAGGCACAGTTACTCCCTATTATAAAAGATTTGGATGCTCTGAGCTCAGGATTCCTCTCCTGTTATGCAACCCACTGTATATACAGGGCCCATTTGGTCCTCTTCACAGTCTCCTGTGAAAACTGGGGCTCGGGGAACAGGCACAAAAGGGTTGACACTCTGGCTATTACCATTGTTACAAGTGATACACTGTCCTTTATCTCTGACCCAGGAGTCTCATGTCTTTTATCAACATCCACTTAACTGACAAATTAATGTTAGCTTGTGATGATGACAAAAGTTCAAATCCTTCACAATTCTTGACACTCTCCCCCTCTCCAACCCCAAAGGTGCTCCTGAGGTGAGGAGCCACCCCAGAATCAGACATCCCTTGTGCAGCGATGGAGGGGGAGAAGGGACAAAGGAGGACTGCCTCCACCCACACCTACCCCCACTCTTGGCACTCAGCCCTGGAGCCTGCAAGACAACAGAGGAGGGGACCTCAGTCAGACTCAGACTGGAGTTTCAACTGCTCTCATGGACTGAGAATCATTGAATTGATCAGAAATCTAAAAGACCCACATAAGATGTTATTTAGGGACAGAGGAGGGGGGAGTCTGAGAGTGGCTGAAAATAATGATGGAAGGAGAAGGAAAACTTACCAGACAATGCTCTGCTGAGCCATGCTGGTGTACTCACAGCCTGTCATCAGGGCCAGACCAAGCTTTCACTTCTAAAGAAGCCTTGCAGACCCACAGGGCCTTGATGGCCCTCCTCACAGTCAGTTTCTAGAAGAGCCCCTGAGAGTCAGTTCCAGCTATTTCCTTTGCCTTGTTTCTTCAACCACAAAAACCCCTCTTCTCTGCCGTTTCTCCGTGAAGCCCCCTGTGCAATGATGAAGCCCACCCCCTCTGCTTCCTCCACTCCCTCCTCCCAGGTGAGGCAGCAAGCACATCACTCAAAGCAAGGCAAGGCTGGACCCGTCAGGTCAGAGTCCCTCCCAGTGACGAGCAGGAGCACCACCCTGTCACATGCTCACAGCCTTTCCCTGAAGCCTTTACCGCCTGGCCCGAACCACCCATGCCCAGCCAGCTTCCCCACCCGCAGAGCTGACTTCTGTGCCTGCACCTTCTAGGATGAAATCGCTGGGCTTCAGTCTCCTGAATGGTCTCCACCACGCTATTGAATGACAATAGCAAATGCCTGAGGAAATTCTATCTTGCACCAAGCTCTCTTCTAAAGGCTTTATGATTACACCTCTATTCTCACAAAAACTCTCGAAAGTAAAGACTGTCATTAATCCATACTGAAGATTAGGAACCAGAGACATCAATAAGTGGAATGATATGATCGAGGCACACACCTTGGATGTGCCAGAGCCACTTAGGTATCCTGAGGTGTGTCCTCTTAACCACAGCACTAGTTCCCCAGGACAACTGGAATGCCTAGTTGTGGCTGGGCCAGTGAGAGACGCTCACTTTCGACAATTTTTTCCGAGTCTAATTTTCCCAGTGAAGTAGACACACAAGTCATCACTCACAGTATCCAGTTTCTCTCCAAAGATACACCCTCATTTTTCTCCCGTTGAACAGGAGGACATCATGGTCCCCATCATGTGTCCTTGGCCAGGTATCTACTGTGACCTTGGGACAAATCCCCCAGACACCTGCCCTCTGCCCTCTCCAGTGCTGCACACTCCACCTGTCCCCCTACCACACATACACACACACAGGTCCTCTCTCTTGCCACTTTAGGGCTTCCTGGCCAATCCCAGCAACCAGCTTCTGCATCCTGAGGGCAGCCTAGAGGTTTTCTCTCAGTGCCAGAGCACAAGGGTGCTGGGGAATTAATGACCTCTGGAGGACAGCCCTCAACAAACAGGAGTTGACATATGTATACCCAGGCTCCCTTGTGCCTGGGGCTGGGTAATCCTGAGGAGAGCATTCTGCACTGAGAACAAAGCGCTCCAGTGGGAACAAATCCAACTGCCCAGAGTGCTAAACTGCTTGATAACCAAGACTCCCTCCCTGCCTGGTCTCACTTCCCTACTTCCAGCTAGTGTTGCTTAGGCTCACAGAACTTTGCCTCAAGGTCTGCTTCTGGGGAACCTAAACAAGACAATCTGCTCTTCCTGCTCCAGCCCAAACAGAAGGCCAGTGGGTACTATTGCTTCTACCCTCCAGAGCTCCTTTCCCCCCTTCCTCCAGCTCCATAGAGAGGTTCCACTAGCAGCCCAGACTCACCTTCCCTTCTGCCTCACAGCCTCCACTGGACAGATTAGAAACTAAGAAACAGAAAGATTTAATAACTATGTGAGGTCAAAACCAGGCTCTGTGTCAACCCATCGCACCACAATCTTCCCCTCTCCCCCAACCTTCTGGGCAGAAAGATTAATTGGGACTTCTGAAATCTGCATATATTTTCATTTCCTTGGACAATCACCTCTCCACTGGTATCCTTTAGTTCCTGACTAACATGTGAGATCTTGCTCCCTGTTTCATCTTCCCAGGTCCATGAGCGCACATGAGGCTCTCCAGGTGTCCATCTCTGAGAAAGCACAGAACTTGCCTGGGGCTGCAGTAGCATCTGTCCTTCCTGCCCATGATGTCAACCCATCATAATGCCTGGCTGGCATTTGTTGGCTATTGTGGGCTCAAATCAAGACTTGGATAAGATTCCCTGCTGCCACTTCTATCACCCCTGGCACCTCGTAAGTCTCTCATCTAATTTGCTTTTAAGCTTGAATTTCACTTTGTTGTTTTCAGTCCATTTTCATAACCTCTGAGATTCCGCTGAATTCTTCCCTTTATTCTCACTGGTGTTTATGCTCCCTCCCAACTTAATCTTTCTGAATTTAATTAGCCTGCTGTTTATTCAAAGCATTAGAAAAGTTGACAGTGAGTGTGCACAGTTGAGGCCCCTGCTCCCACCTCGCTTCACCCCACTCCCCAACACACACACCAGATACAGATGGCATTACACATGTCACCCACTGTCTCACACGCGCCTCACCCCAGACAGCTCCAGACACCTACAGCCCAGACAAGCAGAGTCTGCACTGCACTCCTGCTCCACCTCTGCACACTCAGTTTAACCTCTGAACCTCTGGCTTTTCTTTGGTGAAATAAGGACAATGGTAGCTACTTCTCAACTCGGTGTGTGTTTGTGGAGGAAGAGGCAGGGATGGGATGAGAGACCAAGGAGTTGGGGCCTGGTGCAGAGTAGGTTCTCAACACAAGTTCACTCTTTCTCTCCATTCCTCTGAATCAAGCCCACAGGTGCCCTGTGAGCTTGGGTATGTATTTTTACTTCTGCTATGACAAATGCAGTGGAAAGGAAATTATTGGAAGGACATGATTTTCGTCCCATCTCTTCCAAAACCGTAGTCTTGTGAATGTCCGTTTCTGGGTACCAAGTAAGAAACAGACCCAGAGCAGGCCCACAAACATGCAGTTCTTGGGGTAATTTCTAAAATGGATAGTTCTAGCTGGTGCTCCAGGAAAGGGCTCACGTAGTTTTGCTCAGTCAAGAATCCCCAGAGGCTGCACAATATCTGGCACACACTGGGTATGACACTGACTGGCATTGAATCAATACCTTCCTTCTTGAATAACAAAACCCCTGAGTTTTAGCTGGTACCCTACCCTTCTTGCAGTTAGCTGCGGCCATATAACCAAGATCTAACCAATGTAACATTGCAACATTCAGGTACTGTCTTAAAAAGAAGCATCTCTACTCTCCTTCCCCCTCCCCACTTTTCCCACTGACTAGAATGTGGACCTAGGGGATGGAGCTGGACCAGGCATCTTGGACCATAAGATGGAAGATATTAAAGTGCAAAGAGAAGAGTCTGGATCCCAATATTGTTAAACAGCATACCAGCCCTGGGCCATGGACATGAGATATAAAATAAAAGAGTAAAATAGCAGACAGAAGTCCAACCAGTTCAATGACGACTGACATGTACATTAATAAAATACTCAAATCAAAAGGCAGTCTATTAGTCTTCTAGAGCTGCCGTAACAAAATACCACAACTGCCTAGCTTAAGCAACATTTATTCACAGTTAGAAGTCCATGATCAAGGTGCTGGCAAATTCAGTTTCTGATGAGGGTTCTCTTCCTGGCTTGCAGATGATTGTCTTCTCACTGTGTCCTCACATGGCCTCTCCTTTGTGTGCAAAGAGAGAGAGAGACCTTTGGTGCCCCTTTCTGTTCTTATAAGGACACCAATACTATTGGATTAGATGCTGGTGGTGGTTGGTCACTAAGTCATGTCCGACTCTTGTGACCCCATGAAATGTAACCCACCAGGCTCCTCTGTTCATAGGATTTCCCAGGCAAGAATACTGGAGTGGGTTGTCATTTCCTTTTCCAGGGGATATTTTTGACCCAGCAATTAAACCAGTGGCTCCTGCATTGCAGGTTGGTTCTTTACCACTTAGCCACCAGCAAAGCCCCCTGGATTAGGGCCTCATCCTTACGACCTCGTTTAACCTTAATTACTTCCTTAAAGGCCCTATCTCCAAATATAGTGACATTGGGGGTTAGAGTTTCAACACACAAGTTGGGCAGGAAGGACAAGAGTGGACAGGAGACAATTCAGCTCACAAAAATATCCATACAAAAATGCAAAGGAACCAGATTAGCCAAAACTATCTTAAAAAAGAATAAAGTTGAAAAAGTCACACTTTTGATTTCAGAACTTACTACAAAGCTACAATAATCAAGACAGTGGGTTATTGGCATAAGGACAGACATGTAGATCAATGGAAAAGAATTGAGAGTCTAGAAATAAAATAAACCCTCCATTCATGGTGAAGTGATTTTCAACAAGGATGCCATGACAGTTCAATTGGCAAAATATAGTCTCTTCAACAAACAGCCCTAGAAATGGATTTCCACATGCAAAAGAATAAATTTGTACCCCTTCCTTTTATTATACACAAAAATTAAATCAAAATCTCTTATAAACCTGAAGTGTAAAAAATAAAATTATAAACCCCTTTTTAAAAGCATACGTGTAAATCTTCATAACCTTGGATTAGGCAATTTTTAAAGATATGGCACAGGAAAACACAAGCAACAAAAGAAAAAATAGATAAACTGGACTATTTCAAAATTAAAAGCTTTGTGCTACAAGTGATGCCATCGGAAAAGTGAAAAGAAAACACATGGAATAGGAGAAAGACAGACTAGGCAGAGAACCACACCTGGCTCAGTGTTGCCAGATCATCCAGAGATGAGGCTGGAGAGGCTGTCAGGAGCTGGACTACCACCCTGGGACTTCACTGTGTGATCAAGCCAAGAGTTTGAGGCCAAGATCAGAATTACCCTTTAGAAAGAGGATGAGGTAACACAGTGAAACCAGGTCAGGAGGCTACAGCTGTAGGTAAATGAGAGACACAAAACCCTCAGCTGGACAACTGGGCACTCAGAGGAAAGAGGAATGGGCTGGGATGTGGTTCAGAGAGGATCTGAATCCAGTGGGCTAGGGGGAGAAGCACAGTAGTAAGGGGGGATGTCATACCTCCACCTGGGAGTCCTGGCCTATGATCCTCGGCCAGTTGGTAAATACCATTTATTCCAAGTGAACACTCTGGTGTGGCCGAAGCTGGGCCTCTTCACAGGGCAGGTGGATTGGACTGAGCTAACAGGCAGGAGCCTTGGCACTAGCTGGCCCCTCTCCAGCAAAGAGTGGAGCAAAGCAGCACCAGACCAAGACCCCATGGGAAGCTTGTCTCCACTACCACTGATGTGTTCCTTGGTACTTTCACCTGCCAGACTTAATAGGACTCCTCCAGCTCCTTCAACTGGCAAGGAATAGCCTGGTCATATTAAACACAGAGCTTATGGTCAACAAGGCTCTGAAGCTCACCCTAGGCAGTAACCCCCTATGAGGTGCCTAGAGTCTGAAGTGGCTACAAAGTCCTGGCTCCAGTGTGATTTTTCCAGTGAGGCCATCACTGTCGGGAGTGGGCTCTTAGTTCCCCTTCTGCTGGCAGTCCTTTCCCCCAGAACTTGATGCCAGAAGAAGGCCATCCCTCTGCTAAGATCATCCAGACCAGCCAGTGCTGTGGAAATGCACAAATAGGACCTACTGGCATGTGAAATATTCTCTGTCTGCATTGGGAGCAGGGGTGAGACCTGTGCATCAGACTCTGCTGCCTGAAAGTGGGCAGGAACATTCCATGATGCCAGCAGCTTAGTTCTACTCCCTGGTAAGGCACCTCCAGATCCTGGACTGTGGATCCCCTGCAACAGAGAGGTGAGGGATACAGAGCCAGGCACATGTCAATGGTCACTTTGGTCTCCAGCCAACAAAGCAGCCTAAGAATTCCAGGTTCTGAAGGCAGGAGCCCCATGGTTCCCACAAGATGGCAGTGGGCTCTCCAGGTTGATTAGCATCTTCCAATAGGTATCCTGAAGCAGCTCTGTCCAGGTTCCCCCAGCCACACACTCTCCCAGGCTTTGTCTTTCCTACCATCACACAGGACTCTGAACACTTGGGTTTGGATTCCATTAAGATTGGAGAATGGGGGACTGCCCTCATCGTCCAGTGGTTAAGACTGTGCTTCCCAACTCCTGCAGCTCAATTCCAGAAAAATAAATGACACAATCAAAAAATGGTCCAAAGAACTAAACAGACACTTCTCCAAAGAAGACATACAGATGGCTAACAAACACATGAAAAGATGCTCAACATCACTCATTATCAGAGAAATACAAATCAAAACCACAATGAGGTACCATTTCACTCCAGTCAGAATGGCTGCGATCCAAAAGTCTACAAGCAATAAATGCTAGAGAGGGTGTGGAGAAAAGGGAACCCTCTTACACTGTTGGTGGGAATGCAAACTAGTACAGCCACTATGGAGAACAGTGTGGAGATTCCTTAAAAAACTGGAAATAGAACTGCCTTATGACCTAGCAATCCCACTGCTGGACACACACACCAAGGAAACCAGAATTGAAAGAGACACGTGTACCCCAATGTTCATTGCAGCACTGTTTATAATAGCCAGGACATGGAAGCAACCTAGATGTCCATCAGCAGATGAATGGATAAGAAAGCTGTGGTACATATACACAATGGAATATTACTCAGCCATTAAAAAGAATACGTTTGAATCAGTTCTAATGAGGTAGATAAAACTGAAGCCTATTATACAGAGTGAAGTAAACCAGAAAGAAAAACACCAATACAGTATACTAACACATATAAATGGAATTTAGAAAGATGGTAACGATAACCCTATATGAGAGACAGGAAAAGAAACACAAATATATAGAACAGTCTTTTGGACTCTGTGGGAGAGAGCAAGGGTGGGATGATATGGGAGAATAGCATTGAAACATGCATATTATCATATGTGAAACGGATCGCCAGTCCAGGTTCGATGCATGAGACAGAGTTCTCGGGGCTGGTGCACTGGGATGACCCAGAGGGATGGGATGGGGAGAGAGGTGGGAAGGGGGGTTCAGGATGGGGAACACATGTACACCCGTGGCAGATTCATGTCAAGGTATGGCAAAACCACTACAATACTGTAAAGTTATTAGCTTCCAATTAAAATAAATAAATTTATATATTAAAAAAAAAAAAGACTGAGCTTCCAGTGCAGGAGGCGTGGGTTTAATCCCTAATCAGGGAACTAAGATCCCAAATGCCATGCAGGGCAGTCAATTAAATAAACAAATATAAATATAAATGGTTGTATTAAAAAAAAAACGATTAGAGATGGAGTGGGCATGGGGAGAGTAAGGGAAATAATGACAGGGAAGATGTAGGTGAAGACAGAGCCAGGTCATGGTGAAGCTGAGAGGAAGAGGGAGGTGGGTGGGTACGGGGAGCAGACAGTGAGGGAAGACCCACCTGCTGGATGCCTTTGACAGAACTTGAAGCAGGTGAAGTGAGTGAGCCACTTCCCCTGGGAGCAAAATTCAGGGATGTCAAAAATACAGATAAATGATATTTTTAATTAATTTATTTTTTGCTGTGCTGGATCGTCATTGTTGCTCAGGCTTTTCCCTAGTTGTGGTGAGTGAGGGCTCGGAGAAGGCAATGGCACCCCACTCCAGTACTCTGCCTGGAAAATCCCATGGACGGAGGAGCCTGGTAGGCTGCAGTCCATGGGGTCGCTAAGAGTTGGGCATGACTGAGTGACTTCACTTTCGCTTTTCACTTTCATGCATTGGAGAAGGAAATGGAAACCCACTCCAGTGTTCTTGCCTGGAGAATCCCAGGGACGGGAGAGCCTAGTAGGCTGCCGTCTGTGGAACGCACAGAATCGGACACGACTGAAGTGACTTAGCAGCAGCAGCAGCAGGTAAGTGAGGGCTACTCTCTAGTCACCATGTGAGGGCTTCTCTTGTTTCAGAGAACGGGCTCTAGGCGAGCAGGCTTCAGTAGTTGCAGTTTTCAGACTCTAGAGCACAGGCTCAGTAGTTGTGGTAGATGGACTTAGTTGTCCCTCGGCATGAGGGATGTTCTTGGGACCAGGGATCAAACCCATGTCTCCTGCGTGGGTAGGCAGATTCTTTACCACTGAGCCATCAGGGAAGTCTGATACATGATATTTTAGTGCAATTTTTAATCTTAACTGATGCAAAAACTCCATGATCAACAAAATATCAAAGTTTTAAACAAAGATGGGATCCATATCCCTGAGTTTCCTTCTTCCTCAGATTCCAACTAACAGGGCAGGGTCTTCCTGCCAAGGGGTTTGGAGCCAAAGGGAAACACAGGAGGTAAGTCTGGGCCTCCAGTAGATCATTTGATGCCCACTCACACAGTCCAAAGGAAACAAATGAACGTGCAAATGACAACATTCTAAGGAAGAACTCAGCTTCAGAAAGGATGGGGTCAGAATGTTACTAAATACTCACATCCCCAGCTTTATGGGGAAAGAAAACTTTCCCCATAAGAAAGAAGCCCCAATTTCTTTGAGATATTGCAACATCTCCACATGTACTAGTGTGTGTGATCCTCATAACAACACCAGACATGCAGTGCTTTCAAAGTCCCCATTTTATAGGTAAGAAAACTAAGAGTGAAGCAACATTTCCAGAACCATGTAGCCAGCAAGGGGTGGGGCAGGACTAAATCCTGACTTCTGAGTAAATTAGCCTCCATGCCATGCTTCCCCCTCAGGCACGGCCAAAATCCTGCACTCCGTGGTTCTCTACTACTTTAATACTCTTTTACTCCAAGGTCAGCCTCCACACCTGGGCCCACCTGCACCTGCCTGACACCATCTGCGCCTGGGCTGACTTCCCATTTGGCCAGGAAGCCAATATTAGAATGAGAATTACTGGGTCTGAGTAGCTACAGGGACGCTGAGGCTGGGAGTTCCTCAAAACTCTTGAGCTAGATGAAGGTACCTTCTGTGTTGGCTAGTTCTTGGCCATCACTGGCACCTAATCATTGTTTGTTGACCCTTCAGTGGATGAATGCACTTTTCCAGCTTGGGCATTGTTGACAATCTGGCCCAGATAATGCTTGTTGCGGGGGCTGTCCCGTGCATTGTATGTGTTTAAACGTATCTGGCCTCTACTCACTACATGCTATGGCACCTTCCAGCTGTGACAGTCAAAACTGTCTCTAGACATTGCCAAATGTCCCTTGAAGGGCAAAAATCAACCGATTAGGAACCATTGTGTGAATAAATTGGAGAACGAGAGAGTGACTGAACAGCTATTGGCCGTCTTAAAAGGAAACTGGACCCAGTGTGACACTGAGCATAACCAGATGAGTCAGTTAGCAGCCAGAAGGCCCTGGAACATCTTTGTTAGGAAGCCAACATGAAGGCACCATGACTGCTTTTCCCTACTTGTCAAATGGCCTGTCCATGGCATATTTGCAAAGTGTGACACTTTCGGCAGCAACGAATGACCGATGATGGATCCAGCCCAGGGCTGCACACTCTGTCAATGTTCCAGGAGGCTGCCTGACTTAGATCCAGGCCAGAAACAATTCACTAGTTCTCCTTAAAAGAGCAATTTCCCCTCAGTGTGATGGATGGCCTGCCAATCAGCAGCCACAAACCAACCCTAATTCTTACCCTTCGCACAGCTATGCCACTCCAGGGCTTTACAGTAAATTACACGACAATCAAGAGCAGATGTGAAGGATGTAAGATGTGGAGGACACATGCCCAAATTCAAAGAGACAAGGCCAATCAAATTTTGTCCCCAGCCCCTGCCCTCTCTCGCATGACCCAGTGTTAGCTGCTGTCCATTTAAAAAACGTAGAGAGACAGAGGTGTAGCCAGATGGCAGAGTAGGAAGACACTGAGCTCACCTCCTCCCATGGCACACCAAATTACAGCTATGTGCAGTGCAAATATCCATAAGGATGACCAGAAGGCTAGCAGAAATAAAAGTCTACAACTAAAGACGTTAAGAAGGAACAACAGTGAGATGGATACGAGGCACAGAGAGGCTGATTAGTCAAGACTCACACCTCCAGCTGGGCAACCAACAACAGGAGGATAATTATAACTTCAGAGGTTCTCCTGAAGGAGTGAGTGAATTGAGCCCCACTTTGGGTTCCCTACTCAAGGGGTCTTGCACTGGGAAGATGAACCCCTAGAACATCTGCTTTGACGGTCTTGGGGATTGCACCTGGGAGTCAGAGGGTTGTAGGAAACAGATGCCTCTCTCTCTGTCTCTCTCTCTTTATATATATATATATATATTATTTTTTTTTTTTTTTTTATATTATATATATATATATATCAGTTCAGTCGCTCAGTTGTGTCTGACTCTTTGCAACCCCATGAACTGCAGCACCCCAGGCCTCCATGTCCATCACCAACTCCTGGAGTTCATCCAAACCCATGTCCATCGAGTCAGTGATGTCATCCAGCCATCTCATCCTGTCGTCCCCTTCTCCTCCTGCCCCCAATCCCTCCCAGCATCAGTCTTTCCCAATGAGGCAACTCTTTGAATGAGGTGGCCAAAGTACAGGAGTTTCAGCTTTAGCATCATTCCTTCCAAAGAACACCCAGGACTGATCTCCTTCAGAATGGACTGGTTGGATCTCCTTGAAGTCCAAGGGACTCTCAAGAGTCTTCTCCAACACCACAGTTTATTTATTTATTTTTTAATTTTTATTTTTACTTTATTTTACTTTACAATACTGTATTGGTTTTGGCATACATTGACATGAATCCGCCACGGGTGTACATGAGCTCCCAAACATGAACCCCCCTCCCACCTCCCACCCCACATCATGCCTCCGGATCATCCCCATGCACCAGCCCCAAGCATCCTGCATCCTGCATTGAACATAGACTGGTGATTCATTTCTTACATGATAGTATACATGTTTCAATGCCATTCTCCCATATTATCCCACCCTCTCCCTCTCCCTCAGAGTCCAAAAGTCCTCTATACACATCTGTGTCTCTTTTGCTGTCTTGCATACAGGGTTATCATTACCATCTTTCTAAATTCCATATATATCTGTTAGTATACTATATTGGCATTTTTCTTTCTGGCTTACTTCACTCTGTATAATTGGCTCTAGTTTCATCCATCTCATTAGAACTGATTCAAATGTATTCTTTTTAATAGCTGAGTAATACTCCATTGTGTATATGTACCACAGCTGTCTTATCCATTCATCTGCTGATGGACATCTAGGTTGTTTCCATGTCCTGGCTAATACAAACAGTGCTGTGAAGAACATTGGGGTACATGTGTCTCTTTTCTATTCTGGTTCCCTCAGTGTGTATGCCCAGAAATGGGATTGCTGGGTCATAAGGCAGTACTATTTGCAATTTTTTAAGGAATCTCCACACTGTTCTCCATAGTGGCTGTACTAGTTTGCATTCCCACCAACAGTGTAAAAGGGTTCCCTTTTCTCCACACCCTCTCCAGCATTTATTGCTTGTAGACTTTTGGATCACAGCCATTCTGACTGGTGTGAAGTGGTACCTCATTGTGGTCTTGATTTGCATTTCTCTAATAATGAGTGACATTGAGCATCTTATCATGTGTTTGTTAGTCATCCGTATGTCTTCTTTGGAAGAAATGTCTATTTAGTTCTTTGGCCCATTTTTTGATTGGGTCGTTTATTTTTCTGGAGTTGAGCTGCATATGTTGCTTGTATATTTTTGAGATTAGTTGTTTGTCAGTTGCTTCATTTGCTATTATTTTCTCCATTCCGAAGGCTGTGTTTTCACCTTGCTTATACTTCCCTTTGTTGTGCAGAAGCTTTTAATTTTAATTAGATCCCATTTGTTTATTTTTGCTTTTATTTCCAGAATTGTGGGAGGTGGATCATAGAGGATCCTGCTGTGATTTATGTCGGAGAGTGTTTTGCCTATGTTCTCCTCTAGAAGTTTTATAGTTTCTGGTCTTACATTTAGATCTTTAATCCATTTTGAGTTTATTTTTGTGTGTGGTGTTAGAAAGTGATCTAGTTTCATTCTTTTACAAGTGGTTGACCAGTTTTCCCAGCACCACTTGTTGAAGAGATTGTCTTTACTCCATTGTATATTCTTGCCTCCTTTGTCGAAGTTAAGGTGTCCATATGTGTGTGGATTTATCTCTGGGCTTTCTATTTTGTTCCATTGATCTATATTTCTGTCTTTGTGCCAGTACCATACTGTCTTGATGACTGTGGCTTTGTAGTAGAGCCTGAAGTCAGGCAAGTTGATTCCTCCAGTTCCATTCTTCTTTCTCAAGATTGCTTTGGCTATTCGAGGTTTTTTGTATTTCCATACAAATTGTGAAATTATTTGTTCTAGTTCTGTGAAAAACACCGCTGGTAGCTTGATAAGGATTTCATTGAATCTGTAGATTGCTTTGGGTACTATACTCATTTTCACTATATTGATTCTTCTGATCCATGCACATGGTATATTTCTCCATCTATTAGTGTCCCCTTTGATTTCTTTCATCAGTATTTTATAGTTTTCTATATATAGGTCTTTAGTTTCTTTAGGTAGATATATTCCTAAGTATTTTATTCTTTTTGTTGCAATGGTGAATGGAATTGTTTCCTTAATTTCTTTTTCTACTTTCTCATTATTAGTGTATAGGAATGCAAGGGATTTCTGTGTGTTGATTTTATATCCTGCAACTTTACTATATTCATTGATTAGGTCTAGTAATTTTCTGGTGGAGTCTTTAGGGTTTTCTATGTAGAGGATCATGTCATCTGCAAACAGTGAGAGTTTTACTTCTTCTTTTCCAATTTGGATTCCTTTTATTTCTTTTTCTGCTCTGATTGCTGTGGCCAAAACTTCCAGAACTATGTTGAATAGTAGCGGTGAAAGCGGGCACCCTTGTCTTGTTCCTGACTTTAGGGGAAATGCTTTCAATTTTTCACCATTGAGGATAATGTTTGCTGTGGGTTTGTCATAGATAGCTTTTATTATGTTGAGGTATGTTCCTTCTATTCCTGCTTTCTGGGGAGTTTTTATCATAAATGGATGTTGAATTTTCTCAAAGGCCTTCTCTGCATCTATTGAGATAATCATATGGCTTTTATTTTTCAATTTGTTAATGTGGTAAATTACATTGATTGATTTGCAGATATTGAAGAATCCTTGCATCCCTGGGATAAAGCCCACTTGGTCATGGTGTATGATCTTTTTAATGTGTTGTTGGATTCTGATTGCTAGAATTCTGTTAAGGATTTTTGCATCTATGTTCATCAGTGATATTGGCCTGTAGTTTTCTCTTTTTTTGTGGCATCTTTGTCAGGTTTTGGTGTTAGGGTGATGGTGGCCTCAGAGAATGAGTTTGGAAGTTTACCTTCCTCTGCAATTTTCTGGAAGAGTTTGAGTAGGATAGGTGTTACCTCTTCTCTAAATTTTTGGTAGAATTCAGCTGTGAAGCCATCTGGACCTGGGCTTTTGTTTGCTGGGAGATTTCTGATTACAGTTTCAATTTCCGTGCTTGTGATGGGTCTGTGAAGATTTTCTATTTCTTCTTGGCTCAGTTTTGGAAAGTTGTACTTTTCTAAGAATTTGTCCATTTCTTCCACATTGTCCATTTTATTGGCATATAATTGCTGATAGTAGTCTCTTATGATCCTTTGTATTTCTGTGTTGTCTGTTGTGATCTCTCCATTTTCATTTCTAATTTTATTGATTTGATTTTTCTCCCTTTGCTTCTTGATGAGTCTGGCTAATGGTCTGTCAATTTTATTTATCCTTTCAAAGAACCAGCTTTTGGCTTTGTTGATTTTTGCTATGGTCTCTTTTGTTTCTTTTGCATTTATTTCTGTAATTTTTAAGATTTCTTTCCTTCTACTAACTCTGGGGTTCTCCATTTCTTCCTTTTCTAGCTGCTTTAGGTGTAGAGTTAGGTTATTTATTTGACTTTTTTCTTGTTTCTTGAGGTATGCTTGTATTGCTATGAACTTTCCTCTTAGCACGGCTTTAATAGTGTCCCACAGGTTTTTGGTTGTTGTGTTTTCATTTGCCTTTGTTTCTATGCATATTTTGATTTCTTTTTTGATTGCTTCTGTGATTTGTTGGTTATTCAGAAGCGTGTTGTTCAGCCTCCATATGTTGGAATTTTTAATAGTTTTTCTCCTGTAATTGAGATCTAATCTTAATGCATTATGGTCAGAAAAGATGCTTGGAATGATTTTGATTTTTTTGAATTTATCAAGGTTAGATTTATGGCCCAGGATGTGATCTATCCTGGAGAAGGTTCCGTGAGCACTTGAGAAAAAGATGAAATTCATTGTTTTGGGGTGAAATGTCATATAGATATCAATTAGGTCTAACTGGTCTGTTGTATCATTTAAAGTTTGCGTTTCTTTGTTAATTTTCTGTTTAGTTGATCTGTCCATAGGTGTGAGTGGGGTATTAAAGTCTCCCACTATTATTGTGTTATTGTTAATTTCCCCTTTCATACTTGTTAGCATTTGTCTTACATATTGCGGTGCTCCTATGTTGGGTGCAAAAAACATCAATTCTTCAGCACTCAGCTTTCTTCACAGTCCAACTCTCATATCCATACATGACCACTGGAAAAACCATAGCCTTCACTAGACAGACATTTGTTGGCAAAGGAATGTCTCTGCTCTTTAATATGCTATCTATGTTGGTCATAACCTTCCTTCTAAGGAGTAAGCATCTTTTAATTTCCTGGCTGCAATCACCATCTGCAGTGATTTTGGAGCCCCCAAAAATAAAGTCTGACACTGTTTCCACTGTTTGCCCATCTATTTACCATGAAGTGATGGCACCAGATGCCATAATCTTTGTTTTCTGAATGTTGAGCTTTAAGCCAACTTTTTCACTCTCCTCTTTCACTTTCATCAAGAAGCTTTTAGTTCCTCTTCACTTTCTGCCATAAGGGTGGTGTCATCTGCATATCTGAAGTTATTGATATTTCTCTCAGCAATCTTGATTCCAGCTTGTGTTTCCTCCAGCCCAGCGTTTCTCATGATGTACTCTGCATATAAGTTAAATAAGTAGGGTGACAATATACAGCCTTGACATACTCCTTTTCCTATTTGGAACCAGTCTGTTGTTCCATGTCCAGTTCTAACTGTTGCTTCCTGACCTTTGGTTTTTGCTTCACTATTACTTTGTTGCTGAGCATGGGCTTTCTCTAGCTGTAGCAAGCAGCTGTACTCTCTAGTTACAGTTCATGAACTTCTCACAGTGGTGGCTTCTCTTCTTGCAGCATGGGCTCTAGGGTGCATGGATTTCAGGAGTTGCAGCATGTGGGCTTAGTTGCCCTGTGACATGTGGGATCTTAGCTCTCTGGACCAGGAATCAAATCCATGTCCCCTGCATTGGCAGACAGATTGTTAACCACTGGTCAACCAGGGAATTCCCCAAGCTCCACTCTTAAGTGCTGCACACAAAATCTCATGTGCTCTGAGACCCAGCAAAGAGGCACTAGTTTGAAAGAAGCCTGAGTCAGACCCACTTGATGATCTTGGAGATCCTTCCAGAGAGGCAGAAGGCCAGTGGGGCTCCTCCTGGAGACTTGAAAGCTGACAGCAAACATTTTGGGGAGCCTATTCTGCTACAAAGACACTGGTGCTGACCAGCACCATTTTGGAATCCTCCCTCTGTCTTATTAGGGCTGAAGGCTTACCTGCCCACCAGCAGGCCCTCACCCAGTCCCAGGACTTCCAGGATGTGAGGCAACCTAGCAGGGACTTGACCCCATCCACTGGTGAACCAGCACCAGACCTGGCCCTCTTGGCTGCCAAGACCAGCTGCCCCAGGACTGGCCCTGATGATCAAAAGGGCCAGCAGACACTGAACTAGGCAGGGCATGGCAGCAAATGAGGCCAGGGACCAGCCCTGCCTATCAGCATACCCACAATAGTTAACCCTACCAGAGCCACAGAGCCCACACAGGGGACCCTCCTAGAGCATATAGCTCTGGTGACTGGAGGGTAGTGTGCTCCTGGGCCCCAGCAGATGTCTTCTACATAGGGTCACTTCTCCAAGATTGGAAACACCACCAAACTAATAATGGATACAAATAAACACAGAGAAGTAGGCAAAATGAGTTGACAGAAGAATGTGTCCCAAACAAAGGATTAAGTCATAATCTCAAAAAAAAAAAAAAATGAAGTGGAGATAAATAATCAACCCAATAAAGAGTTCCTGGAAATGATCTCAAAGATGCTCAGTGAACTCAGAAGATTCATGTTGATGTATGGCAAAACCAATACAATACTGTAAAGTAATTAACCTCCAATTAAAATAAATAAATTTATATTAATTTTAAAAATGGTTGAGCACAGTGAGAATTTTTAAAAGTATTAAAAAATTTAAAGAATCAAATAGAGCCAAAGAATACAATAACTGAAATTAAAAAATCCTCTAGAAGGAATCAACAGGAGATGAACTGATTTAGAGAAATGGATTAGCAAGCTGGAAGAGAGAGTATTGGAAATTACCCAAGCTGAGCAGAAAAATCTGTACTTTTGAAAACTATGAGAATTGATTAAAGTAATTAAAGATAACACAACAAGATGAAAAGATATTCTCTTCCTATGGATTGGAAGAATTAATACTGTTAAAATGATCATACTACCCAAGGCAATCTAAAGATTAAATGCAATCCCTATCAAAATATCAACAGCATTTTTTTCACAAAACCGAAACAAAGAATTCTAAAATGTTTATAAGAACACAAAAGAAAAGTGAAAAAGTGAAGGCACTCATTTGTGTCCGACTCTTTACATGGACAGTAGCCTACCAGACTCCTCCATCCATGGGATTTTCCAGGCAAGAAAACCCACTGAAGTGGGTTGCTATTTCCTTCTCCAGGAGATCTTCCCAACCTAGAGATTGAACCCAGGTCTCCAGCATTGTAGGCAGATGCTTTACCATCTGAGCTACCAGGGAAGAATGAAAAAGACCCCAAATAGGCAAAACAATTTTGAGACAGAAGAATAAAGCTGGAGGTGTCATGTTCCCTGATGTCAGGCTACAGTAAGTCCTCTGCATATGAATGAGTTGTGTTCTGAGAGCACATTTGTAAATTCAGTTTGTCTGTAACTCCAACAAAGTTGCCTAAGTACCCCACTGACACAACCAGCTATATAGTACTGTACTGTAATAGGTTTATAATAATTTTCACACAAATAATAGATAAAACAAATTTAAAAAATAGAACATTGTTAATCTGATGGTGAAATACCTTGAAAAGTACAGTAGGACAGTACAATAACCGGCATATAGGGGTTGGCTTTAAGTGAACAGGCAAGGAGAGTTACTCACTAGAGGAGGGAAAGGAGGTGGAAGATGGTAGAGCTAAAGGATCACTGGCAATACGGGATGGAGGGCAAGCTGCAGTTTCACTCACACCTGACGTTGATGGCACAAGTTCTGGTCCCATGCTGGATTCAATTCTATCTACACTCTTGAAAAAGTGATCCAGTGATGTCTGGGTAGCAGATCTTTTTTCTCATTATACATGACACAGTTGCACTGGATTGCATTCTGAACAGCTGCTGCAAATTTCATGTACCATTCTACATCTGGGTCCTAAAAATGACATTTTTGGGTCCTAGAAAAACTAACATTACCTCCTCAAATAAAAGATAAATAAATCCTCTTACCATTTCTTGTGTTGTGAATTTCTTCATTTCTTCAGTTACTTCTTCCATGGTGTCTCTCTTCATCCTTTCTCTGAGCCTCCAATTCCACCAGGTCTTCAAAGCAAAGTAACATAGGTAGGGGATTTACTATATACTACAGAGTTACACTAATCAAACAGCATGACACAGAAACAGATAAATAGATCAGTGGAACAGAATAGAGTGTCCAGAAATGAACCTACATTTATACAGTCAATTCATCTATGACAAAGGAGGCAAGAATATACAATAGGGAAAAGATAGCCTCTTTAATAAATGGTGTTGGGAAAACTGAACAACTACCTGTAAAGAATCAAATTGGACTACTTTCTCAGACCCAATACAGAAATTAACTCAAAATGAATAAAAGACCTAAATGTAAAACTTGAAATCATAAAACTTCTAGAAGACATAGACCATACTCTCTTTGACATCAGTCTTAGCAATATTTTTTTAATATGTCTCCTAAGGCAAAGGAAACAAAAGCAAAAATAGACAAATGGGACTATATCAAGTTAAAAGCTTTTGCACAGCAATGGAAACTATCAGCAAACAAAAAGGCAGTCTCTGAATGGGATAAATCCAATAAGGATTAATATCCAAAATAAATAAAGAATTCAAATAGAAAAACATACAACCCACTTAAAATAGACAAAGCACCTGAATAGACACTTTTCCAAAAAATACATATGGATGATCAACAGATACATGAAAAGACATTTCAACATCACTAACCACCAGGGAAATGCAAATCAAAACCACAATGATATACCACCTCCCGCATGATACAAAGGCTATTATCCAAAAAACAATATAAGTGTTGGCAAGGATGTGGAGAAAA
Organism: Capra hircus; assembly: GCF_001704415.2. Lineage (NCBI taxonomy): Eukaryota > Metazoa > Chordata > Mammalia > Artiodactyla > Bovidae > Capra > Capra hircus. Next base: position 56,852,082 of record NC_030809.1, on the reverse strand, counting down.
AGGAACCCCTGGCCAAGGTTGGTGGGAATATATAATATATTAGCCCCAAAAATATGAAAATTTTTGCCATTTGCAATCACATGGATGGATCTAGAGAGTATTATGCTATTTGAAATAACTCAGAGAAAGACAAATATTGTATAATCTTACATGTGGAATCTTAAAGGAAAAATAAATGAAAACAAAATCAGAGTCAGAGACACAAAGAACAAATGAGTGGTAGCCTGAAAGGAGGGGATGGGAAGTTAGCAAAATAGGTGAAGAGAATTGAGAGACACAAATCTCCAGTTATATAATAAGTACAGGAATATCATATACAGCATAAGGAATATGGCCAATAATAATATAATAACTTTGTATGGGACAGGCATTTACCAAACTATGGTGATCACCTCATAATGCATGTATGTGTGTGTTCAGTCACTCAGCTGTGCCTGACTGTGCGATTCTATGGATCCTGTCGACCATAGTCCACCAGGTTCCTGTCCATGGGATTTTCTTGACAAGAATACTGGAGTGGGCTGCCATTTCCTTCTCCAATCATAATGTATACAAACATCGAATCATTATGTAGTATATCTAAAACTAACATAATATTGTACATTAACTATATATTTGACCCTTGAAAAATATGGGGGTTAGGGCACTGATCCCATGCAATTGAAAATCCACATATGGCTTTACAGTCAACCCTCCACATCCATGGTTCCACATCCATAGAGTCAACCAACCATGGATCACATAATACTATAGTTTGAATTTATTGGAAAAAAAACCTGTGTGTAAGTGAACCTACACAGTTCAAACCCATGTTGTTCAAGGGTCAATTGCATTTCAACAAGAAAAAAATCAACAACAATAAATTTAAAAGAAATGTAGAGACATACTGGCCTCGTGAATTTTAATGGTCATAGGGATGTGTTCCCAAGGGATGTGTTCCCAAGTGAAGTTCCCATTATGCTGGTCCTTGAAGATTCCTGTAAAGAAAAGAATATGAAGATCACAATAGCATGTCATTTAATACCCTCCAGACTGGCAATAATGAAGAATTCTGACGATATATAAGTTGAGAATATGGAAGAACATGAGTTTTTTGTTCACTGCCAGGGGATGCGGCAAGGGGAGAGTCAGATATAAGCTGATAGAAGGATTGTGGAAGATAATTGGTTACAGTCCTGGACCAGAATGTCAAGTGCTGTATGATATAGCCATTTCACTCCTAGATACGAAGTGTTAACCAACAGAAATATGCATAAAGGTACACACAGCAGGAGATACATGCAAAA